>NC_136999.1:14450263-14567763 GCF_032717465.1 Coenobita brevimanus
CTCATCCACTGAGTGACTGAGTGACCACGGAGTCATCGACGAGCCAGCCAGCGTACGCTGCGGCGTGGACGTGGTGCTTTTCCGACTGCGCTGGAGTTTCCAACAGATGGCTGCAGCATGCAGCAGTGGTACACTCATGTTACAATAAGTATGTCTACAGACTACTGCTCAAGCTTTATGCAATGTTTAGTTCGATAGTTGTCACAGTTTTAGGATAGTAACAGGCAGTTACAAGCCACATATAGAGCATTATACATTTTGATCAAACATAATATTATCAGGATCACATATTTTTCCTTCAGGAAGTGACCTCAAAATATGAGCCGATTTTCTTATTTTTTTTACATGAAAGCTCGTTAAGTGATATGGAACAGAAGTAGCCTTGTAGAGAATAATAAATTTGAAAAAAAGTTTTTTTGGTACATTTTTGGGTCACTGTAATATATATATATATATATATATATATATATATATATATATATATATATATATATATATATATATATATATATATATATATATATATATATATATATATATATATATATATATAACCGAATCACTCTAAAGCACTTTGAAGCCAAAGTATTAAAAAAAAAATACTGGTCCAGTCCGGTTTAAAGCTACCACTGACGAGTCGAGCAGATTTCTTGAGTCACTGTCAGTCTCCACGGCCTAATGCCCCTTCAGGGTGATGGCCAAAAAAAAAAAAAAAAAAAAAAAGTCTCCACGTTCTGTCAGCTTCTGCTACGTGTCTCTCTCAGGACTGGAATGGTATGATAACACAGTCCCATCTGGACACTCATAAGGAAAAATAACTAAAAAAAACAAAATGAATAATGTACCTCTGCATCAGCTCGGCAAGGACTATGAGTGAAGTGGAGTAAAACCTGCTGCACAGTGTTTCGTTGTACCGTAATTATTGGCTGAACCATAAAACATTTTCTCTTCACTGTCTCAGTGACCGTAACGAATTTGTGATAGGGTTGTAAAGGCACACACTGAAATGTCTGTTGCTTGAAGTCAGTGCTATGGGGGATTTTACAAACTGTTGATAAAAAAGTCGCACAAAAGAGAGATGGAAGAGAGTTTTCCTGGAGTGGCTGACAGTCTTTGTCCACTTCACAAATAAAGTGAAAGGATTTCTTTGACTCAGAAAACGTAATGTCCTCACACAGTTGACAATTGTTCGAGCGTGACCTGAGATTTTTTCTTATTCTTCCTGCAATGTACTACAGACGAACAAAAGAAGCCATGATAATGTATAAAATATGCCCAAAAATGGCGATAAAAAAATAATATCGTTTACCCTTCGCTGCCTCGATTTTCTGTCAAGACAACTATGCAAAAGAAATTGCTGTTGCATATTAGCTTTATGCGCTGGCACAATATCAATTATCTCTGGATAATGTTACAGAGACACTAGTGTTGTTCCCAATGTGGTAAAGCCAAAGATGTAAACTGGTTACCTATCGTACACATCATCAGGGGTAATATGGAGCTAACTACCTATATATTTACGACACGTTGTTGTTCTTTGGCCCCAGTCTTTTTGGTGTATCAGACCTCTGGACCACTGGTAAGAACCTGTTTCTGTGGGGTCGTCCTACTGACACACTATAAACAATATATAGGGAACAGACACCCCTTTGTGGTAGAAAGCGCCTCACCAAGCTCCGTCTCTACGGCGTGGTGCAAGAAAATATGAGTTTGGTTCCCGAATGAACACCATACACGTAACCACTGGGGGGGCAGGGGGGGCATTTTGTCCCCCCCTGGGAAAATTTTGAGGAAATGCTGAAAGGGATTTTTGGCATAGTTCTTATATGACAATACAGTTTTCTTAATTTTACCACTTGTATATTAAACAATATTATCTATTTCTCTCCTCCATCCATCTTTCCTTCCATCGTCTTGTCTTTCTTTCCTTCATCCTTTCCTCGTCCTTCTGCTTACGGGTGACTTTACACTCCCTCTTCTCTTACTTTCCTTCATTCTTTCCTCTTCCTTCTGCCTGTGGGTGACTCTACACTGAGTGACAAGCCATTTACTACACTGGGTGGTAACCATATAACCATATTTTGGCGCCTGGTGGTTTAGTGGGTAATTATTGCACTCCAATCGGATTAAGCTGGTGAAGGTTTATATCCAAGGGGTGCTTGGGGTTGATTGCTCATGTATTGCCACTCAGGGATGAGTGAGGCTGGTCACTCTCATCCTAAATGTCGGAACCAGCTGCCTAGCCCCAGGCTCCTACGCTCCTCATCGGGCAATGTAGGATTGGATGATGGATGGATAAAGTTATCAAGTTTCTAATCTTCTGTGAAGCTTCTTACATTGTACGTAAAGATCTTCATGGATATCAGGTTGTTTATAATATCTCAGTCTCTAATTTGTCGGCACAGTTCCTTCTCGGTATATATATATATATATATATATATATATATATATATATATATAATATGTATAGGGTAATAAACTTTGGGAGTGTTCACCCGGCTGCGTACTGCATTGGCGGACACAAAGGATGCTGTGGTTGAACCAGTGACGCTTACTGTAAAGTATGCTTGCACCCAGTCGGCTTGCGCAGGCCGATTACACTTGGTTCACAGACTGCACACACATCCAAAGGCACTTCTCTACAATTTCACTTACAAGCACATCTCACCCTACAATCTCTACCAGACAGGCTAAGCCACTTGGTAGAGATACATTTGCTGTATCGTCCCGAGTTCGGTCGGGATAGGCCAGTCCTGCAGTGGATACGGCTGATGTTTATGATATATATATATATATATATATATATATATATATATATATATATATATATATATATATATATATATATATATATATATATATATATATATATATATATATATATATATATATATATATATATATATATATATATATATATATATATATATATATATATATATATATATATATATATATATATATATATATATATATATATATTAGGCTGACCAAAAAAAAAAAAAAAAAGGTAGAAACTATCCACTGTCACAAGGCTATACATGTTCCTTATCATCACTGAAGGCACTAGGCTTATGTGAAAAACTGGATGAAATGCACAATTTTTAGAGGTCACTCCCGATGATGTACTTCTGAAAAAACGAACTGAAAACACAGCATCGATGGCCTTTCAACTAAAAATGAAATATGTATTTTCAACGTTTCCAAACAGACTTTATTTGAGTGCTAAAAGAACACACATAAAGTAGTAAGGATAGGAATAATGCATCACTTTGTCTTCATCAAAGCAGCTTTCGTCGGAACTGGCAGTCTTTTCCGGTGGTCAGTGACGAGCTGCAGTATATTCTGCTTTTGAGTCTCGTCTCTCGTCAGGACATCCATGTACGACTGGATGAGAGCTACACCTCTCTCAGCACAGTCGTTGACAACCCTCAAATGTTTGCACTTGGCCAGATGCGACATATACCTGGGATCTGTCAGCCAACGGTTGGGTGTTTTCACCATGAATGCCCTGGATCATCTTGTCTTGTCACAGAGAGTAGGTTGAAGAACTTCAATGAACGTCTGGTGATGTAAGTTTTGCTCTTTGACCCGGTACCCTGGTTTCGGTAAAGATCTGTTGTTCTTCAATACACTGTACTTTTTGTGAAGCTTCTGGAGCTTGTGAATACCCGAGTCTACCCTTTGGGTCGGGATGCGTGCTTTATCCCAGATCATTATTACCTTCTCAATGGTGCTCTTAGCTCTACGACTGATTGTAAGACGGTTCTGATGGTGAAGTATGAATTTCCTGAGGACACTGGCATCAGTTGGCTGGCGAGCACCCAATATATCTTTACTGGGCCTGCCCAGAAGCCATACTTTTGGACTGCTTGTCATAGGCATGACCTGTGAATGGAACACACTGATAAGCAGGGTATCATTATAACTATCGATAATAATACTCATCAGAACATTATATTGATATCTGGATACTTATGATCATATGCTGGAGACAATGATTATTTTACATTGTGTTTGGTATTAGAATTATTCCATAATTAATGAAACAAATATTCATCAACAAGTGCTTGGTATGTGGAGCGCAAAAACCTAATATATCAAAATAACTTTTCTGATAAGTGTCATTATTGGTGATTATAATAATGATATAAATTTCACTTGCCTGATCAGAGTAATTCACTGCTCGAAGTCACAACACGCTAGTCATCAGTAGCACACCAATGTACGTCCTATTGCATGGATAAATACTCATCCACTGAGTGACTGAGTGACCACGGAGTCATCGACGAGCCAACCAGCGTACGCTGCGGCGTGGACGTGGTGTTTTTCCGACTGCGCTGGAGTTTCCAACAGATGGCTGCAGCATGCAGCAGTGGTACACGCATGTTACAATAAGTATGTCTACAGACTACTGCTCAAGCTTTATGCAATGTTTAGTTCGATAGTTGTCGCAGTTTTAGGATAGTTACAGGCAGTTACAAGCCACATATAGAGCATTATACATTTTGATCAAACATAATATTATCGGGATCACATATTTTTCCTCCAGGAAGTGACCTCAAAATATGAGCCGATTTTCTTAATTTTTTTAACATAAAAGCTCGTTAAGTGATATGGAACAGAAGTAGCCTTGTAGAGAATAATAAATTTGAAAAAAAGTTTTTTTGGTACATTTTTGGGTCACTGTAATATATATATATATATATATATATATATATATATATATATATATATATATATATATATTACCGAATCACTCTAAAGCACTTAGAAGCCAAAGAACGATCACAGTATTAAAAAAAAAATACTGGTCCAGTCCGGTTTAAAGCTACCACTGACGAGTCGAGCAGATTTCTTGAGTCACTGTCAGTCTCCACGGCCTAATGCCCCTTCAGGGTGATGGCCAAAAAAAAAAAAAAAAAAAAAAAAATCTCCACGTTCTGTCAGCTTCTGCTACGTGTTTCTCTCAGGACTGGAATGGTATGATAACACAGTCCCATCTGGACACTCATAAGGAAAAATAACTAAAAAAAACAAAATGAATAATGTACCTCTGCATCAGCTCGGCAAGGACTATGAGTGAAGTGGAGTAAAACCTGCTGCACAGTGTTTCGTTGTACCGTAATTATTGGCTGAACCATAAAACATTTTCTCTTCACTGTCTCAGTGACCGTAACGAATTTGTGATAGGGTTGTAAAGGCACACACTGAAATGTCTGTTGCTTGAAGTCAGTGCTATGGGGCATTTTACAAACTGTTGATAAAAAAGTCGCACAAAAGAGAGATGGAAGAGAGTTTTCCTGGAGTGGCTGACAGTCTTTGTCCACTTCACAAAAAAAGTGAAAGGATTTCTTTGACTCAGAAAACGTAATGTCCTCACACAGTTGATAATTGTTCGAGCGTGACCTGAGATTTTTTCTTATTCTTCCTGCAATGTACTACAGACGAACAAAAGAAGCCATGATAATGTATAAAATATGCCCGAAAATGGCGATAAAAAAATAATATCGTTTACCCTTCACTGCCTCGATTTTCTGTCAAGACAACTATGCAAAAGAAATTGCTGTTGCATATTAGCTTTATGCGCTGGCACAATATCAATTATCTCTGGATAATGTTACAGAGACACTAGTGTTGTTCCCAATGTGGTAAAGCCAAAGATGTAAACTGGTTACCGATCGTACACATCATCAGGGGTAATATGGAGCTAGCTACCAATATATTTACGAATCGTTGTTGTTGTTTGGCCCCAGTCTTTTTGGTGTATCAGACCTCTGGACCACTGGTAAGAGCCTGTTTCTGTGGGGTCGTCCTACTGACACACTATAAACAATACATAGGGAACAGACACCCCTTTGTGGTAGAAAGCGCCTCACCAAGCTCCGTCTCTACGGCGTGGTGCAAGAAAATATGAGTTTGGTTCCCGAATGAACACCATACACGTAACCACTGGGGGGGGGGGGGCAGGGGGGGCATTTTGTCCCCCCCTGGGAAAATTTTGGGGAAATGCTGAAAGGGATTTTTGGCATAGTTCTTATATGACAATACAGTTTTCTTAATTTTATCACTTGTATATTAAACAATATTATCTCTTTCTCTCCTCCATCCGTCTTTCCTTCCATCGTCTTGTCTTTCTTTCCTTCATCCTTTCCTCGTCCTTCTGCTTACGGGTGACTTTACACTCCCTCTTCTCTTACTTTCCTTCATTCTTTCCTCTTCCTTCTGCCTGTGGGTGATTCTACACTGAGTGACCAGCCAAAAGGTTTCCTGTACACCAGGAAACCATTTACTACTCTGGGTAGTAACCATATAACCAAATTTTGGCCCCTGATGGGTTAGAGGGTAATTACGGCACTCCAATCGGATTGAGCCGGTGAAGGTTTATATCCAAAGGGTGGTTGGGGTTCATTGGTCACGTAATACCACTCAGGGATGAATGAAGCTGGTCACTCTCATCTTAAATGTCAGGACCATCCTGCCTAGCCCCGAGCTCCTACGCTTCTCATGGGGCAACGTAGGATTGGATGATGGATGGATGGATGGATTATCTATTTTCAAAAATATTTAGGAGCAGTAATTTCCTTTGAAAATGAAAGCTATAATAAATATTATAAAGCCCTTGAGAATGAAATGACCAGTTACAACTTAACAATTTCCCCTATCACCTTAGATTATGTGGTTAATATTAGAGCTCTAATGATGTTCTGTACTTGAATCCTGATGAGGTGTGAAAATGGCCTTCCTGTCCCCTCAGCCACATCCCCTTACCCTGTAGCCATATCCTCTCACCCTGTAGTCAGTTTCAAACAAACACTACACAATTATTGTTACAAAGAACTGAGACAAGCAGAATTCTTGAAGACTGCATGAAGCCATTTTGATTACCTCAGACTACATTGTAGAAAGTAAACAGATATAAATATGTGTGCCAGGGGCCTCGTTTGGGTGGGGGACAGGAGGACGTGTCCCCCCTACTTTTTGGAGCCTGTGGGACAGAGTATCTTTTGTCTCCCCCACTTTTCTAGGTGAAAATTTTCGGGATGAATAGCTTTACGGTGTTTTTCTTTCTATACAGTACAGTACAGTTCAGGTGATACGAAAATCATTGCCTGCTGAGCGGGGCAGGTCGAGTGGTCACCTGAGTCAGGGATTAAGAGAGGTTAATCCCACCAGATGTATTTACTTAGGTCAGTCTTGACGTATGCACCACCCCTTATGCCTGAGCCAATGAGAATAAAACTAAGAGAATAAGTAGTGGATAACAGAATTTCTCTTAATTACCACCACAGCAGTATTACAAAACAGAATACCAGACTGGGGGTGGGTGCGGCAGCGACTTTTGATTTACACATTATGTGCTAAGTGGGGAGAGAGAGAGAGAGAGAGAGAGAGAGAGAGAGAGAGAGAGAGAAAACTGCAAAGGAAAATAGGAAATAACGATAGTATCACGAATGTGGGAAAGTGTGTGTGTTCGAGACACTCACGCCAGTGTGGTGACAGATATTTTGGGGAAATATTCAAAGTGTTTGCCCCCCCCCCCTCCGGCGAAAATCCTGGATACGCCACTGTCCCGCATCTGCTTCGTTCCAACAGTTCCACCACATGCACGCTCCTCAAAGGCAGGTATAATATTATAGACTAATATTCTTGTTCTGTTTTTCAGGTAAGCAGTTTTCGGTGACCGACCCTAAGCTGATCAAGTTTGAGAAGGTTAGCAGTGACTTTGCTAAAACCTTCGGATACGTGGCGGTGCCTGGTTTCTTATCCTGGCTGCATAAAGTCCTGCCAGCCTTTTTAATGAAACACCTCTTCACCCTTGATCGTATGACTGCACTTAAGGAAACCCTTCTTCAGTTTATCGATGTGAGTAAATTTAACTTTCTCATGGTATTTGGGCTTATCCACTGAACTGAGATTTCTCGCGAAGCAAGAGTGGATATTGTTTTGAGCGGCGTCCTTGTGTGTGTGTGTGTGTGTGTGTGTGTGTGTGTGTGTGTGTGTGTGTGTGTGTGTGTGTGTGTGAGTTTTAACAAAATAACTCATAGTTTGTATCCGATGTTACCCATTAGGAGATGGGTTCAGAACAAGCCAACGAGCATACAACCTGTTGATTTTGAGGACCACTGGTCACAGGGCAAGGTCTCAAAGCTATGTCAAAGTCTGACCGAGCAAAATATATTTTAAATATCTTGTCTGTTTCAAACCAAACTTGAGAAAAGGTTGAGGGTAAGGCAAGAATGAAGTGATTTAGTGCTGAGTACAGTCATTCGAATGGCAACGTCACAGGGAAGCTTAAAGATCGACTTATATGCGCATGTTACCAGAATAGTTTAAACTGTTTTTGTCTGATTTTATGCCGAGCTGGTGGAAGCGGTGAAGGCCACTCAAGGAGTAAACATATCGTTTCTTAATAGGTCAAAGGTCAAATCATACGGCAAGCTGAACTTAAAGTTTTTATCCCATTCAGACCATTCTCTGTAGAATGTATGAGGGTAAGTGAAGAATAAAATTATTCGATTTTAAGAACAAAGGTAATGACACTGGGAAAGGTTAAATGCCAGAGTTACGGGGCAAGGTCAACTCGGTTGAAAGATTAAGAGTGAAGCAAGAACGAAGGAAATCGATTCTGAGAACAATTGTGAACGTTCAAGGTCACAAGGCAAGACTAATGGTGTTTGGTTTGAAACGTGTTTCCACGTATGACCAAAGTAACTAAGTTACTTTTGATCTGTTTTTGTTACAATTGCTGGATGAGCTGAGGATCAACCAACAAGCTGTCTTATAGAAGAATAGATCAAAGGTCGAAGTCACATGGTAAGGGCATTTAACTCAGTTTACATCCAAAGTAAACTAAACTTTGTGGAAGGGTTCATGCTATATCTAGGATGAAGTGATTCGATTTTGCGAGGAAACAGTCAAAGATCAAGGTTGCCTTGAAAGCTCATTGTCAAGATCAATGAGGAAATGCAATTCAATTTATATTTTGAAGAATGGAGTAGTTCGAAACTGAGAATAGTCTGTGGAAGGTGAAGATCAATGGACAAAACTCAGCACGGTTTGGTGAAACAAAATTTTTTGACATGTGATAGATATACATATCTTATTTTGCAATAAAAAAAAACGATTTGGTGGCGATATGGTAAGTCTCGCACCGGGCGGGGCTGATAACCTTGAATGCTCTGGACTGCCATGAATAAGTCTTTACATTCCTAAAAAGGTCAAAATGGAATTGGTTTTCTAAAGCTTTATTTATGTCACGTCAAGCACATATTACCACTAACCCATACCATTAAATCTGCGCTGTGTGTGTGTGTGTGTGTGTGTGTGTGTGTGTGTGTGTGTGTGTGTGTGTAAACCTGCTGAGTTTGCTGAGTCATTGTTTGTGCATCGTCCTGCTTTTGAGATAGAATACGTCGTGCGAGATTATGGTTATGTAGGTGGATGAGCGAGTGGGTGGGCAGTGAGAAAATAAGTCCATGAGGAATATAGTTGGAGTAGACGGGAGAGAGCCATGAAACCATGGAAGTGTGCAGACGTCCAGATCCTGTTCCTGCTGCAACCTCTCCTGCTGTTGCTTGCGACCAATTGAGGGGGGCAGACAGCAAGCCTCGGCCTTCTACGACCCAGACAAAGATCAGAGGTGCTGTGGTTTGGTTTAATGTTCGGGCGGGGTACAGTTTTATCAAACGCCAGGACACTGGCGTTGATATTTTCGTGCACCGTTAGGCGATTGCTAAACCAAATCTACGGCATCTCCAACGCTCCCGAGACGGTGGGGTTTGCCCTCTTCGGAAGGCCCAAGGGTCCTGAGGCTAGGGACGTCACCGGACCGGGAGGGGCTGCCGTGCAGGGCTCTGCCTACGCATGGCAGCGTCCCACGATCCGGCAGTGCCAGCCCAGGGATCAGGGGTGTTCAGGGGAGGTAAGCACAGTAGTCGAGATATGCATCGTGACGGCGAAGGCTTTTTGTGGGGATGATAAGGGGGCTTTGTGTGTTCTCCTTCCTAAGATCATCAAGGAGAATGGGCTGCCCAACCTTATCATCCCTGAGTGCTTCGTCCGTGATGTGCATACAGTCCCTCGCTGATGGGAGCGCCAGGCTCGTGGGCCTCGACCAATTACTCCTAGCCAGACTCCGAGGAAGAGGCTTAGGCTGGAGGCCCCCCTCAACCGAAGGACGACCTCTCAAGTTGAGGACCCGGCCCCGGACCCAACTAATGATACGGCTACGACCACAGTGGAAATACACCAGCCGCCAGCAATGTCCGAGGAGGAGCGGGACTCGTCTGCCACCGCCTCCATGGCCAAGGAAGCATCGACTGGCTCCTCGGCCGAGGAGGAAGTCGGGGAGTCCCCTCCTCCTCAGACAGAGGATGGCACCCCATCTCACCCTCCTATTATCGACCTTAAGGATCGGCTAGACGTAGCCTCCTATAGACATCTTCTGGCTCTCAACGCTCACACCCGATCGTACCAGCTCAGAGCAACAACATATACCACCCTCTATGATCTGCTCGGGGCTGACAATCAGGGTGAGAACATAAGACCTGCGCTGATTGTCAGGGGGGAGGAGGTGCGTCTAGCCAATCTTAGAACATTCTACCATATGCTCCCACCTCAGCTGGCCCCTTAGATCGGGGGTGTGCGCAGTGAGGGAGTGCCATATACTAATAACATTCAGTTTGGCTGGCCTAATACCCCGAATAGAGGGTGATGGCCATTAAGCCAAAAAAAAAAAAGTAGACTGTAGAACCAGTCGAGCAGGGCAGTACTCCCAAGGTGGATGGAAAGCTAATGACAGGGAGAGCTTGAGCTCCCATTTCATCAGCCCTCAGGACTAGGTCCTGACCATCCCCCTTTGCTGAACTTTTTCAGTGTCTCAGTAACACAGAGAGTAGGCCAGCATGCTCTCAAATACAAGTTTCTCTAACTATCTACAACAAACTACATGCACAGTACACACCACACTTGCTTTAAAAAAAAAAAAAAATGGCATCAAATTACATAGCCTCGGAGTCCCCAGGGGGAGGAGACCATAAATGCCCACACCTTCTGCCCCTCTCC
Organism: Coenobita brevimanus; assembly: GCF_032717465.1. Taxonomy (NCBI): domain Eukaryota; kingdom Metazoa; phylum Arthropoda; class Malacostraca; order Decapoda; family Coenobitidae; genus Coenobita; species Coenobita brevimanus. The sequence goes on from NC_136999.1 coordinate 14,461,331, forward strand.
TGGTGACGACTCAGGATGCCTGGAACCACTGTCTGACTCTCTTCTTCTTCATTTCTGCAACATTCGTGGCCTTTCCTCTAACTTTTGCTCTGTTGAGCACCACCTCTCCTTCTCTAAATCTCACCTTCTTTTTCTAACTGAGACTCAGCTGTCTGAGGCAACTGACAGCGGCCCTTTTCTGTATCCTACTTTCTCTATACTCATTTCAAAGCCAAAGGTGGCTGTTGTGTATATGTACGCAACAACTTATCTTGCTCTCGTGTTCCTGAACTCGATTCTTCTGAATTCTCTACACTTTGGCTTCGGCTATTCGGTCATTCTCTGACTAAATATATCTGCGGGGTTTGGCTCTCCTCTCCTTTCACTGATCCACCTGGTGAATAAGCCTACACCTTTTCTATCCTTAATGACCTACAGCAGCTTGTACAGCACCCTACCCATATCCCTGACCGCCTTGGAGAGAGCTCCAACACACTTGACCTCTTCCTTACAACAAATCCTTCTGCTTACAATGTTAACCATTTCTCTCCATTGGGTTGCTCTGATAACCTTATCACCTTAACCTGTCCTATCACTCCGCTATGGCCTGCAGACCCTCCAAAGAAACATCGTCTGTGGCACTTAGGAGCCGCGGATTGGGAGGCCCTCATGCAGTACTTCTTTGATTTTTCCTGGAATGATTATTGCTTCCATGGCCGGGAGCCATTTGGGTGTGCCTGGCACATTACAGAGGTTATTCTATTAGGCATGGAAGCATACATTCCTTTCTCATATCCTTTGACTGATGCACGAAAGCCTTGGTTTAATCACGCTTGTTCTTATGCTGTCCGCAACAAGGAGAGTGCCTATAAAAGGTACCGGAGCCAACCCACCCCTGAATTACATCTTTTATACGTTTCTGCCCGGAATCGTGGTATGTCTGTTCTTTGCTCTGCTAAAAATAATTTCATCCGTACTAAATGCTCTCAACTCCCTAGCTCGAATTCTTCCCACTCCTTCTGGCACCTTGCCAAAAACCTTTCTAACAACTTTACCTCATCATCCTTCCCTCCTCTTTTCTACTCTGATGGCTCTGTAGCTATTTCTTCCACTGATAAAGCAGATCTCTTCACTCAGACTTTCTCCTCGAATTCCACCTTAGACGATTCCAGTGCTGTTCCTCCATCATTTCCCCCCTCTGACTTCCTCATGGCTGACATTAAAATTTCTTCAGCTGATGTATTTTCTGTCATCACAGGCCTCAATACTAATAAGGCATATGGGCCTGATGGAGTCCCTCCTGTTGTTCTCAAGAACTGAGCTTCTGTGCTTACACCCTGCCTAGGCAAACTCTTTTGCCTTTGTCTATCAACTTGTACCTTTCCTACTTGCTGGAAGTTTGCTCTCATTCAGCCAGTCCCAAAGAAGGGTGACCATTCCCAACCCTCTAACTATCGTCCAATTGCTTTAACATCCTGTGTCTCAAAAGTTTTTGAGTCAATTCTTAAAAGAAAAATTGTAAAGCATCTTTGCTATCACAACCTTCTTTCTGATTGTCAGTATGGGTTCCGTCAGGGACACTCCACTGGCGATCTTCTCACCTACTTTTCAGACTCCTGGTCATCCTCCTTTCGGGACTTTGGCTAAAGCTTTGCCATTGCACCTGACTTCTCAAAGGCTTTCGATCGAGTTTGGCATAAATATTTAATTTCCAAACTGCCCTCTTACGGTTTCTATCCTTCTATCTGTCCCTTCATCTCTAGCTTCCTTTCTGGTCGTTCTATAGCTACTGTTGTAGACGGCCATCGTTCTTCTCCTATAATTAACAGTGGTGTTCCTCAGGGCTCTGTCCTATCACCAACTCTCTTCCTTTTGTTCGTCAATGACCTTCTAAGCTGTTCATCTAACCCTATCCACTCATACACTGATGACTCCACCCTTCACCTTTCCATTCGATTCCCGCAACGTCCATCTCAGCAGATACTTCAACAAACAAGGGATGAGGCTATGGCACACCTAATGTCTGACTTGGCTCGTATTTCTGACTGGGGTAAAAAGAATCTGGTTGTTTTTAAACTATCAAAGACTCAGTTTTTGCACCTATCAACCTGAGAAAATCTTCCACAGGTATACCCACTAATGTTTAATAATATTCAACTTAATCGTGCATCATCCTTGAACATGCTTGGGATTTCATTTACTCGGGACTTATCTTGGAAAGATCATATTATATCTCTTGTAAAATCTGCTTCCAAGAGATTGGATGTGCTAAGCCGACTCCGTTCCTTCTTTACCCCTGCACAATTGTTGACTCTATACAGGGGTTTTATCTGCCCCTGTGTGGAGTACAACTCTCTTGTGTGGGGAGGCTCCCCACATACAGCTCTTCTCAATAGGGTGGAGTCAAAGCTTTTCGCCTCATTAACTCTCCTCCTCTTACTGACTCCCTTCAACCTCTGTCTCTTCGCCACACTGTTGCATCTTTATCTCTTTTCTATCGCTACGTCAATGGTCACTGCTTCTCTGAACTGTCTACATGCATTCCTCCACCTCTACGACGGGTGCGTAGCACCCGTCTAGCAGCAAACTCTCATCCCTTTTCTGTCCAACTCTCTAAAGCAAGAGTTGATCGTTACTCCCCGTCCTTCTTTTATGCAACAGGTAAACTCTGGAACTGTCTCCCTTTGACTGTATTTCCTGCTTCCTATGATCTCCAGTCTTTCAAACACAGTGTGTCCAGGCATCTTAAAATGATTGGATCTTGAATTTGGCTCTCTCTTGTATTGTTTTTTCTCTTGGAAGGAACAGTTTTGCGGGCTCATTCTCTTTGGTTCCTTCTTCCTTACATAAATATATATATATATATATATATATATATATATATATATATATATATATATATATATATATATATATATATATATATATATATATATATATATATATATATATGGGGTGAATAGGTCGATGGTGGAAATGCGTTCGTGTTGGGAAATTAAACCGTGGGAAATATATTATGTCCCAAGGAAAATGGGTTCAAGTAAGAATATAGGTCCAGTAGGCAAAAACAGATCCGTGGGAGAAATAGGTCAGTGGGAAAAACAGGTGTACATGGGAATAAGTGTTTCCCCATGGAAATAATAGGTCTATGATGAAAATGTTAAATGGAAAAATGTTAGTTGGGAAAATACGTCCAAGGAGAAAAATAGTTTGGAGAAAATAGGCTCAAGAGGAAATTTCGTTCATGAGGGATGATAGATCCATGGTAAAACATAGGTCGATGGGGAAAATTGATCAAGAGACAAATTAGGTCCATGATAAATATATGTCTACAGGGAACAAACAGATCTCTATGGAAATCATGCCCATGAGTGAAAATAGGTCCATGAGGGAAACAGGCCCATGTGAAGAAATAGGTCCACGGGGAAATATTTGCCAATGCAGGAGTGAGAGAGTTAATGAAATCCAAATGCGAGATAGCAAAGACCACATGACAGCATGTTATGATTTGAAGGTATAATAAGGAGTAGGGAGGACACAGCAGAGGCTAATTTGAAAGTAAAGGCGGATTTTAAATAAGTCGAAGGCTACAGACTGTTTGTATAAAAGATATAATGACTTCAATGGGATGTCCTTAAACTATTCATGACATGAGACCAAATGCTTAACAGAAGTAGAGAGGATAATTGAGGCCGGAAGAGTCACTGAAATATCGAAAAGAGAAGTATGACAGAAGAGAAGAACCTGACAGTAAGGAGAGAAAGATTGGAGACAAAAAGACCCTTTTCAGTTGCCTCTTACGACAAGCAGGGATACTGGGGAAATATTTTCCCACCCCCCTACCCAGGGGGATTGTGAATGGAAGAATACAGTAAGTCCAAGGGGGGAAATTGGTGAGTGAAGAAACTGACACCCAGGGGGTGAAGCCAGAGACAGGTTTATGTGCCAATGACTAAATCATAACCACAGGAGGAGGTCGCAGAGCATCTAGCCACATTTGACCAAGACAACCCGAGGGATTTGATTGACGGCTACCTGATTGAGATGAAGCAGAGGAAGGATGACCCTGATAATACCTTTTTCGATCAGTGATCTTGCCTTACGAGAATGGTAATTATCTTTTTTTTTTTTTTTTTTTGTGCTCACAGTCATACAGAGAGGATAGTGTTGGGCATTTCTGAAAGCTAATCAAAGGAGGAACCCTAAAATTTTGACCTAAAGACTTTGCAACTATGAGCCAGTACACATAGGATTTCGTAGCAAGTGCCCCTCCTGGCAAAATTCTTGCACATTAACTCTGGTCAGTAATAGTTCAATGGAACAATAAGAGAACCTTTTGTTGGCTAATGAAAGAAACATCTTACCCTTACAGAAAAGGATCTGAAACTTCTGATTCTGGACCTGTTCTTTGCTGGTAGTGAGACAACCTCCAGCACACTCACCTGGATGATCTACTACCTAGCCACCTATCCACAGGCGCAGCGCAAGATGCAAGCTGAGATAGATAAGGTGCTGCCAAAAGGAACCCTGGCCACACTTGATGACAAACACAGGTCAGATGTGCTACATACGTCGAGTTGCATTCCTACTTGCTCTGGAGATTTATTAACACTAGTTCCTTTGTGATTCACTTGATTCACCAATAGACGCTATGCAGATTGAGCTATAATCTAAGGAGCTCTGGAGAATTTGCAACAACAGTTCCTCTGTGATTCCTTTTTGCTTCATAGGTTAGAATTGCTACACACAGTTAAATGTAGTCCGAGAGGCTTAGCATATTCTTAACACCTCCTCCTTTGTGATTTATTCACGTCAGATATGCCACACTTACAAAGGTATATTTTCAGTGCTTAAGAGGCTTTGATATTCAGTCTATTTATTGCACTTTACTGACGACGAAAACCGAAATAAATGAAGGTTTAACTAACATTTATCCTCCTGGACTGTGCTGATGATCAAACGCCGGAATACTCTTGACTGTTAGAACACAATCAGACAACGTTCCCCTATACCACTATAGGACTACATAATAGATAGATAGATAAATAGATAGATAGAGAGACAGATAGAAGCAGGAAGTCAAATGATGAGAAGGTGTTGTGTCTGCGAGAATCTAGCAGCGCTAAACATGCTTACACGGAGGAAAGCTGACGACAGCGGCCAGTAAGGAGATGATGCAGTTAGCTGTCAGCAGTCCTCTCGTGAGAAAGATCCGGTTGCCATGAGGAACATATGTGACACACCCCTACTACACCAGATTTTAGAAAAGAGAGTTTAGAAGGAGACAAGCGACCCTAGAGAGAGGTCGAGACGGAGATTAGCCTTAGAACAGAAAGAGAGAGAGATAGCGAGACAGGGAGGTAGCTACCCGGGACTTATACTTTTAAACCTGTTTAATATTTCCAAGACAAATAAAAATAGTCCCATACTATTCTTTACCTCTCCCGTCACTACATGACATCTGGTGGGGAAACTACTACAAGATATAAAAGCCGCTCGACCACAAGTCTAAAATATACTTCTCTACAAGTAACTACAAAGTCGTTATGACATTTGGTGGCAGCGGTGGGATACGAACCTCGTCTACGAATCAACATTAAATTCCTACAAAATATCAAGATTGAAAACAAGAATATCTCTCTCAACCAACAACATAACCGGCTCCTGACGCTTCTCTCCATCCCCCTCCGTCTCCCAGATCTTTACGCTGATGCAGAGGTCAAGAGATCACTCGACGCCTTGCAAGTAGCTTAACGACAAATCAGCAAATCTGCGGACATCGTCTCCGAATTAAAAGCAAATTTCTACAAAAGCAACCGAGACTACAAGATTAGCTTCAGTTCTACATTGAATCCTACAAAATACAGCCTACAGTGCAAATAGTCTACGAGTCTACGACGAATCAGCGAACTACAACCATCTACAATCAACTACAATTAACAAATCTACGTCGTCTGTATAATCTTCTACACGCACCTACAAGAAGCGGCAGTCTTCATCCCACAACGAATAAATCACTAGAGAAAAGGACCGAGAAAACTTCCACATAGAATAAAGGGAACAAACAAACGAAGAGTGAGACACGACTCATAACTCATCTTACTCACTCGTCTTCACTCAAGTTACTCATCGCTACTCATTCACTCACCACAGCTACCAGTGTGGGAAGTTGAGGTCATCATGCGTGCTTGCTGAACAGACGCCACGTCAGTCAACACACCACCTGCACCACCACTCACACCACAGTAAAAATTAGTGAGTTACATAGTTACTTCATTCATACAATACACAGTGATAGACAATAAGCTTCTGCACAAACATATAAAACGTGTTGTATAGTTACAACTTAAATTCATATACCTACTTCAGTTATCTTCATAACTCAATCACTAAATAATCACCAACAATAATTATTCTACACGGTATATATTCATTCATTTATTATAACATTTATTTACTACCAACGAGTGTTACCATTTATACCTACATAAAATACGTGTTTCATACATACAACTATACATTATTACATCTACAAAGTGATAAAGAAAATATACAATCACAGTTACTCAGTGAGCAATTAAAGGAACTGTATTTAACATTTATTAATTAAAGCTACCTAGTGGAAACAGACAAATTAAGTTACAAGGTAAACTAGAGAGAAAAAAAAAAAAATGGCCAACACAAATGCCGTTAGCAAGAGTGAACATCTTCAACACAATCGTGAAGACAATGATTTCCACACAGTGCTGACACACATATTACTCACGATAGGTACAGGTGAACAACAAATCAGTGTGTATAGTTAATACTGTATATAGTGTATATATATATTTTTTTTTATATAAAATAACAAAATATGGGACTATATAATATCATTTTCAGTAATACCTGTGCAATATAAACTAAACTTTAAAAAAGTATCCCTAGGAAATTAGCCAGTAATTATGTAACCATGAACAACATGGAAAAAAGTGTACACAAGCAAAGAAAAACAAACTATAGAAAATCAATACATACAAAAAAGAAAGAAAGAAAAGTAAGAAAGAAAAAAAAGAGAAATAGAGTAAGATCACATAACAAACAAATGAAAATAAGTGTAAATGTTACTACATAAGTCAAAATACCACGTAAACTACAAACAAAAAAGCAAATTGTTGTCTCCACATACAAGTGGCACGACACATCATCACTATCATCGACCGCAGCATATGTTAGGACTGCAGTTATTACAATTATGTTACTCCATATTATAATTATGTAACTACAAACAATATGTACCAATTTATGTGACAGTTGCATTAACAAGATGTAACTTTTATGTAACTTTAACTACAATTATGTACCTACAAACGATATGTAACAATTATGTAACGACAAACGATTGCATTATGTTACACTTTGCCAATTATGTAACAGTTGCATTAACAAGATGTAACTTTTATGTAACTTTAACTACAATTATGTACCTACAAACGATATGTAACAATTATGTAACGACAAACGATTGCATTATGTTACACTTTGCCAATTATGTAACAGTTGCATTAACAAGATGTAACTTTTATGTAACTTTAACTACAATTATGTACCTACAAACGATATGTAACAATTATGTAACGACAAACGATTGCATTATGTTACACTTTGCCAATTATGTAACAGTTGCATTAACAAGATGTAACTTTTATGTAACTTTAACAACAATTATGTACCTACAAACGATATGTAACAATTATGTAACGACAAAACAGTTGCATTAACAAGATGTAACTTTTATGTAACTACAATTATAAGGCCAACACAATTATGCATTAACACAATATTTGGTAACAATTCATAAAATGTTACAATTATGTAGTACCACAATGTTAGTACAATATTATAAGTCATACAATTATAGCACAATTCTATATTACCAGTATCATCATACAAGTTAGGTGAAATATTAGACATTACTAAAGTGATAACTCAAATATGTAATGTATAACCTAGCAGTATTACCATTGCACAATTATATGCGTACGTCTGTTGTACATGCACGTCTTACAAAGTGTTATACAACAATCATTGCATTTATTCCAATATGTATTCAACTTATTTAAAATGTAATATTACTGAATAATCACTATCTACTATGAATAATATATGTATACAATATTCATACAATTATGTTACTTTACAATATTATGTATTTCACTTAATTAGCTTATAAGTTCATTATAATGTGTATGTAGTATGTATTAATATATTATGACTATTAAATGTCGATGGTACGCCATTTTCGCGCGGCCGAGCAAATATAGGACTACATAATAGATAGATAGATAAATAGATAGATAGAGAGACAGATAGAAGCAGGAAGTCAAATGATGAGAAGGTGTTGTGTCTGTGAGAATCTAGCAGCGCTAAACATGCTTACACGGAGGAAAGCTGACGACAGCGGCCAGTAAGGAGATGATGCAGTTAGCTGTCAGCAGTCCTCTCGTGAGAAAGATCCGGTTGCCATGAGGAACATATGTGACACACCCCTACTACACCAGATTTTAGAAAAGAGAGTTTAGAAGGAGACAAGTGACCCTAGAGAGAGGTCGAGACGGAGATTAGCCTTAGAACAGAAAGAGAGAGAGATAGCGAGACAGGGAGGTAGCTACCCGGGACTTATACTTTTATACCTGTTTAATATTTCCAAGACAAATAAAAATAGTCCCATACTATTCTTTACCTCTCCCGTCACTACATGACATCTGGTGGGGAAACTACTACAAGATATAAAAGCCGCTCGACCACAAGTCTAAAATATACTTCTCTACAAGTAACTACAAAGTCGTTATGACACCACAATCAAGCAAAAGTAGCTTTATGGTGCTACCTTGCCGGACTCTTATCATCTGGGTTTAGATCACTGGCACAGAATATGTTTGTAATCGTAACCGATTTTCCGTAGATTAAGTATTACCATGTATGATCGAAGCTACACTCGAAGCTACACTCGTGGTCCAACATCAGTTTTGCAGTGGTGTAGCTGGTAGACTCATGGGGTGCAGACGAATATGCCATTGGCTATGCAGGTAATTTCTGGTCCCATTCTGTTTGTCCCTCTACACAGTACTTGACCAGTTCTTGTCCCAGGGTCCATTTGAATTTCTCCACCATCCTTTCTGACTGTGGCCTTAGTGGGGTCGTCCTGGTCTTCTTGATCCCCAATAACTTGCAGCACTCACGGAACACAGCAGACTCGAAGTTTTTACCCTGGTCCGAATGTAGCTCTTGTAGCATCCCAAAACGACAGAAAAACTGGCATAGGCTTCTGGTCACTTTGTGAAGTAGTCCATGATGACACATATATACTGGTTTCCTCTTTCATTGAGTGGCAGAGGTCCAGGAATGTTCATCGTGACTCTTTTCATCGGTGCACCCACTTGGTACAGCTGAAGAGGAGCACAACCATGTTTCTTGGGTCCCTTCTGGGCACAACACACATCACAGGCCCGACAGCACTGTACAACATCCTGACGCATGTCAATCCAGTAGAACCTCTGTTACAGCCGGCTTGGAGTTTTCTTCACTCTCAGGTGCCCACTAGTAATCTGGTTATGGGACTCATCCCAGATCTCAGACCTCATCTTCTTCGGAACCACCAGTTGCCAATACTTGCTGAGGCCATCGAATGTCTCCCACTGACACTCCAGTAGTCCGTTGTTCAAATGAAGAAGGCCTCACTGACCCCAGTAACTCTTGTTTGCAAGGCTTAACCTGGAAACTTCTTCCCAAGATGGTCGCACTGCACTCTGCTGCAGCCACTCTAGCACTGGTTGTAAATCTGCATCCTCCATCTGCATCCTGTTCAGGTCTGCCTCATCTGATGTTGGTCCTGTCACTGCAGTACGGCTGCATTTCTTACTATGATCTTCTTTTTCACTACACTGCCGGGACTCTGGATCACAAGGCCGATGACTCAGGCTGTCAGCATTGCCATGAACCTGCCCAGGACCTCATAATTGTTTAGGTCTAGCTTCCCGTGCCAGCGTGCCAGTTGTCCTTCTGGATTCTTCAGCGTTTCCAGCCACTTGAGTGCCGCATTGTCCGTCCTGATGATGAAGTTTGACCCATACAGGTAGGAATGGAAGAAATCAAGGCTCTTCATCACTGCCAAGAGATCCTTATGGGTCACACAGTAGTTCCACTCCAGTGGGCTGAGCTTCTTGCTGTAATATGCTACCACATACTCTTTTTCATTCTCCTTCTGTGTCAGAACTCCACCAATACCATGGTCACTAGCGTCACAGTCCAAGATAAGTGGCTGACACTGATCAGGGCACGGCAATACTGGAGAGCTTGCCAATGCATGCTTGAGTTTGCAAAGACTTTCTGAGTCTCTGCTGTCAATGCAAACTTCTGCCTCTTCCCCAACAGCTTGTGCAGAGGTGCAGCTATCATCGCAAAGTCCTTGAAAAAGCGCCAGTAGTAGGTACACAAGCCAACGAAACTCCATAGCTCCTTCACACAAGTTGGAAATGGCCAATATTCCACAGTTGCCACCTTCTCCGAGTCAGTACAGATGCCGCACTCACCAACAATGTGTCCCAGGTATTTTACTTGCTTCCGAAACAAGTAGCACTTCTTGGGATTCAGCTTGAGGTATGCTACATGGATCCTGTTCAACACCTCCGACAGCCTCTCCAATTCCTGATTGAAAGTCTATCCAAACACAATTACATCGTCCAGATAGATGAGGGCCGTCTGTCAGTGCAGGCCTTCCAGTTCGCAATCTATTAGACGCTAGAAATCGCTGGGGCATTGCATAGGCCAAAAGGCATCACCTTGAACTGCCACAAATCCCGCCTGTATGAAAAGGCTGTCTTCTCTTTGTCCTTCTAAGAAACCTTGATCTGATGATATCCTGCTTTCATGTCTAGGGTGGAGAACCACTTGTCACCTGATAAAGCATCCAGGGTGTCATCAATTCTTGGCAAGGGGTATGTGTCCTTCACTGTCACATCATTCAGGGCTCAATAATCTACACAGCACCTTACTGAGCCATTCTTTCTCCTTACCAGAACCACTGCTGATGTCCAAGGACTGTTGGACTTTTTTATTACCCCTTGACTTCAGAGATTCTCCATCACCTCCTCCATTTCTTGCCGTTGGGTTGGCGCCATCCTCTGTGCTGACTGTTTAATCAGGCAGTGATCCCCGGTGTCTGTACTATGCTCCATGAGATCGGTGCACCCCAGGTCTAAGTCTCCGGTGGAGAAGTCATCAGCAAACTTCGTCAGCAGCTGCCTCAACTTCAGCACTTGTGAGCCATCCAGGCATTGGCAATTCCTTAAATAAGGTCTTGTATGTAGTCTGGCAGGTACCCGTCCTCCATGACTATGCTCATTTTCCAAGCCTTCCTCTGATGCCACTCAGGGTCCACTGCCTGACACAGTCCCACAATTTCTCCCTCATTGATCTTCTGTGGCTCATGGGAGAAATTGGCCATCACAACTGGCACTTCATCTGCACCTGTTTCCACCAGTGTTCTGCCCACCATCACTCCGGCCTTTGTCTTGCACCGAACAACAGGCTCCATCACCCCTATATAGCTGTCAAAAGAGCCACTCACCTTACACTGGAACAACAGTTCTGATTTTGGGGGGTATCAGTGTAGTGCGGAACGCCCTCACCTCACCACCAGAACTGGTACGTTTCACTGCCATGACAGGAACCGATCTTCCTCGAAACTTCAGCTTCATGGAACATAAGTCCAGCTCACATCCCATGGACATCAAATAGTCCAGACCCAGAAGGCAAAGGATCCTCCATGTTGGCCACGTAGACTGGAAGAATAGCCTCTCGCCCTGCCACTTTAATCCGGACATCCAGGAGTCCCCTCAGTTCCACACGGTGCCCAGTTACGCCACACAGTTGTTTCAATGACTCAGGCCTCACAAAGGTCTGCTCTGAGCCCGAATCAATCACCAGGGCACACTTCTTTCCGTCTATCCTTCCGTTTATTCACACACTGTCGAGTGCCGTTCTCTTGCATTTTATTGGTGGTGGGGCGACTTTGGAAATGTCGGCTGGTGGTTGCCCCTTAACACCAGCCTTCATTAGTTTTCCGCTTCTTTCTGGTCTTCTGCAGCCTTCTTCTTATTATCCTTTTTCTTCTTCAGACTCTTAGAACTGAAGTGTCCCATCTCACTACGTGTCCAACATGCTATTGTTGCAACTGAAGATTTCCTTGCACTGCTGTCTTCTTGCTCCTTCCATTTGTGACAAACCTCCTTCTTGTGTCCCGGCTTCCTGCAGAACCAGCAGCCTCCTCCGATCTTCTCCTGTTCCCTTTTCCACTTGTAGTAGTCCTCTATTCTGTGTCCTGGCTTTTCGTAGTAGCAGCAACTTCCTACAAATTTTTCCATTTCACATACCTGCCCCTTCTTTGCCTTGAATCTTGCACTACGACCTTCCTGAAAAGTGGATGTGCTGGACCTGAAGTAGGACTCAATTTCTAGAGCCCCGGCTAGTGCTTCTTGCATGCTTCTGGGTTGTGCCTGCTTCACTTGCACTTTTAACTCTGCACTGTCAAGAGCATTGAAGAACTGGTCCCTCAGAAGAATAGCCAACAGGTTAGGTGCTGCTTCAGGGAATGCTTTGTATGCCATACTCTCCAGGTCACGAGCAAGCTGCTGTAGGGGTTCTCCTTGAGCCCGTACACGGCTTTGGAAATTTGGTCTGTAAACCTCAATCTGGTACATGGTCCCATATCTGCACTCCAGCACTTCTACTAGGGACTGATAACTGTTCCTTTCCATCTCTGACATTGGCCAGGAATTTCCACTGCGGCATCCTTAAGGTTAGTAGCAAGTTGCACTATCCTCTGCCTATCGTCCCAACCATTCTGATCTCCAAGTAACTCAACCTGTGCCTGGTAAGCTTCCCAAGATACTCTGCCATCAAATTCCTGAGGTTTCTTTTTAATTGGACCCCATTATAGCCATGCACTTCGCTGGTTTGGGGCCTAAAAACTGGGGCATCATAATTAAGTCCAGGACTTAAATCTTCAGCATTCTGATTATTCAGCCCCGTAATGCTACCTTTAGATGCCTGGGATCCATCAAGATTCACCATACAATGCCCATTCCTGTTATATGCTCCCTGTACACTGACTGAGGCTCAGCAGTGCAGTATTTCTCAACAGCCTCAATTTTCTCATTTATTATCTTCACATGGTTGACTATATGCTTCAACTGGCTATCTACATGCTGTCTGCACTCCATCACTATTTCCTCACTAATTGACTTTAACAGGTCGTCTACATGCTGTTTTCACTTAGTCACATTATTGCTTACCTCATGCATCTGCTGCCGTAGCCCAGTGTATACCTACTGTTCTTGTTCTTTCTTCATTTCCCCCACAAAAGCATCTACCTGTCCTTACATCCTCATCTGTAATTCCCTCTGTTGCTCCTGTAATGCCTCTTGAAGATGTTCATATCTTTCTTTTTGTTCTTCAAGTTGTGCCTGTAGTCCTTTATTCTGTGCTTGTAGTTGGACACTTTGTGATTGTAACTGGAAATTTGTGCTTGTAATTGTTCTTTGGGTTCTTTCTTCCGTGCCTGTAATAGCTTCACAGTTGTCATCAGGGACGTTTCCTTCTCCTGCCCAGCTCGAGACCTTGTCTGCACACCTTCTGTTTCCGTGTCGGAGATTAGCCTCACCACAGCCCTTAAATCCACACTCCTGACACCAGTGTTATGTCCCCACCCCACACTATCACAGGCTCCAACAGCAATAGTATAGTACAGGATGGATGTTGCCCAGTGAGTTGTTCTTCCTATGGTCAGCCTTTAGGTGCACAGTACACAAGATCAGCTGAGGCATTGTAAATAAACACTGACTTCTTACGTTCACTGTCTTTATTTTTCAAATAGTTACAATGAATGCTTTTCAACTTCACTTCACTATTCTCACAAGCACTAGAGCTATACAAACTTTACTAACTGCAGTTACACCTAATGCTTGACGACACTTCACTATTTTCACAAGTAGCCTACCGATGATATACAGATTTCAGTAACACTTCACTATTTGCCAACAATACTTCACTGATTCACAAGTACACTGACACTGGGCCGACACTCAAACTGAAACCGACCGAACTCCCTCTAGTCTCTTCCCCATCCTTTTATAAGCATGCATTACCCTAGAAACTTCTACATTATATGAGAACAACAGTTGCCAACTCAAAGATATCCAAAACATGCCAGAGTTTTTGTACATTACATAACACTGTAAATTATTTAGCATACTGTACAAACTTTAATTTAATTACATAATTTAACAAGCAATCACATAACTAAAACATTATAGAGAAAAATAGCACAAAAATTAATGCAAAACTTACGAAACAACTACGCTCACAAACAGCAGGCAAACTGGCAACTCCGGCTCGTGCCGGAGCTACGGTCCGGGAAACGTCGAGAACCATCTCTGCCACCTAACTGGCAAATCTCGCTTCTTAACATAGTCAGTTCCTTCATACCTGACCATCGATATTTTTTTCATAGCCTCTAATGAGCCTCCGTGGTTACTAGTCAAACAATCCTTCAGTCTAATGGCACTTGGCCATTGATTTTTGTAAGTCTCGAAAATGAATCTCCTTGGTTACTAGTCAAATCAATCCTTCAGTGAGCTAAACATGGAGGAGGTGTGGATTTTTTTTTTTTTTTTTCAGATTTGTGTATATATATAATTGTATTGAGGTATTAAATGATATCTGACAGTGATGGGGTACATATATATTTTATCCAGGGAAGAAAGTACCAAAGGCTTATTCAACCTGAAGGGGGTTCAAGATGGGCCATTTCTGTTCTTTCTTCCGAATTAAGAAGGAAACAGCTTTGTATATGGGGATATATTTCTGCCATTTCTTATAATCGTGGTTTAGGTGATCTGTTGACGTGATGCTTGTTAGGAAGTGGTTTAGCCAGGTTGTCAGAGAATTAGTGAAGAGTTATCGATAGACGTTATTATTTATTTATTTATTTATTATTATTTGTTATTATTATTATTATTATTATTATTATTATTATTATTATTATTATTACCAGTATACCCTTTTGTGAATACTGTCTTTTCCATACCCCGTTATGGATTGGATATAACCCAGTAATATCAGCATACCCCTTTGTGTATACCCTCTGTGCACAAGATATAACCCAGTAATATCAGCATACCCCTTTGTGTATACCCTCTGTGCACAAGATATAACCCAGTATTATCAGCATACCCCTTTGTGTATACCCTCTGTGCACAAGATATAACCCAGTAATATCAGTATACCCCTTTGTGTATACTCTGTGCACAAGATATAACCCAGTATTATCAGTATACCCCTTTGTGTATACCCTCTGTGCACAAGATATAACCCAGTATTATCAGTATACCCCTTTGTGTATACCCTCTGTGCACAAGATATAACCATCAGTGCCACCACAGGAGGACATCTCTCCATCCTCCGAAATTATCATTGTTTATAAAGGCTCCAACATGCATGCGTCGGCCTTGGTCACCTAATGGGGGCTCTCCACACTGCTTGATCTCTGGTAGCCTCCCTATTCAATCCCTTATCCCTGAGGTCACACTCCAACCTTCCTAATCCCAGTATTTTGTATGTAATGTGTCCAGACATCACAAAATAATGAGCAGACTTTTTCATTTAGCATATTGAAAAAAAATAGTATCCAAATTTTACTCTTCTGATATTAGTCCAAAAAATAAAATAATAATCTGTCTATCTATCTATCTATCTATAAGTATCCATCTATGACTTGATGCCATAATCCCGTAAGAGGTGGCCGTATGTCTCTGAGTTAGTTGTTTTATGGGAGGGGCACTAATCCTCCGCCAACCCACTTGTTGACACGTAGGAAACATAATGATGGTAATAATAATAATAATAATAATAATAATAATGACGATATTAATAATAATAATAATCGTCATCATCACATCATCATCATCATCATTATCAGCATCATCATCGTCGTCGTCGTCGTCGTTGTTATCATTGTCGTCGTCGTCGTAGTCTTCAATAATAATAATAATAATAATAATAATAATAATAATAATAGTAATAATAATAATCCATGGCTGAATAAACTCATTTGGTGGCAACTTGATTAAATTTGAAACTGATTTTGAAAACGGATATGGAAAAAAATTGGAATATCATACAAATCTTAACCACCTTCAATACAGCAATGTTTTCTCAGCTTTACTCTTGCGAATTATTTTTATTTGGTCTAGAATATTTTGGAATTCCAAATCCATCCATTGTCTAGTTTTTATTTAGATCAGATTATTTACAGCATCACCTTTTATTTTGTCTAAGGTGGAGTTAGTTTCACGCTTTGCCATCTAGATTTTAGCGGCCATAGGAAATTATAGAAGAGGTGTTAGTTTGATCCTACATTGTATATATGGATTGTAGATTAGAAGATTTTAAAAATAATTTTGTTTTGCCTTCCATAGTCAGTCCCCCCCCTCCTTTTTTTTGTCAGATAAGAAAATTGGTGACTTTGTTAGTTTTGCCCTCCATTCAGTTTTTATTTTATTTGGCTCGTACGTTTTTTAAAAGTAATAGGTGGCACCCTCAAATGTTAATCGTGGTTTAAATCTCCTTAAAATGATTTTGATGTTTGAATTAATTAAAACATTGAACAATTTTGAGTTCTTTAAATTAGTCACCTTTAATATCCTATAAAGATCTTCAGCTTAGGAATTGTTTGAACCTAAGTTGTTTCACTCTTCACTACCTACATTTTAGTCTGCTTGGTAAATGTCTGAACTGTTTGGCCCCTCCACTGTCCATCAAGGTTTTATTAGATCAGAAAATTATAGAACTAGTTAGTGTCGTTCATATAGTTTATAATGGTTCCAACATGCATGTGTTGGCCTCGGTCACTTAATGGTGACCCTCCATTCTACTTGATCTCTGGCAGCCTCCCTATTCAGTCCCTTGGTCTTGAGTTCCACACAGCATTAGATTAATTTTCATATCGTTTATAAAGGCTCCAACATGCATGCATCGGCCTTGGTCACTTGATGGCCGCTCTCCATGCTGCTTGATCTCTGGGAGCCTCCCTATGCAGTCCCTTATCCCTGAGGTCACACTGTCTGACCTAATCCCAGGTCCTTTTTCGGTCTGCCTCTTACAACTTTACCCCTGACGTTACACTTCTCACTTTCTGCACCTAATTATCATCCTTTATCCTTTCCACATGCCCAAACCACCTCAGTTTAGATTTTGGTTAATGTATGAACAGTTTTGAACAGGACTTTTGCCTTCCGTTGGTACTACAAAGGCTGTTCTTAAATACATTCCAGCCTCTTACGATCTACTGTATCTGTCTATCTATTGCCAGAAGCCTTAATCCTGCAAGGGGTGGCCACAAACAAATTGCCTCCATGCCGCCCTGTCCCCTGCCGTTTCACTGCACACATTTTATCCTAAAGTACAATTAAAATTAGCAATGTAGATTTTTTTTTACTAAGATGAGTAGAGGAAGGAAAAACAAATTAAATAATGTGAAAATAGAGCTAGCTCTCATCATTTTCTTTCAATATACCGTATTCTTCTTCCAAAATAAATAATTCTGAAGGCAGCAACAGTGAATCAATTACGTCAGTGTATTAAGGTGGTTAAAAAAAAAAAGCATATACTCCATCTACTTTAACTTGGCCTAGAATCATCCTTTGTCTATCAGTGCTCATCTGTTATAAAGTTTAGTATGGTTTTACCCAATGCGTGTGTGGCCCCAGGCACATCCACACCTGATACCAGTGGATTACAGGCTGATGTTACCCTTCTCCTGTATTCCACAACCCTCCTCCTCCTCCTCTTCTTCTTCTTCTTCTTCCTCTTCCTCCTCCTTCTCCTCTTATTCCTCTTCCTCTTCGTCCTCCTCCTCCTCCTGTATTCCACGGTCGTCTTCGGTGTAGAGAGAGGTTTGAATATTTAACAGGGCAGCTCCACCTCCCACTTACATCAGTACGACCACAGGAAGGCATCCCCTGGTGCCTCACAGTTCGGTCATTGAGAAAACTGATGCACTACAGAAAGACAAACGTAGATATTTTTGTATTTTTTGGAAAGAGCTGCAAAAGAACAAAAATCTATGCCAAGTTAAGGTGTAGGGACTGTATATGTAAGGTTTTGTACTATGAAATATATCTATATCCTTGCACTAACCTACTTAATCCTGTGATGTGTTTTTTAGTCTTCAATTACAAACTTGAAAACTTGCTGAGGATGGTTTTGATTGCTGGACACGAGGCCTGTAGTGACGGGCCCTGCCCAGTCCTGCCCTGCTCTACCCTGCCCTGCCCTGCTCTGCTCTGGTAATGATAAAAGAACTATAGTGTTGACTGAAACATATCCATTGAATACAATAACAAAAACACAGTTGCTCCGTACCTTCGAAATTTTGACTTACGAATTTAGGGAATACGAAATTATTTTTTGAATTGGATTAGATGTTGAATGAATGAATGAATGAATGTTTATAATTTTATCATATCAACAGACTATTACAGTACACTTTGCAGTACTAATTACCGGCAGAAATCTATCTATCTATCGATTGCCAGATGCCTTAATCCCAGAAGGGGTGGCCACAAACAAGTCCCCTCCATGTCGCCCTGTCCGCCGCCAATTCGTGCCCTCTCCCCAACTTACACTCGCATTCTGTTAAAAACTCAAATTAAGTTTTCAAGCAGTGGAGCAGCTGTAACTAAAATATATATGAAGTAATTGAAATACATTAATTATAAATAACCATACCTCGATCTTAATAATCCGAAGAAGCATTTTTCTGCGAAGATGCCTCACTCTCTCTTCTCTCTCTCTCTCTTTCTCTCTCTCTCTCTTCTCTTCTTTTCTCTTCTCCTCTCCTCTCCTCTCCGCTCTTCTCTTTTCTCTTCTCTTCTGTCTGTCTGTCTGTCTGTCTGTCTCTCTCTCTCTCTCTCTCTCTCTCTCTCTCTCTCTCCCCAGACAGCTTTTCCAGCCGTGAGGGAATGGACTGCAGAGCCTGTAACCTTGCTCATGTCTTCTGCTTGCCTGTGTATGAAGGTTGGAATTTTGTGTTGAACTTTTTGAGAGTCAGTGGCCCAAACCGTATCCATACTTTCTTCAGCTTCACACAGACATAGCCTTCTTTGTTAGGTTTTACACACACACACACACACACACACACACACGTTCTCCCTAAGGCGGTATGTCAGTAAAGAGGTCCATTCCACTCAGATGGCTCCCTCTATCTTCTGAACACACCGCGGGCTTGGCTGGGTGTATGGCAGGGCCTCTATATAACCAGTTTTGGTCGTCTGGAAAGGCTTTGTATATTTGTGACCCATGGTTTTTGTTCACCCTCAAATCCTATCCCTATATGGACTGGAGTCGTGGTGGTGGTGGTGGTGGTGGTGGTAGTAGTAGTAGTAGTAGTAGTAGTAGTAATCTCTGGCTCATCTGAACGTTACCCCGGTGGACTGAAGGCTTAAGTTGCCCTACTGCAGTCCACTATCCTCATTTCGGGGGATAGGGATGTAGATGAGGGACGTTTGTATAACCACCACATGAAGGCGTCTCTCTCATGCCTCTCGTACTGAAGGGGTTAAATAGTAGCAGCAGTGACTTCCTGCCTCTCGTCCCACTCTGCGGTTGGGTCGAAATAAAATTTGACTGCAAATGTAAAGTGGTGAAGTTAAATTAGATCCCCCTGAAAATACATGCCAGTGAAACGAAAACGTGGTGATGCCACTGGAGTCATCATGGATACAGTCTACGGAAATACATATATATATATATATATATATATATATATATATATATATATATATATATATATATAAAGTGCTGCGTCATTGAACACACTGTTGGTAACTTAATGGTGGTGGTAATGATGATGATGGTGGTTGTAGACTAATATCACACGCACGCACGCACGCATCCCCTCCCACCCCCCACACGCACATTTTATCTGTCTGTTTATGTATGTCTATCTGTCCATCCACTCAACTATCTGGTGTAGAAGATTATCCTTTTCTCGTGCTTCGGCACTTAAGGTATAAGGTCGAGTCACAAAGAGGTCGGAATCCGGATATAGTTTGCAGGAGAGAGAGAGAGAGAGAGAGATTTTTTTTTTTGCCTATCGACCATTGAGGCCGGAGCCTCTGGGCATTAAGGCAAAAATATATATATGTATATACATTAACACACACACACACACACACACATATATATATATATATATATATATATATATATATATATATATATATATATATACACATCGATGCATATGAACATACACACTTTCATGCACACGTACATATATACAAAGTAATTTTCATTTTATTATTTTTTTGTATCTTTATTTTTCTTATTTTTTTTCTTATTTATATTTTTAACCTTATATTACTTATAAACAAAAAATACCTAATCTAAAGACCCTAAAACTAACCACCTAACAGACAAATCGCTAACCTATACTAAATCCTAAGAGACAAATAACTAGACCTTCACTAATGTTAATAAAGCCTCAACCAAGAGAACACCATCGACTGCAGATATGTAATGCCATTCTACATTACATACCTGCACTCATCACCTGGTGACTGTCAGTCGAGGCACAACCTAATATAGGGGACATCAATAAATGAAAGGGAACCAGACGAGTCAGGCACATTTCCATATACGTCAGCTGTCGGCCCTAATTAGAATAACTTAAGCAAGATGGTATAATGTATTTACATAATTTGTACAAAAAGTGAAGAACCTCGCCCAGGAGACCACCATCGACTGCAAGTGCCCAATACCTTTCTATATTGCACACTTGCATTCATCAGCTGGTGACTGTCAGGCGAGGAACTCGGCTTAATGTAGGGGACATCAATATTAGAAATAGATCATTGGGAGGAGGAACTATTTCAAATATGTCAACTGTCAACCCTAATTAATATAACAATATATACATATTTACCGTTGATAAAAACCATAACCACACAGTAAAAAGGTCACATCACTCTGATCAGTCTGGACTCTCTCTCAAGAAAGCCATCAATTTATCAGTCATAACAATGTCCCCATCACCCAGGACGGAGGAAAGGGTGAAGGGGACATCTGCTGCGCCGCAGTAATTTATAAGTGAAGCACGTTCACGAATAAATCGCCGACAGCGCAGGATGATATGACTGATAGAGAACATCACATTACAGATGTCACAGTGCGGTGGGAAGCGTCTTTCCATATATGGTTTCATGTGAGTTAAAATGGTGGCATTGAGCCGTAGCCGTGCCAACACTTTTTCTTCTAGGCGACTGGGACGGTTGGCAGTGTCCCAGTCGCCCAGGTACGGCTTACAGGTTGGAATATTTAGTCTGGTCCACTGACCAGACTAAATATTCTTTATTGAAGAAAGAGAGAGAGAGAGAGAGAGGGGGGGAGAGACTATGTACATGTGTGCCTGAGTATAAACAGGTGAATTCCACAACAACGACTATTTCAACTATATGAAATGTCAAGAACGACGTAACAAAGCCAAGCATGTTAAGGGGGAGCGAGGTGGGGTGGGAACTTGGTCAGGAAAATGGACTCCGAATCTTAAGTTAGCCTGGCGAGTTTACCGAGGCCGAAATTGTAGGAGGGGGTAGCATCTTTCCATAAGAGATTTATTTTACAAATTACACTTCAATATCCTCCTGTACGTATATGAAAGAGGGGGGAGTGAATTGGGGGAAGGGCAGTCAAATGGTGGGTTACGGAGCGAATTGGAGGCGTTTTGTCTGCGGCCACCCTTTGCGGGATAAGGGCGTCGGGCTATGGATAGATAGATAGATGTATTTTGTATCGTTTTAACATGACAAAATTTGCTTTAAAAATATATAAGAGGATATTGAGGTGTAATGTGCAGAATGAATCGCTGGGGGAAAGGCACCACGGAATCTCCAAAGCCACTCATGTACGACCCAGAATGCCAGCCTTTCATGTCCACTCACTCCGTTGTTGATTCCAGTCCTTTGTGGTCACTGTCGGGGCGGTTGGTTATGTTCTGCCGTGTGTGTGTGTGTGTGTGTGTGTGTGTGTGACGGTCTTTGCTCTCTTCAGACGACTATATTCAATTAAGAACAGATTTTCGAACAGGATGGGTTGGATATAGCCCTAATCAACCCCTTCATTTCCACAAGTCCAACTGAAGCTTGATACAATTGCCTGGAGGTAAAATGAAAATAATAAATAAATAAATACGAAAAACATAATCAGACTGGAGTGGGGAACGCCGAAATTTAAAAAAAAAAGAGAGAAAAAGAATGTAGACCGTAAAGCATGGAATCTCGAATACTTGACTTGCTTCTAATTTACGTGAGAGATTTGGTGATAATGACCTAAGTTATATAGAAGGTAAGGTGTGGTTAATCTAATGGTACCTGATGAACCAAAAGATGATGGTTGGTTGGCTCCTGTAATTAACTGGCACGATTAGGACTGCAGTAAAGATGATAAGAGTTAATATGTTCAGCCCGAAGACATAGGTTATTCTCTCTCTCTCTCTCTCTCTAAGCCCCCACAAGCACCTGCCAAGCCAACACAAAACAACACCGCCACAAAAGAACAACAGCTTCTTCCCCACACATTCGGGTAAACTTGGCCACCTCCTCGACATCAGCTTCACAACACTGGGGCTTTACAACAGCGAGGCTTTAGATAGCTTTACAATACTGGAGCTTTACAACACAGGCTTCTGAAGGCTTCACAACACTGAGGCTTTAGACGGCTTTACAACACTGAGGCTTTAGACGGCTTTACAACACTGAGGCTTTAGACGGCTTTACAACACAGGCTTTTGAAGGCTTTACATCTGTCACGGGGTTTTTGAGAATTTTATATTAAATCATACTTTAAATGTTACCTTATCAATGGAGACAAAGAATTCACTTGTGAAAATCAAGCAATGATTACTTTATCTTGACTTACTTCGCCGATTCTCTAAGGACGAGAATTTATTTACTTTCTCAGCAGTACACAGCAGAGACTAATTACTCACAAATGGTGTTTGTTAGTACTGCTAGCCTCACGAGAAAGTGACTCCACCCCTGACAATCAGTAACTAATGCTATGAATGATAAACAGGTTCTTGCTGGTGCATTAACTCCAAGTTGGCACAACGGATTTAAGTTAAATGGAAAAGGGCTGGCCTAAGTACCAGTTATGAATAATGCAAAGTGTTCATGCAAATAGGAGCGGCAACTAAAATAAGCTTAATGTGGAGAAATAAAACATGAGTTTACATTACATTCAGCTCAAGAAAAAGAACTGTAAATTTATTAATTACAATGAAATAAATTTACATTACATGAGTCTCAAATGAATTCAAAATAAGAACACACTCACTTGTTCACTCAAAAGCTAAACTCTTAAGCCTAGGAAAAATGAAAAGAAATACTGGTCAGAGAGTGGGCTAAGCGGAAACTGGGCGTCGGTGCGTAGGACGGACGCTGCACACGCTAAACTTCTCGCCAATTCACACTAGGTGGAGATTCAGGAACTCGCTGTACTGGGCCAATGAACCTACTCCCACAGCGCTCTAATCCTGACTGAATTCAAACAAGCGAGGCAAGGGCTGGGGATGGCGCACGCCCAGTAACTGCCAACGACTGCCATTCATTGATGGGGACACTAGGTGACTACATAGTACACTATGTACTGTATTACTGTACTGTATCAATACTGTATTGTTGGGGGGTACTATGCAATATCTGGCGTTCTGCAGTAACCAGCATGGGTGTTGGCTGAATTATGCTGGATAACTGAGAGTTTACTTATAATATATATATATATATATACAGTATATATATATATATATATATATATATATATATATATATATATATATATATATATATATATATATATATATATCATCATCATCACCAGTTTGAGTATCCACTGGAGGACCGGCCTATCCCGACCGAAGTCGGGACGATACAGCCAATGTATCTCTACCAAGTGGCTTAGGCTGTCTAGTAGAGATTGTATGTAGGGTGAGAAGTGCTTATAAGTGTAATTGTAGTGTTGGAGTGGCTTTGGATGTGTGTGTAGTCTGTGAACCAAGTGTAATCAGCCCACGCAAGCCGACTGGGTGCAAGCATACTTTACAGTAAGCGACACTGGTTCAACCACAGCACCCCTTGTGTCCGCCAATGCAGTACGTGGCCGGGTGAACACTCCCAAAGTTTATTACCCTGGCGGGGCGTGAAGCCTGGTCCACCCGTGTACGAAACGCACACTCTACCACTGTACCACAGAGGCTACACAAATATATATATATATATATATACAAACACACACACACACTCATATATATATATATATATATATATATATATATATATATATATATATATATCCACGGGCATGATCCCACTGCTACCTGGCGCATCCCTGGGTGGCGGATAGGGGAGGGCCTTGTAGATATACAAGGTACCGTCTTATAAGGTGTGGACCATGGAACCCGCTATAGATATATAGGGCTCCACCGAATATAACGAATAAGGTGGCGCAAAAATTACATGTCACCAGAAACTATGTGGCAGGAAGGTGAGATTATTTGCCACAATTCTCCCAACCAAACATGAGTTTTATTGCAAAGTATTTGATGGGCGTTCTTGTTGGATCTTCGTCTACTAAAGGTCCAATCGCACTGCCGCCTGTGCTTACTGGCAGTGTGCCACCGAAAGTGAGTAGTCACTGTGTTGACAAGTTAGAGACTGGGATATTAAACACTCTTAAATCCATGAAGATCTATGCTTACTATGTAAGATGCCTTGCTGAAGATTACAAACTTCATAACTTAATGGCTGAACTGGAAAACATTAGTTGGGTTATTGTAGGTTTGAGTAAGACCCACAGGAAAGAAGAAAAAGTAATTCAGCTCGATGACAGTGGCCGCTTATTTTACTACAGAGGAAGAGAAAATGAAAGAGTTAGTGGTGTAGGATTTCCAATTAACAGAAATCTTGCAGACAACATTGTTAAATTCAGCAGTGCATCTGACAGAGCAGCAGTGGTTGTAATCAGACTGTAAAAAAATATACCCTGAAAGTAATACAAGTATATGCGCCAACTTCTCAGAGCTCAGATGAAGAAATTGAATCATTCTATGATGACATCTCCCAGATTATGGAAGAGGAATAGACTACCTATACTATACTCATGGGAGACTTCAATGCAAAAGTTAGAAAATCAAAAAATGGAGAAACATGTATGGGAAAATTTGGAGTGGGAGAAAGGAACGAAAGAGGAGAATTGCTGGTAAACTTTGCAGAAATGTTTAACATGAGAATAATGAACACATTCTTTCACAAAAGAACAGGCAGAAAGTGGACCTGGAGAAGCCCAAATGAAGACACAAAGAATGAAATCGACATCATTATACCAAATAAGAATAACACGATCACAAATGTCACAGTTATCAACAAAGTAAATATCGGAAGTGACCATTGAATGGTGGGTAGCACAGCAAGATTCAATTTCAAAAGTGAAAGAAAGAAGATGATTAAAGATAAAAAGATATGTTCATTATCTTTTTATCTTTAATCATCTTCTTTCTTTTACTGATTTCACAGCACAATATTTAGAGGCCCTATACAATCCTTGAATTTTAGAGTTCGAACAGGGACACTGGCATGATCCACAGTGACTGACAAGAACTCACGGATTCAGAAGTAGTGGACATGGTCAATACAGACATGGGACACAGGAGAATCCGGAGCAGGTGTAAACGAACACTTAAATCAGACAGGAAGTTTGTGCACTAGAGCAGCCTCACAAGGAGCAGCCGTACTAGGAAGGACAGTAAGTAAATAGGCAGAGCACAAAAAGAGATCGCAGAAGAACAATCACCCTGGGTTGCAAACGTAGCAGAAGGAGCAGACATGTGATCATGAGACAAATGAAAGGTTCAGAAGAAACAAAAACCAAGACAGAACCATTCACAACAAAAGAAAATGGAAATATCTAGAAGAGATCAAAAGTGTTTGAAGAACGAAGAGGAACATGAACCACGATAGCACTGGCAAGAGAGATAGCTTTAATACTGGAGAGGAGGAAAATGGGAGCTAACCTGAAATTAGACCGAGTCCATTACAAAACAGATCGAAGATCAGACGTGGGCACAAGATTAAAAGAAACTCTACTTTCAGCAGCATCAAGCAAAAGACGAATAAATCCAGCAGCACGTGTGACCAAATAGTCAAGGGAAAGTTACACATTATTCAGATGGAGAGTAAATGTAATTACGTTTTTTAATGTTTTGATGATTGTAACCTTCATGACCTCTTTGGCATAAATGCTGTGAGTACTGTTAAAATTCATCTTGTTTGCTGCAAGAAGATTGCTAACTAGCTAGACTTTTACTGTGTGTCTGTCACCTCTTCTATCTATACATCTTTAAATTTATTCGTTGCGTAAAATCTTTCCACCTCGTTCTGGGTGTGCTTCTCTTTCCCATATTTATTTTCATGTATTTGCACTTGTGAGATAGTTAAAAGGTCTTTAATGCCATGACATCTTTCATCTCGTATCATGATCATCAGATCAGGCTATACATTCTGACAATGATGCTTTTAATTAAGAAGTTTCACTTAATGTATAGGATATCTGCCTGCCTAATGCTACGTTAAAAGTGAAAAATGCAATACGTACAGTTCTGGGTCGTTTTCAAGGGTTATAGCAGAAGAGCACTGATTTCTGACTGCCAAACATCTTATTAGGTAATCAAATAAGTGAAAAGAAGATTGTTACACTTACACATACATACACAAAACGAACTATGACGATTACCTATGACCGTGCTCGTGGAGCGAGAGTGAACGTTATGTTTTGAAAGGTGTGTGTGTGTGTGTGTGTGTGTGTGTGTGTGTGTGTGTGTGTGTGTGTGTGTGTGTGTGTGTGTGTGTGTGTGTGTGTGTGTGTGTGTGTGTATATGTGTGTGTGCGCGCGAGTATTAATAAAGTAAATCAATCAGTTTTCTTCCAGTTTTAACCAGCTTTGCTGTAAGTACTGAGAACCAGCCAAGATGAGCAAGTAAATTGATTATTTTTCTGAACAATGCGACAAAGGTCGAGGTCACAGGACAAGATAAACGTAAACAGTTTTTATCCGATTTAGACCAAAGTGTGGGGAAGGGTTGAAGATACTGTACAGCAAGAAAAAATGCATTTAATTTTGAAAACAGTCAGTCAAAGGTTAAGGCAAGAGGGAAAGGTTATAGGCCAAGGACACAGGGCAAGATCAACACAGTTTGATGTGCTTTGAACAAACATGGTGTAAGAGTTAAAAATCAGGTAACAACGAAGAGATTCAATTTTGAGAACAATCAGTCAGAGGTTAAGGTTACAGGACAAGGTCAGATATCAGTTCTTGTGTGTCTGTGTGAAAGAAATTGTTATCGTAAAACAGTTTTGAACCAATTTACGTCAAACTTTGTCGTTGAGTTGAGGATCAATCAAAAGGTTGCTATATTGTTTTTAAATCTCCTCAGGTGGACCTACAGTGTCACTTGCAACTTAAGCACACCTGAGTCTGTCAGATGCAGTTTTTAAAAAATGCTGTAGTGTCACACATGTTTTATATAACGAATTCCTGAATATCCTACAATGTATTAGGTCTTATCAGTTACAAAACTATGTGAATAAGTTTTAATTCACTGAACTCCATATATTTTTTTTCTTAATTTTGAAAAAATGCCAAACTAATTTTTTTTTTTTTTAGTCACCATACACGAAAACAAAGAACGTTATGAGCCTAGCATTTGTGTCACAACTAGAGGGATGGAGGACCTTCATTATGGGCATAGTGGTTCCCACGCAACATAAAATCAACTTGCAAACTCATAGTGAATAATTCTCCCCCCTCCTCAGGTAAACCTGGGTCTCACAGACCCGACATGCAATTCTGAGTGATATATTGCAAAAACATAGAGACACGAAAGTAACCACCCTACACCCTGGATGGGCACAAAACTTACGAAACTATTGAGAAGGACAGGGATCCCAGGCATCTTTAAGTTACTGAACATCGAAAAAATTGCCCGGGTCTGTCAGACCCTCAGGAGGGTTAAGAATGGTACCGGTAGTCAAATATCAAGGTCATACAGCAAGGTTAACTTCAAATTTTTATCTGTGCTTACACCCTGCCTAGGCAAACTTTTTAGCCTTTGTCTATCAACTCATACCTTTCCTTCTTGTTGGAAGTTTGCTCTCATTCAGCCAGTCCCAAAGAAGGGTGACCATTCCCAACCCTCTAACTATCGTCCAATTGCTTTAACATCCTGTATCTCAATAATTTTCGAATCAATTCTTAATAGAAAAATTTTAAAGCATCTTTCCTATTACAACTTTCTGATTGTCAGTATGGGTTCCGTCAGAGACGCTCCACTGGTGATCTTCTCACCTATCTTGTAGACTCCTGGTCATCCTCCTTTTGGGACTTTGGCGAAAGCTTGGCCATTGCACTTGACATCTCAAAGGCTTTCGATCGAGTCTGGCGTAAATCTTTAATTTCCAAACTGCCCTCTTACACTTTCTATCCCTCTATCTGTTCTTTCATCTCTAGTTTCCTTTCTGGTCGTTCTATAGCTGCTGATGTAGACGGCCATCGTTGTTCTCCTAGATCTACCAACAGTGGTGTTCCTCAGGGCTCTGTACTATCACCAACTCTCTTCTTTTTATTCATCAATGTCCTTCTAAGCTGTACTATCCACTCATACGCTGATGACTCCACCCTTCATCTTTCCATTCGGTTCCCGCAACGTCCATCTCAGCAGTTACTTCAACAAACAAGGGATGAGGCTACGGCACATCTAATGTCTGACTTGGCTTATATATCTGACTGGGGTAAAAATAATCTGGTTGTTTTTAATGCATCAAAGACTCAGTTTTTGCACCTATCAACCCAACAAAATCTTCCACAGGTATACCCACTGATGTTTAATAATATTCAGCTTAATCCTGCATCATCCTTGAACATACTTGTGGTTTCATTCACTCGCGACTTATCTTGGAAAGATCATATTACATCTCTTGTAAAATCTGCTTCCAAGAGATTAGGTGTGCTAAGCCGACTCCGTTCCTTCTTTACCCCTGCACAATTGTTGACTCTATACAGGGGATTATCCGCCCCTGTGTGGAGTACAACTCTCATGTGTGGGGAGGCTTTCCACATACAGTTCTTCTCAATAGGGTGGAGTCAAAGGCATTCCGTCTCATTAACTCTCCTCTTACTGACTCCCTTCAATTTCTGTCTCTTCATTGCACTGTTACATCTTTATCTCTTTTCTATCGCAACTTCAGTGGTCACTGCTCTCTGAACTGTCCGCACGCATTCCTCCGCCTTTACGACGGGCGCGTAGCACCCGTCTAGCATCAAATTCTCATCCCATTTCTGTCCAACTCTCTAATGCAAGAGTTAACCGTTACTCCCAGTCCTTCATTTATACAACAGGTCAACTCTGGAACTGTCTCCCTCTGTCTGTATTTCCTGCTTCCTATTATCTCTAGTCTTTCAAACTCAGTGTGTCCAGGCATCTCGAAATGATCGGATCTTGAATATGGCTCTCTCTTGTATTTTGTTTTTCTCTTGGAAGGAACAATAATTGCGGGCTCCCGGCCTTTGGTTCCTTCTTCTTCACATAAAAAAAAAAATTTGGATTGGTTCATTCTAAAACAAGGTTTAAAAAATCGATTTTCAGAACAATCAAAGTTCAAGCTCACAGGGAAAGATCAAATGTTACAATCACAGGGCAAGGCCATCTCAAATACTTTTGTATAAACATCAGGTGCAGAACATTGGCCCAGTTTATTCGACTCTTTGCTAAAGCTGACATTGACAAAACATCGAAAAAACTAGAACCCTGTTCTGCACTTGGGTGTTTTTCTGCAAATTGTCACATCCAACACTCGTTTCACAATTACACACTTTTGAGCTTATTTGATGGATTGGTTACGGGTTAGGGAAGACTGAAATAATTCGATTGTAGGAGTAATTAGTCGAAGTCACGGTCACAGGACATGGGCCCTTAGTCCAGTTGGTGGACGCAGGTTTTACACTCTCTAAGGACTACTTCTCGTTGCTCTCAAAAATGCTCTGAAAAGTAAATACCTTTGTCCTTGTCCTTTTCTCAGCTTTTCCCTCAAGTTTTGCCTAAATTGAATATAAACTTTTAAATCTGACCTTGTCATGTGACCTTGATCTTTGACCTCTAGTTCTCAGAACCAATCGGTCAACCACTTGTCTGATCCTTAGTTCTCCCACTAAGTTCGGTCAAACTGATAAAATCTATGTATTTTGCTCACACACACACACACACACACACACACACACACACACACACACACAGAAGTGCGCACCAAGCCAGTTATCACCCGCCTAGCGTCGCGGATGCAGGTGTAGATACAGATTTAGCAGCATAGGTAAATAAAAAACATAAGTACCCTGAGAGTGCAACACTTGCGATCTACATGTTTGATACTAAAACAATGTAACACCAAAAATATTATGACACCAAGGTAAAAATCCCAACATTTAACCTTGCTCTGCGACTTTGACTTATGATAATAGTTCTGGAAATAAAAGTGCTTCACCTTTGCCTGAAACATTTCCACCAGGTTTTGTTTAAACTGGATCAGAACTGACTGAGATGACATTGTTCTGTGACCCTAACCTTTTGCTTCTTGTTCTCAGTATCTAGTCACTTCACCCTTTCCCGCAAAGTTTGGTCTAAATCGGAAAAATAATGTTTGGGATATACTGCACACACACACACACACACACACACACACACACACACACACACACACACACACACACACACACACACATAAGGATCCACATGAGCTAACCTCTTCACTGAAGCTTGAAGTCTTTCTCTTTTATTTTTTCACTCAGATTAATTTACGTCCCTCTACCCGATCGCCGATCAGTACGATAAAGAATCTCCATTTCATTCTTGTTATTACCAGAGTTTACTAATCTCTGTTCCCTGACAGAAACGAGACCATCATGCTATATGGGTAGCTGTAAGACTGGGTTGCTGGGTAGACGACTGAAGAAAATAATCTGGGTTTAATGACTTTCACACTGGGACACGCATGCAGAACAAGAGCCAGTGGCAGAACAGAATGACAGTTCAAAAACAGCGTTGCCTATCACATGGTGTGACTCGACGAAGCCATCTACTTTATCGACTTCAGCCCATTTGGCTGGTTGCAGCCGACTTGTCCAGACTCCAAAGCTGAGACACAGCACACCAGACAGCCACATCCACTGTAAACTCTACAGAGGGGGAGGCCACGAGTGCACAACGTGTTTACCAACGAAAACAACTAATGACCTTTGCAATGGGTATTGCAGCCCTCACCCTATAGGAAGATGAAGTAGCCTCTCCGAGAAGACAAAGATGGAGGAGAAGGAAGGCTGTGTGGATGCAAGAATGGTTTGCACAGAGGGAAGAAGACAATCAGCACACAAGCCTGGTCCAAGAACTGGCTTGTTGCCTTCCATGTTGCTTTCAAGTTAGGCGATGTTTACGAGTATATGCCTTTCCAACATGCACGGGCCTCTCTTTTAAGCAAAACAAATGACATTTCATCCTAGTCACCACATTTCACTATTTCTGAAATTTTATTCATATAAAAATATGAGAATCATATAACAAAAGATTATACAATGTTTACTGTAAAGCAGGAAAGTAGTAAAACAACAATTCTGCATTTCTGAATATTAGCTTTTGTTCTGACTGCCGGAGTTCAGTACAGAATAGGCACACAATACTCATTCACAGCCAGGATAAACATTATAGAGAGCATGAAGGCAACGGAGTTTTGGGCAGCAGCGGTGAGAGGGGATGGCCAGTAATAGGTCTGGTGGCGGAACGAGCCTGGCTGTTCACTCCCATGCAGCAAAATTGGACGTTCACGGGCCTCAGCGTGATAGTGTCTGAGTCGGGCAGAGCATTCCTAAACCGAACAAATTCGCCTTGAAGTGGCCGCAATAAAACAGTCTCATCTCCCTATCCACTGATGATTATGAGGACGTCGATTGGTATGAGATGATGATGGTCCGAGCTGCTGGGTAGAGGACTGGGGGAAATCGTTTTTGACTGGGGTGTGGAGAAGAAATTAACGACTGTACATCAGTGACTTACTTTTGCCACTCTAAACGATTTTACTACTCTCTGATTCGGAAGGATTTCTAATAGTTGTGATGTTAATGAAGACTATATCTAGCGCTTCCATTTCAAAGACTCTCTCCATACCTTAATAAACTGCTAAAGAATGTAAAAAAAAAAAAAAAGTCTTAGAAATGAGTCAAGAGCTTCCATTTTACTCCTTTCACCTCAAGAAAAATGTACAAATCTCTCTCCCCTGACGGTTAATAGTACGTCCTATGGTGTGGGTTGATGATGTACTGGGTTGCCGAGTAGAAGAGTGGGAGAAATCAGTTGGTTGTGGGTTTGCAGATGGATTTAGCTAATTTTCATTAAATTCCTCACCCTTTAAGCCACCTTTTATTTATTTATTTTTTCTTTCGTACTGACTAAAGACGACTGCCTGGGATGGAGGGTGGAGTTAGAGAGGGAAGTTAATCATGTCGAAGTTTTGCGGAAGGAATCAATTGTCTTTATTTCATTTTTAGCATCACAACAATTTTTTGTATATTCTATGGACCAAAAAGAACTTCAGTTAGAGGCCCCACCAATGTGGGAATGACGCCAGCCGCGAGCCGATACATAATATCTTGCGCTGTTCGGAATATGACCTTGACCTTAGCCTACTTTCACCAATTTCGAACTCGTAAATTTTCATCCCTACTATTCGACTGTAGAATTTTCTAAAGATATCTTGAGCAGTTGCGAAGTTATCTTGGTAACAGACACACAGACCTTGACCTACTTTCACCAATTTCGAACTCATAGGAGATTTTCATTCTTACTACACACTCGTAATATTTTGTGATGATATCTTGAGCGGTTGCGAAGTTATTGCACACACACACACACACACACACACACACACACACACACACACACACACACAAACAAACAAACAACCCTAGTACTGCTATCGCGACTGGTAACAATCTTCGTTATCGCGGCTGGTAATCCACCCTGTTGGCCATCACTAGATGAATTACTCTCCCCTGACGGTAACGAGAACGTCCTGTGGCATGGGTACATGTAAGATCTGGGTGCCTGGTAGAGGACTGAGGGAAAGAGATTTGTCGGGTGGGACTGAGGAGGAAAGACTCAGGAAGAGGGTGGTGCCAACGATGAACAGCTCCATGTGGGCCAGGCTCTCACCAACACACTGACGACGACCTGCAAAAATGATCATCAGCAGCGTTATTTCCATTGTCGTTATTAAGCTTCGCCATATAAAAGGCGAAACTTATTGTTTTCGTTATAATAATAATAATAATAATAATAATAATAATAATAATGATTTGCACTTATCACAGATCTTTATGATAATGTACAGGAAGGCACCCTAGGGTAACTCAAGTATTTGTGCCAAATATAAATGACCTTGACCTATTTTTGAAACTCATATACTCGTTTCTGGTGCAAAAATTGCATATTTGAAGTTGAAATATATCAGAAACTAATTGAACTACGGCTGTTTGGTTGGAAATCCTATGATAAAAGAGTTTGCTGAGAATTTTAGCTGAATATTTTGCCATTTAGCCTAGTGGAAAATACCGAATTCAAATGTGCTCAGTGTTTTCTTTGTTGCACGTTTTAGAGAAACCACAAACTATCTGTGGTCCCTCTTATTATCTGAAAGAAATATGGTTACACTTAAGGCTACAGTTTTCCAGTTATTGAGTCAAATGTAAAATGTACTAATGTGTTCTTCCACACATTTTTTTTCAGATCTTGCTGATAATACAGAAGCTACCTTAGGTTAATCTAAGTGCATGTTACTAATGTGAAAGACTTCGAACTACTTTTAAAAGTCACAGCCTTGTTTATGATGCCAAAATTTCGACTACAAATAGTTATGGCGAAGCTTTCCTAATATGGCTACACAAAGTTAATAGGTAACTACTTATTTATTATCAGCTGTGATAACGAAACTGGTATGGCGTTCAAAATGTCTGTCTGTCTGTGTGTCTGTTTGCACGATAATTTTGCAACCGCTCGAGGTATTATAAAATTTTTTTACAGGTGTGTAGTAGGGAAAAAAATCGATCACGAGTTCGAAATTAGTGAAAGTAGGTCAAGGCCTTTGTGTCTGTTACCATGATAACTTCGCAACCGCTCAAGATACCATCGCAAAAGTTTACAGGTATATAGTAGGGATGAAAATCTCCTACGAGTTCGAAATTACTGAAAGTAGGTCAAGGTCAAGGTCATATTTTCCGAGCGCCGAGCTAGATATGTCTTGGCTCGCGGCTGGTGTGATTCCTCTCTGGGGGGGGGGGGGCTCTGGTTAGCACTTTTATTGTAATTATTATTATTATTGTTATTATTATTTGGCGCCTGGTGGTTTAGTGGGTAATTACGGCACTCCAATTGGATTGAGCTGGTGAAGGTTTATATCCAAGGCATGGTTGGGGTTTATTGCTCAAGTAATGCCACTTAGGGATGAGTGAGGCTGGCCACTCTCATCTTAAATGTCAGGATCAACTTCCCTAGCCCCGGGCTCCTACGCTCCTCATGGGGCAACGTAGAATTGGATGATGGATGGATGGATGGATGGATTATTATTATTATTGTTATTATTATTATTATTAATCATGCAAAACAGAATGGTATCATTTTCGGCAATGCACCCTATACCACAGCGCTATACTCAGGCTGTGTGTGTGTGTGTGTGTGTGTGTGTGTGTGTGTGTGTGTGTGTGTGTGTGTACTCTAACTCCTCCTCGGGTATTTGATGGATCTGAATGAAACTTCACAGGTTAGTTCGTCGGGCTCCGGGAAAGGTCTTCCACTACGAGTATACCGTATAATGTTTTCCGACCTTCATTATTAGTGAGGTCAGCTCACCTAGCCAAATTAAAAACTCTCAAAAATAATGAAAAGAAGGTAGATAAGACTTTGATATCATAGCATATGTTGTAGGATGGACTCTTCTCCGCTATGTGATATTTGGGGAGCATGACCCCTCCAGTGATTCTTGGGGGGTTAGTCCCTACCTCCCCCCAAAAAAATGTTCAGAAATAATGGAAAGCGAGCAGATTAATTTCAACGAAACTTACCATGTGCGTTTGCTGGGTTCCTGGAAAGCTTGTTCAATGTATACTATTTTCTAAACATGGTTTTTGGGAAGGTCAGTCCCCCCTACCCAATTTACAATTCTCAGAAATAATGATTGGACAGATATTGCTTTGATATCGTAGTATATGTCGTACGATGGACTGTTACCAGTAATGTGATACTGTATTCAGGCAGCGTGACCCCCACGATGATTCTTCGGGGGACAGTCCCCTGCCCAAAATAACAATTATCAGATATAAAGAAAAGTGAACAGATGGATTTCAACGAAAGTTCTCTGGTCAGTTCGGCTAGTTACCATTATTTTTAGGGGGTCAGCCCCCTCCAAAACATATCAAGGATACAAAATAGGGGAAGAAGAGCAGATATTATTTTGATATCTTAGTACATGCTGGAAAATGGGCTGTCAACTGCAATGTGATATTTAGGTGGTGTGACCTTCCCATGCATTCCTGGGGGGTCATCTCCCTCCCCAAAATAAAATCGATCAGAAATGGGGGAGACACCTAAATGAAACTTTCCAAGTGAGTTAGTGCGGTTACTGGGAAGGTTTCCACTCTATACAATTTTCCATTCCTGACTCTGAAGGGGGTGAGTCTTCCCTCACCTAATAAAATATTCTCAGGAATAGTGAGAGGAGGGCAGATATGGCTTTGATATTTTAGTACATGTTGTACACTGGACTCTAGTCTGTAATGTAATTTTTGAAGCGTGAATCCCCAGTGATTCTTGGAAGGGTTATCACCCTCATAAACCTAAAAACGATCAAAATACGATAAAGCACAAGGATTTCCTTGAAATCAACATACAGATCGCAAGATTGGGTATGCAGTTTCCATGTTTTCTCTGAAGGCACATTGCACAAGAAGAAACTGCACATCGATATTTAGGGTGGGTGACCCCTCCCCAATGATTCCCGGGGGGGTTTAACCCTTTTCAAAAAAGTAAAGCTCAGAAATTGGAAAAATGCTTTTCGGGGAGCCAGCCCACTAATGAAAAAAAAAAAAATCAGAAATAAGAAATAAAAACAGAACTAGAGGCCCCCCTAGGGGGTAAGCACACCATCCGTGAGCCGATACATATCTAGCTCGACTAGGAATATGACCTTGACCTTAACCTACTTTCACCAACTTCGAACTCATTGGAGATTTTTATCCCTGCTCCACACACACCTGTAACATTTTGTGATGATATCTAGAGCGGCTGCGAAGTTATCATGATAACAGACACACAGACCTTGACCTACTTTCACCAATTTCGAACTCGTAGGAGATTTTAATCACTACTACACATCTGTAAAATTTTGTAATGATATCCTGAGCAGTTGCGAAATTATCGTGCTAACGGACACAGACACACACACAGACAGACAAACTGAAAACGATACTTATAGGAGATTTTCATGCCTGCTACACACCTGTAAAATTTTGTGATGATATCTTGAGCAGCTGCGACGTTATCGTGGTAGCAGACTCACTGACCTTGACCTACTTTCAATAATTTCGAACTCGTGATCGATTTTTTTTTTCCTACTACACACCTGTAAAATTTTGCGATGATATCTTGAGCGGTTGCGAAGTTATCGTGCGAACACACACACACACACACACACACACACACACACACACACACACACTGAAAACAATACAAGCTTGGCTATCGCGACTGGTAATAAAACTTCCCAGGTGAGTACGTGGTTACTCTGAAGGTCTTCCACTCTAGGCTACACAATTCTCCAACTATTACTTTATTCAGCCCACTAACCAAATTAAATATTTTCAAAAACAATGAGAAGAGGGCAGGTATGGCTCTGATATCTTAGTACATGTTGTACAATGAACTCTCATCCCTAATACCATATCAAGTATATAAAAGTGATCAGAAATTGGGGAAAATATTAAATTACCCATCCCAGGTGAGATCTTGTGATACCTGTGAAAGTCTTCCATTGAAAACAGTTTTCCAGCCACGAGTTTTAAGGGGGTGAGCCCTCATGAGGAAATTAAAAATTCAAAGGATCTGTGAAAGGATTGCAGATATGGCTTTGATGTCTTAGCATATATTGTACATCGGACTTTTATCTGCAATGCAATAATTTGGGAGCATGACCCTTCCAGTGATTCTCGGGGGGTCAGCCCCCCGCCTTAAAATAAAAACAATCAGAAATAAGGGAAAGTGAGCACAGGGATTTCAGCGAAATCGGTATACTGTATGTATTGCGGGACTGGGTATGGAGTTTCCTTGTTTTCTCGGAATGCTAAGGAAAAATCTGCATACCTACTTGCTTACTATTATTATTATTATTACTATGATGATGATGATGATGATGATGATGATGATTACCAGCCACAGTAGCGAAGCTGGTATTGTTTTCAGTTTATATGTGTGTGTGTGTGTGTGTGTGTGTGTGTATGTGTGTGTGTGTGTGTGTTTGTGTGTTAGTACGATATCTTCGCAACCGCTCAAGATATCATCTAAAAAATTTACAGGTTTGTAGTAGGAAAAAAATCGATCACGAGTTCGAAATTGGCGAAAGTAGGTCAAGGTCTGTGTGTGTGTTACCACGATAACTTAGCAACCGCTCAAGATACAATCACTAAATTTTAGGTGTGTAGAAGGGATGAAAATCTCCTACGAGTCTGAAATTAGTGAAAGTAGGCAAAGGCCAATGTCATATTCCGAGTCGAACTAGATACGTATCGGCTCGCGGCTGGTGTGATTCCCCCCTTGGGAGGGGAGAATGATGATGATGATGATGATGATAATGATAATGATGATGACTATCGTTGTTGTTGTTGTCGATGTTGATGTAACCGTTGTTTCCTATTCATCGTCCATTACAGTTTTCCTCATCATCACCATCATCATCATCATTTTTGTTTTCATTAGTATAAATAAAAAATTACATTTTTCGGATTCACACAGTATGTTACACCACAATGGCACGGACTGGTGTAGGAAGTAATAAACGTAGGAATGCGATAACATGTTTTACTTCTTCGACCTTGTGCCAATGGTTTTTAGAGCACTGTCAGCCCTACATCTTCACACATTTTATTAAATGTCTTTTCACCATCATTTAGGGATTTAAAAACAAGTGTCTGTGTAAGAAAACTTCGAAGGTTTTGTCCGTTTTTTAATTAAGATCATAGTAGTGAAGTGATTAATGAGGGCTCTGATGATCCCACTTCATTTCGAAAAATCTGTCATGATATGAATAACAATTTCTGGAGAAAATAACAAGAATGAGCACCGAGACAGTGGGCTACAACACACACGCTTTGCAATTGGTCCATGACCGAACTTTTAACTTAGCTTTGTACCCTTGACCTTGATTGATTGTTATCACTTTGAAATACTTCATCCTTACATAACGCTGAACCCCTCCACACAGTTTGGTTCCATTTGGATCGTAAGTGTTTAAGTTGGCCCGGCCCAATGACACTGACCTTTCCTATTGTTCTTGAAACTGAACAGTTTATTCTAAGGCTGACCCTAAATCATTCATCTAAATTCAGTCCAAACTGAATAAGAAATTTTTTGAGTTATAGGGCTGAAAGTTTGACACTGCACTATGACGTTAAAGTTTGACCGATTATTCTCAAATCTGAAACACTTCACCCTTTACTCACTGCAACCTTTCTACCAAGTTTTGTCTAATTTGGATCACAGCTGTAAAAGTTTACCTATTCCGGACCTATTACCTTTAACATTTTTCGGTCAGTATCTATCGTGCTTTCGACCCAATAGAGAATGAAACAACTCTATTAAAAAAAATAAAAAAAAAACGAATGGTTTATCATTTTATAGCTAAAAAGATCTGTGAAATAATAATAAGTAGACTATGGAGAAATCGGCATTTGTGTCGATTATTTTATAAGGTGTTGTAGTTATGTTTTTGCCTCTTTAGGAAATGCTTTAGGTATAGACAAGCATGAAGATGAAGGCTAGATGTTTAAAAAATTGTAATATTTCCGTGTCTGAGTTTCGAAGGAGTATACCAGTCTATGTAGTAGTAGTAGTAGTTGTTCCCTAGACAGTCTGGCCGAACAGCCCCGAGTCCCTTAGGAAGGCCATGGCCGAGACCGGGCTTTCCCACAGAGCTCTCAAAGAGTGTACAGTATGTTGTGTTGCTGGCGTAGGAGATTGTGTGCAATGCAGTCTTCCATAATGTTCTTAATAGTATGGGGTGCTGTGTTGCATCCTGGACAGGCATCAGCGACGGAGTCATCCAGCCTCTTCTGGTCCCTATTCGGTGCAACCCTTGGCGATTTCCCACACTTACGACCCTAGTATCGTGAAAAGAATCTTGAGTAATATTATTGGTTTGACGAAGTAAAAGGAACGCATTCGGACACGTCGGCGCCGTTGCAAGGCAAGCGCCGCCAAACGTATCGTACCGCACCCGCGCACACTGAAACACACACACACACACACACACACGTTTAACTATTATCAAATTTAAAATTAATGTAAATATCAAATGACCAAATATTTTACCACTCACCAACGCTTATCATGTTTGCCATATATCAAAGCTGTAGGCTATATTTTCAGTCTGAGGGCTGCAGTATCAATAAATCGTTTACTGTTGTCTCTCTCACACGCACACACCGTCCGTAACATGGAAGCTGATAGCTTACACATCTTCCTCATCATCAACATCACCACCCTTCCTCCCTCACACTCACCACCTCCCATCATCCTCACCACCACCTTCCCTCCCTCCATCACCCTCACACTCACCACTATATTCCCTTCTACCCACTCTCCCTGTCTCACTACCACCGCTTTTTTCTCACCACCGTCTCACTCACTCGCCACCACTAATACTCTCCCTTTCTTCCTCACCATCATAACTCCTAAACCCACTTTCAGTGGATTTACTACTAAGTAGACTAGTTGATGGAGAGGTAGCTATTAGTCAAGGAAATCTAATAATGTAAGCATGTAAATAATTTCTGGTTATACATGCAAGTATTTTTTTTTTATGCAAGAAAGGAGGAACCAAAGGGCAGGACCTACAAATTGCTCCCTCCAAGAAAAAAACGACAGCAGAGCCAAATTCAAGATCAGTTCATTTCGAGATGCCTGGACACTGTGGATGAAAGACTGGAGACCGTAGGCAGTAAGAAAAACAGAGATGGAGACAATTCCAGAGTTGACCTGTTGCATACATGAATGACTGGAGCAACGGTTAACTCTTGCATTAGAGAGTTGGACAGAAAAGGTCTGAGTTTGTTGCTAAGACGGGTGCTGCGTGCCTGCCGTGGTGGTGGAGGGATGCAAGCAGACAGTTCAGAGAAGCAGTGACCATTGAAGTGGCGATAGAAAAGAGACAATGATGCAACAGTCCCGCGAAGAGACAGAGGTTGAAGGGAGCCAGTAAGAGGAAAGTTAATGAGACGAAAAGTCTCCGACTCCATCCTGTTGAGAAGAACTGTGTGGGGAGCCTCCCCACACATGACAGCTGTGCTCTACACAGGAGCGAATAAAACCCGTGTATAAAGTCAACAACTGTGCAGGGGCCGTGGGTTAGGGCTTCCTAACTAAAACCTCCCTAAGCGAAGAGTCCAGTCCTGCTGTGGACTCAAAATGGAAAGTACATAATGATGATGATGAGAATAATACTATATATTTCTTTCTAATGACTGAATATGATATTTACCTAAGCGAGTTTCAGCCACACTCAAAAAAAGTGTGTAACCAGGATAGGGGACGAGGACCCAACTCGCCATGTATCCCACCAACCACTTTCCCCAACCTCCTCCCTTTAGAAAGTAGTTATTTATTTTTCAAATGTCATTACCACTATATAATAATGATATTATAGAAGTAAAAAATTCTTATTAATTAATTTTACACGTGTGGTGTGAGGACTGTGTTGGTGTGTGAGGACTGTGGTGGTGTGTGAGGATTGTGTTGAGTGAGGACAGTGGTGGTGTGAGGATTGTGTTGAGTGAGGACAGTGGTGGTGTGAGAACTGGTGGTGTGTGAGGCCTGTGGTGGTGTGTGACGATTGCGTTGGTGTGTGAGGACTGTGTTGGTGAGTGAGGACTGTGGTGGTGTGTGAGGACTGTGGTGATGTGAGGATTGTGCTTGTGTGTGAGGTCTGTGGTGGTTTGTGAGGATTGTGTTGGTGTGTGAAATATAATCTATTCGTGAGAACAAAACAGACTCGACCTTCTCATGGACCCACTTCACGTGTAACTGAGTGAGAAACAGGTAGACCTTTATCATACAAATGGATGGCGAGTGAGAAAGGGCCGGGGAGAACAGGAGGTAGATAAGGCAGAAGGCGGTAGATGTACGGGAGATAAATGCATGAAAAGGCATGCATATTGCATAATAATTGAAAATTCCACATCAACAGCCTTGTGCCTTACCTACCTCCTATTCTGCCTGCCCCTCTGTTGTATAATAAAGGTCTACCTGCTTCTCACTCCTTACTTACAGCTGAAGGAGGTCCTTGAGAAGGCTGAATCTGTTGTCACCAATATATTATATAGGTATTTCTAAATCTGAGTACTGCAAATTAAAATTGAAGGGCACAGAGAAATATTTAGTTATAACCAATTATTCAGGCACGGTAGCTCTATCTGCACATGCTACGCCCCAAGGAGTATTCAGAGCAATGCAATATAACAAATATTCAATTATGAATAGTTATTCCCAAAACATCATCAATATACAGTATAAATCAATAGTTATTCAGTGGGGCAGTCAATCCCAAAAATACCGACAAATTAGTCAGTAGACTGTCCTTCTGATGTCAGTTTATTAGTAATTTCCCACTGGTCAATCACTAGCCTATCACTGAGACCTTTGTCGGTCAGCTAGTCAGTCTCTCCAGAAGTCACCCTTGATCCTTTGTTAGTAGTCACCACGAGAAAATGCAGCTGGGGTCACCATTAAATTCTTACAAGTAGACTGTTAACCAGGAAACGTGCCAGTCTCTGGATTACTGAATCGCTTAGAGCAGCCTGTAGCTTCCTGGTTAAACCCTACATCTCTGTTAACCGGAGAACAAGCTGTTCCCTGGTTAATGCACAGACACAGTGTGGATATGAGGAGTTAGGTCCAGAGCCTTGCCTGGCGCTTTCAAGGGAGACAGCAGTCAATCAGGCCCCAGCTCCTCTCCACTGCGAGACCATGCTTCATTTCAGCTGATCCACCCCCTGCAGCATCGACCCCTGGTAAGTTAAAAAGATCCCGACGGGTGCCAATTAACTAACAGGGCCCTCAGTGACCCACAGCCCATCACAGGTCGAAAGAGTAGTAACCGTTAACTCGGGGCTATCCATGCCTATGCTCCTAATCTATGTATTTTCCGGCGGTATTTGATCCTACGCACTCGAACATCCTTTTTACTCTACACTTACAACTAATATAAGTAAGCTGGAGGATTCTTATGCCGCAAGATCCTCACCTTCCGTATCTCTATTTACATCTATCATAAGTGGAAATGAGTTATTTAAGAGGAGCCTGTGGAGTCACGTGGAGAGACAGGCTGACGAATGAGGATATAAAGGAGCGTTGTGGTGTGGATGTGGATGTGATAGGAAGCGTTATGAGGAACGCACTGAGGTGGTTTGGCCTGTGGAGAGGATGGAGGGTGAAAGATTGACGAAGAGAGTGTATGTGAGTGAGGTGGAGGCGGGAAGAGGGAGGGGGAGGCCGAGGATGAGATGGAGGGATGGGGTGGAGAGGTATATGAGAGAGGGGGGTGTGAGTTGGGAGCA
The DNA here is from genome assembly GCF_032717465.1 of Coenobita brevimanus. Lineage (NCBI taxonomy): Eukaryota > Metazoa > Arthropoda > Malacostraca > Decapoda > Coenobitidae > Coenobita > Coenobita brevimanus. The sequence continues at coordinate 14,504,372 of NC_136999.1, forward strand.
AGGCAGTGAAATGGCGGGGGACAGGGCGACTTGGAGGCGATTTGTTTGTGGCCACCCCAAATGGGATTGAGGCGTCTGGCAATAGATAGATAGATAGATATAAGGAAATTTTTAAACAAAAATATAATCCGTATATAACGTAAACTCAGTCATAATCTATACATATTCGCAGACATGCATATTCATTCTTAATTTCCAAAACAAGACTTTCACTGATTGGGCATGTTACTATAGCATTTCATACATACTTTATTTCAATGCTGATCACAGGTGTGCTTGTGACATACTTGACATTGTTTCGTGGACGATTTTATTTTAGGGCGATTCTGAGTGTATCCTGGACCATAAAGAGACTCCAGGCATGAATGACACTTGTGCCGCTTGCCTGACCTATTCTCATGTGTTACTTCTGGGACGGCCTTCTCTACATCTCCCTGTCCGAGCATCAGATTCATCTTAGCTATTGTATTCCTGGTCAGACCACAAGCCTGAACTTTTCTCCTTTCAATTTGCAGATTACACAATGCCTTCACTATCTGCCAGCCATAGGAGATTGAAGCAATTTTTCTTGGGTCCTGATTATTATATAACGAATAAATTGTCTGTGAATTTACTCTGGCAGTGTCGACAATGTAGCCAAGGGCATTCACTGTCCATCTTCTAGATTTAGTGTGTACTGTATGAAAACTTATTCTCTGATCCATAATGTCAGTGCCTCCTTTAGTGAAATCATACAATTTAAATATAGCTTTTTTTTTTTTTTTTTTTCAAATCATCCTTGGTAATGCCTAATATAGGGGAAACTGTGCTCAGAAGTAACACATTTTTCTTACCTTTGCTTTTGGTGGGTGTTACATAAGATTCAGTGTCATTTCCTCCCCGTGTTTCTTCCAGTAAATTTGGTATGACCTATCTTCCCTTTCTGTGACTGTCTTTATCTCTGGTGGTATGCCTTTCCTAGTAGAATCTATAGTACCTAAGGCTGAGATACCTTGTGTTTGAAGCCACTCCAGTAACTCTATACTGGTGTACAATCTATCCAGGCTAATAATCCTACCTCTAGGGTCGACTGAGGCTTGTAACTGACTTACCAGAGCTTTCACTGTTGGGACTGTACCGCGTATGTAGTGTGGTCCTGGCTCTCCAGGTTTACCTGAATATACAGCTGTCCTAAAGGTAAATGGATATCTAACAGCATTAATAGATTTATACTGGAGGCCATAGAGTACGGGTTTGCTCTTATTGTAGTCTGAACCCTATTTGTGTTCTGCACCCATACAACGTTTCATCAGTGGTCAAGAAGTCACCTGGCTCCAGCACTGAGCAACAACAATTACTGAACTGTTCAAAAAGCTCCTTGATTGCTGCAAACCGATTGTGTATCTCTTGTGTCTGATATCAATGTTGATCGTGTACCCATCTCTGGTGTCTGGTATCAATGTTGTTAAAAGTTATGTTGGCATGTAAGAACCAAATCGTTTTACAGACATGACGGCTCCAAATATTGGGTGACCAAACCCTTCCATGAAGAGAAGATTATAGCAATATTTATTTTGTCCCAACAAGCCTCTTGGATAGAGCAGGCCAAAAAAGCTTTTCAATTCAATGGCATCAGTCATCTTGACGTGTGTTGGTATTTCAGCACTGTCAGTATTAGAAATTTCGGTAATTATGCCTTGTTTTAGCATGGGTTACAATACCATCAATCATATTAGATGTTATAAACAACTCCCATGCCATTATTTCTGTATTAGCTGACCTTGCCTCTCCTAACAAACATCCTTCACTAGGCAATACCTTCTCAACAGGCCTACCTTCTGTATGATTGGTCCATGTTATTGACTTACCGATATCTAATTTTCTCTGGGGTTTCTCTAAAATGCAGGTATATTCCCTGAGCTCGTGTGGCAGGACAAATTCGTCATAATTTTGTTTGCTCAAGCATTGGTCCAAAGTACTGATTAATCTGTTTTTCACCAGTGGCTTTCTGTTTCTGAGTGGTACCCACTCTTCATTTTGTCATCATTCTGATCATCTTCATCATCGCCCTCAGCTACTCTATCTAAGGCAAGGTCATCATCATCGCCAACTACCTCTTCCAAGTAATCTTCGACTGGGTCGTCAACATAGTCGAAAGTAAAAGCCATGACTACGTCCGTCAGCACATCCACCCCGTCCCCTAATTAATTGCTAACTAACCGTCGTCCGGCACGCCTACACGAGAGCCGCGAGGTTTGTGTGTGTGTGTGTGTGTGTGTGTGCACATTACAATACACGTGTGTGTATTGGTGTGCACAATACAATGCACATGTGTGTATCTGTGTGTATGTGTACGAACAACCATTTCATTGGGTATGAGGAGTCATAGAGAAAAAACAATGAATAATACATAGATAATAAAATTAGTGAATGAAATAACTATTTCACTAGGTATGAGGAGTCACAAAGTACGAACAATGAATAATACATAGAAAATAAAGTTGTTTTAATGAAAATAGGAAACGTATCGTACGTCTGGAAGCTGTGTTGATGCCCGTTAGGCTTCCGTAGGCTAAGGTCCCAGATATTCCACTCATCTTCGAGCGTTTTCTTTTTGTTTAGCGCTCTCCACGGGGAAAAATCGTTAATTTTAGAGAAAACGCTCGTTTCAACCCAGTTTTTTCGCTCAGAATCACCATTTGTTGTGTTTCCAGTAATTTAATAAGAAAACAATCGTGAGACCATGCATTGCTTACAAACTAGAGTTTATTGGTAAAAATGAGTTAGGGCGTATCAAAAATGATACGGGTTGCACCGAATAGGGTTAAGAGGGCTGGATGGTGCCCACATCTCAGCCTGGCCAGGTGGACCCTGTCCTCACGAGGAAGATAGGATTCAGAAGGGTGGATGTCAGGAGGCCGTGCATGCAGCTGTGTGTTGTCTTTAAGTGACTGAATGGAGCGGCGAGTGATCTGAGTGTGGATATGCTTCTGGAAGCTGGTCTGAGGTGGGCGAGGGGGGAGAGATGACAGTATTTGTTTATGGTATCGTGTGCTGGGTGTTGTTTTGATGTTCCTTGGTGTGGGTGGATGTGCTGCCATGTATTGTAGTGGATGTTGAGGGGTTTGTGGAGGCTGCAGCAAGAAACTAGGTGCCTCTCATGTCTAGGTGATCATCGACTTTGAGGACTTTGGTTTCTTGATGTCGGTGGTCTGTGGGACCAGTATATGTTAAGTCTTACGGGTACATTGGCTCCATCCCTACCGTGTCCACTGACATTGTGATTATACAACAGAACAGATCCTCTTTCCCCATCTGCCTCTCAAAGCGCATGCTAACCACAGGTATCCCAGTCACGGGGAGATTCTGTGACGGCGAAAACTGAGAGAAACAGTGTCACCTCCACGGGGGGATCACCCATGAGTGGGGCTGCCTCCCCGCTTCCACGCATCCCTGCACATGGCCCTAAAGCTGCATTCACAGCCCAGACAGGGGCGTCAACAGCCAGACACACACTGTCACCTTGTGTGACCTCCTGCCCCTCATGATGAGGTTGTGTCTAACCAAAGTAATGTGGTAACCCCTGTTAGGTCTACCACTGTAAGAGCTATCAAGCCTAGATTGACAGGACACCATCAATCACCCTGCTTTGTCACCTCCTGACGGTAGGTGACAGGTAGCTGGGTGTGAGAAGAAGCAGCATCATGTTGCTGCTTCACAAACCTCAGCAGCTAAAAAGAAGCCAATTGTTGGGCTCTGTGAGTCACCATCAGCACCCACCAACAGTGGCTCCAAACAAGGGGTCCTCCATCTAGCGAAGAATGGGGCGGCCCCAAAACTAACACAAAATATTCTCAGTACTACAGTGGAACTGTAGGGGCCTAAGAGGTAACTGAGAAAAGCTTCAGCTGCTCTTAGCTGAGACCCATCCAGTCTGTGTTTGTCTCCAGTAGACTTTGTTGGGGGACTAGACATTTTCTTCACCCAAGGGATATGCTGGTATATTCTCATCCCCACACCCTACAGGTGGTCATCAGGGTGGCTGTGCCATCTTCAGCCTTTCTGATGTGCCTTTCACATCATTCTCCTTGCAGTCTTCCCTCCAGGCAGTGGAAATTCAGCTGCACCTGGGGAGGAGATACATAGTGTGCAACGTCTATCTCCCATTAAATACCGTTGTACTTTGCGAAGACCTTGATGGTTTGGTTTACCAGCAGCCCCCAGGCGGTCATTATCTTGGGGATTAGGACGGATGGCATCCTTTGTGGGGGATGTGATATTCAATCCACGACACGAAGAGCCTTGCTGGTGTCACTGGTGGAGGACTGGAACCTCTGTGTCCTCAACACAGGCGATCCTAGACATTTGCAAACAGTTTGGTACCCTGTCAGCTGTTGATCTAACCCTGTCTTCACCTGATTGGGCACTAGATTTTATGTGGAATGTCTCCGATGATCTCCACGGCAGTGACCACTACCTTGTTTTACTACACTCAACTGGCAATCGACCCACACCACAGATTCCTCGTTAGTGTCTGGATTGTTCTGACAGAGACCTTTTTCTAGACCTAAATGTTCTTCAGTCACGGGTGGGGGAGTTTCATAGTGTTGATGAAACTGTACTGTGTTTCACACCTACTCTTTACAAGGCAGGTGTGAGAACAGTTACTAGAACAGCTGTCTACTTTCCTCATAGGACTGTACCATGGAGGAAGAGCGAGTGTGCAGCAGCTCACGAAGTCTACAGACCTGCATACTTTCATTTCCGTGCACACAGGCAGAGCGTGTTTTTATTGGTGCTGTTCCTCCATGCTCTTGCAAAATACAGGTGGATCATAAAAGATGTGCGCATAGCTCTCGGGCAGCCTGTTTCATCAGTTAACTCCTCCATTCCTCTATTCCAGGTCTGGAAGCGGGTGCAGAGGATACAAGGGAAATATTTACCAACCCACCATTGCTGAGGATCAATAGAGATATTGTGTCAGAATCTCGGAAGGTTGCTACCGCTTTTGCTGAACAGTTTTATATCGTTTCGAGCAGAGATCCTTCATCACCATATTTTGCTAAACATTGACGTCAAGAGAGACTGGGGCTGGATTTTCAGTCTTGGGATGGGGAGACTTATAACTAGGGGTGGGCGTATCGATATCGAAGTATCGATATTTCCTATATCAGCCGTTTACTTCGATGTCGCCAGTGTTGGCTAAGTATCCATTGCTATGAGTACTAAAGAAAGAAAGAAAAAAAGATCGATTTATTGAAAATACATATTTTAAAAAATTTACAGGGAAGTGTTACCTTTTGTCCGTTTTGAGAATCAGGACGGTATTATTTTCTGCAACGTGCGCTATCTGTGTGTGTGTGTGTGTGTGTGTGTGTGTGTGTGTGTGTGTGTGTGCTTTAACTCCTAGGATAATTGACGGGCTTGAAAGAAATTTCCCAAGTGAGTTCGGGAGATTTTAGTGCGAAGGTATTTCACAATATGCAATTTTGCAATCGTGAATTTACGGGGAGGGGGCAACCCCCTCATGAATTAAAAAAGAAAATTCTCAGAAATAGTGAGGGGAGGGCAGATACGACCAGACACAGGAGAAAGTGAGCACATGGATTTCAGAGAAATTTCTCAGGTCAGTTCGTCTGGTTCCTGGATGTCATTCACTATTTAAAGATTTTCATCATTTTAGTGGGGGTCAGCCCCCCGCACCAAATCAATAATTCTCAGAAGTATAGTGAAAGGAAAGCAGATATGGCTTTGATATCTTAGAACAAGTTGTGCAATGAATTCTCATCCGTTACGTGACATTTGAGGAGTGTGAGTCTTCCCCAATGATCCGTGGGAGATCAGCCCCCTCCCAAACATAAAAGCTACCTAAAACAGGAGAAAAATTGCATTAAAAGCTCCCAGGAGAGTTCGTCTGGGTACTCCTAAGGTGTTCCAGTATGTACAGTTTTCCAACTATGATTTTGAGGGGGGGCCAGCCCCCTCACAAATTAACATTCTCAGAAAAAGCAAAAGGAAGCCAGATGTAGCTTTAATATATTAGTACATCTCGTACAATGGACTCACTCCATCATGCAGTATTTAGGGAGTGTGATCCCCCAGTGACTTTTTGGGGTGTCAACCCGTCTTGAAAAAAAAAAAAAAAATCCGAAATAGGGGATTGTGAGCACAAGGATTTCAAAGAAATCCGCATGCATATCGCAGGATTGCTTATGCAGCTCCATGTTTTCTCTGAATGCACAGGAAGAAACTGCATATCCGCTTTATGTAGTACACTGAAAGGCGGTGTCGCATTCACATTAACAAATGAGATTGCCAGGTAGTGACTTGGAATGCATTTGTTGTGAAAGAATTTGTTTAATTTTGGACAGTTGTTCGACTTAACAAGGCTATAATTACGTACATCAAAGTATCAGTATCGGTAATTGATATCACCGATACTGTCTAAGTAAGTAATCGATATCATGACGAAATATAATCGCTGATATTGCCCATCACTATTTACGACACCTTATTCACTAGGAAATAAATGAGTCCTGCCTTTGCTTGTACAGAGATACAGCTTCAGGACGCGATGGTATTCCATATGCCATGATTTATCATCTAGGGTAGAAGTCCCTGGCCTTTCTATTGGCCTTGTTCAACAGGGTGTGGGAGGAGGGGGTGATACCAGGTAGCTGGCGACTGGCCATAATCCTCACGATCCCTAAGCGAGGGAAGGACCAGTCCATTGTGTTCAGTTTCCGCCCAGTCTCTTTGACTTTCTGCACTTGCAGCTTGTTTATGAAGATGGTGAATGAATGCTTTGTTTGGGTTTTAGATTTTTTTTTTTTTTTTTTAATGTAAATCTCAGTGTTCGTTTAGGCAGATGAGATCCACTATAGATAATCTTCTCCGTCCTGAGTCATCCATTTGCACTGCATATGCTTCCAGACAGCACCATGGAGCTCTGTTTTTTTTTTTTATAATATTTTTTTACCTGGAGAATTCATGACACAGCTTGGGATCGTGTCATTTTATCCGATCACCATTTTATGGTCTTCAGAGCCGTTCACCCATTTTTATTCAGAATTTCCTCTCTGAGAGAAAGTTCCAGGTGCATGTGGGTTGTGAGTTCTCTCCCCCGTACATTCAGTAAGAGAGACCCTGTGTTTTGAGTGGGGCATTATTTGCTATTGCAATTAATGGGATTATGGAGGTCCTACCGGAGGGAGTGCCCCTCCCTATGGGTGACCTCCCCATTTTCTTTACCATATCCCGTATGTCAGTGGTAGAGTACAGACTGCAACTTGCGATAGATCGGGCTTTTAGCTAGGCTCAGAAGGACGGTTTTAGATTCTTCTCGTCTGAGACCGTTGCAATGCACCTCTGCCAAATGCATAGGGTGCATCCTGACCCAGATTTATTTTTAAATGACCATAGAAAGAAGTGAGGCTTTAGGTCTCATCTTTGACCCCTGTCTTACTTGGGTCCCACATTTAATGAAAATAATGGCTTCCTGCCTGAAGGTTTTGGATCTTTTAAAGGTCCTGGCTCATGCTAGATAGACAGACGTACCCTCCTCTTGCTCCATCAAGCTCTGGTGTTATCCAAGCTAGAGTATGGCTGTGAGGTGTACTCCTCAGCTATCCCTGCCTGGTTATGCACCTTGGACTCTGTATATCACGCAGGTCTTAGTTTGTCTACAGGAAGACTTTGCATCTCCCTGGTTCTCCCAAGCCTGCTTGTGGATGCAAGGATAATGTGGTGGAGCCACGATTTTGTTCCCATATACCGAGGTGGTGGTGCAGAGCCCAGAGACTTCCTGAGTTCCCAACACATGGCTGTTGTTAGTTCTGTCCAGTACTCTTATTTTTATTAATGACCCCTTTCGCGATTTCCTCACCCCTTTAGTTTTCGGGAAATGGAAGTAATGACTGAACTCAGTCTCTCACATACTCCAGTCTTAGGCGTGGAGATATTTGTTGTTCCCCCCTTGCTGTTACTTGAAGTTAGATTTTGTTGGTATGTCATAGCCCCTAAGTCTGTGAAATTAGGTGTGGTGATCAGCACTCAGATTTTAGCTCATGTTGACCGGCATAGTTGGTCTGTCTCAGGTTTTAATGATGGCTCGAAGCCTTATGTAGGTATTCGATTCCGGGCTGTCTTCCCTAACTTTAGATCAGGTCACTCCCTACTCTTGTCAGCCTCAATTTTTACTAATGAGTTGTCAGCAATGCTGATGGCTGTTCAGCTTGTCCTTACCTATGAGGCAATTAGTTTTACCAATTTTAGTGACTCCAGGGCAGCTTTATCTGCCCTTGAGCATTTTAACCCTCCCCACTCCTAGATGTTGGAAATTTTAGAAAAACCTCTCATTGTGGGCCGCCATGGGTAGAGAGCTTCGTTTTGCTGGATGCCAGCTCATGTTGGACTGCAGGAAAATGAATGCGTGGATGAGGCAGCAGGGCAGTAGCTACGCTTGATGCTCCTATCAGACCTATGCCCTACAGAGATTACTTCCCTGTGATTAATGCTGCTGTCCAGACTTCCTGGCAGCATCCACACGATATACATTCTGCTCCAAGCAAGCTGCGGGAAATGACAGTGGTAGTTAGTCCATGGACCTATACAGCCATCCCTGTCATTGGGAAATTGCTATTACCCGCCTACAAATTAGTCATACATGCCTGACATATTGCCATCTTCTTGAGGGAAGACCCACTCCTTACTGTGAAAATTGTCTGGTCCCATTGTGCTGCACCTTTTACTTGATTCTCCCAATCTGGGGGATGCTTGCCGTTCATACCTCTCCAGGTTTAGGGCAGGAGATGGGTTTTACTTTCTTCCCTCTGTCCTTGGTGAGGAGGTGTATATGACAGGAGGGCCCACCTTCTCATTTGTTGAGCACTCAGGCTTCCTCAGTCAGCTTTAGTTTTTATGCTAAATTCACCCCGCCCACAATTCATAGCGGAAGGGATGTATGTGATCGTCGGCATTTATTTATTTGTGAGTTTGTGCATCGATTAACTCTTGAACCAATGAACGGATCATCTTCAAACTTTGCACAGGTGTTGGGTATAAGGAACTGAGGATGAAGTTCGAGTTTGGTGAAAATCCACCATTTGGAATTTTTTTTTCAAAGTACCATAGGGGGTAAACGGTTAGAGATAAACTCATGGTTACTTGGCATCAAATAGGAAGTCATATATGGGGATTCTATTGGCATCATTACATTTGACCTTGGGCGACCTTGAAAGGTCAAAGCCAAGGTCATACATATTTTCAGTAGGTCTGTGCATCGATTAACTCTTGAACCAATGAACGGATCATCTTCAAACTTTCCACAGCTGTTGAGTATGTGGCTGTGGGGAAGTGTTTTGATTCTGGTGAAAATCCACCTGGGGGAAATGTGGGAGTGGGAATCCACCAGGGGTAAGGGTGGGAGTGGGAATCCACCAGGGGTAAGGGTGGGAGTGGGAATCCACCAGGGGTAAGGGTGGGAGTGAGAATACACCAGGGGTAAGGGTGGGAGTGGGAATCCACCAGGGGTAAGGGTGGGAGTGAGAATCCACCAGGGGTAAGGGTGGGAGTGGGAATCCACCAGGGGTAAGGGTGGGAGTGGGAATCCACCAGGGTAAGGGTGGGAGTGGGAATCCACCAGGGGTAAGGGTGGGAGTGGGAATCCACTAGGGGTAAGGGTGGGAGTGGGAATCCACCAGGGGTAAGGGTGGGAGTGGGAATCCACCAGGGGTAAGGGTGGAAGTGGGAATCCACTAGGGGTAAGGGTGGGAGTGGGAATCCACCAGGGGTCAGGGTGGGAGTGGGAATCCACCAGGGGTAAGGGTGGGAGTGGGAATCCACTAGGGGTAAGGGTGGGAGTGGGAATCCACCAGGGGTAAGGGTGGGAGTGGGAATCCACCAGGGGTAAGGGTGGGAGTGGGAATCCACCAGGGGTAAGGGTGGGAGTGGGAATCCACCAGGGGTAAGGGTGGGAGTGGGAGCCCCAAATTTGGGAAGCGGGCTGGGTGGGTGTTGTGACGCCGGGTCACTTTGCTCCAGTCTATATACGTACGAGCATACATCTGTATATGTTTTAGCCATCCTTGTTCTTCTTTTACTCCTGTTGTATGGCGGCGATGACCTCTGTTGTTATGTTGTCACTATCTCTTTAATGTAATCAATCAGCCCCCCCTCATCCCCCCCCCCCAAAAAAAAAGAGCGAAATCAGTATACATTTCGCAGAACCGTGTATGAAGTTTCCATGTTTTCTCCGAATGCCCAGGAAGAAATGTCACATCTACTTTATTATTATTATTATTATTATTATTTATTATTTATTATTATTATTATTATTATTATTATTATTATTTATTATTATTATTGTTATCATTATTATTATTATTATTATTATTATTATTATTATTATTATTATTCTGCCTAAGGGTAACTTTACATTCCCTCTTCAGTCTTTCTTTCCTTCATTCTTTCCTCTTCTGCCTGTGGGTGACTCTACACTGAGTGACAAGCCAAATGATTTCCTGTACACCAGGAAACCATTTACTACGCTGGGTGGTAACCATATAACCAAATTTTGGCGCCTCTTCACCATCTTATCTCTGCATTTAATGGTTTCATCGTTTTTGTATTTTAGTGATGTAATTTGTTGCTTTCCAAATGCTATTTTACTTCGGACCTGCTTCAGACTTTTTCCTTTTTTGATGGTTTCTTTGATTTGATCCATGTTTCTCTTTCTTCTTCTCTTTGTCTTTTGTTGATAAGCTTATTTAATTCCGCTCGTTCTGTTTCATCTTTCTTTGTTTTTACTTTCATTTCCTTCCCTTTTTTCATAAGCTCAAGTGTCTTTTCTGAATACTTCTTGGCTTTGGTTGTATTAGGTTTTCCTACCACCTCCGCTGATTCTTTCAGCACTTTTGTTCGTCTGTCATTCAGCTCATCATTGTCACATTCAGCATTACTTAGAGCCTGAAATCTGTTCCTTCTTTCAAACTGAAAGGCTGCTTTGTTTTCTTTTACTGTTATTGGGCATATCTTTCTATCCTTAATCATCTTCTCTCTTTCACTTCTGAAATTGAATCTAGCTGTGCAACCCACCATTCTATGATCACTATCTATATTTACTTTGTTGATAACTGTGACATTTGTGATCATGTTATTCTTATTTGCTATAATGAAGTCGATTTCATTCTTTGTTTCTCCATTTGGGCTTCTCCAGGTCCACTTTCTCCCTGTTCTTTTGTGAAAGAATGTGTTCATTATTCTCATGTTAAACATTTCTGCAAAGTTAACCAGCATTTCTCCTCTTTCGTTCCTTTCTCCCACTCCAAATTTTCTCATACATGCTTCTTCATTTTTTTGTAATATACCAAGTCATATATTGAAAACATCAACAACATTTACCCTAAGCTTAGAAATGCATTCCCCAATAAAATCACGCTTGGCTTAATTTGTCGTCCATACGGACAGTCATTCAACATCGACAATGAAATCTACATTCAAACTGGCAAAATTTCTTGTATGTAAAACACTGTGATATTTGGCGACGTTAATTTACCAGTTCCAAAATGGAGAGAAGCCCAACCTTTGCACACAGAGCTTGACCTATATACAAACTTGCAGGAAAGTTATTACATCAGGCCATAAAAATTCCAACACGCGGAGTTAACATCTTAGATTTTGTTCTAGCCACATCAGAAAATTTAGTGTACAACGTTACTGTAGGAAAATAATTTAGTACAAGTGATCATCGCATACGTACTTTTAGCTTTAATTCAGTGAAGGCAATGTCAAGGCCAGTTATGAGAAAGTGCCCAACTATGAGAGTTAATTTTAATAAATTAAAGGCAATTGTAGGTGTCAGTGACTAGCATCCCATCATCGAAATGTTAGATAGCAATGATGGATGGCAATTTTTAACAGCAACTCACAACAGGGCAGCCAAGTTATGTATTCCAATGTGCAACAGAAGGCCTGCCAAAAATTCTAAACCCCGATGGTGGAACTTTGATATCATTGTCTGCTAGCAAAAAAAAAAAAAAAAAAACATGCGCAAAAAAAGTATGTCACAAGGAATCAGACTGATAACAAATACGATTCTCTTCGATGGAAAGCCAAAAAAATATTTAAGGAAAGTCAGAAAAACCTTGAGGCTCATATTACTAGTACCAATAAATCAAACCTCAAAGAATCTTTCAAAAGCATACGAGATACATGGTCTTTCTAGAGTGGAAAGATATATTGAGCTAGAACAAATAGAGTTAAAGTGTTCGCCCTTTTGGCCCGGGCAACGCTTGGTACCCCTGAACATCCTAAAACTGCATAAAGAAAATGGTCAGTATATTAATTTAATCTCCTTCAGTTGCATGTAATTCCGAAATAATACCTCAATCACTGCTTACTGCCGCAACTGAGTTTTGGACTGCTTATATATCATTTTTATTATGTTAGATTTTTGCTGCTAAGAATAAGTGCAGTATTATGTATCCTCTTCCTCCTCCTCCTCCTCCTCCTCCTCATCATCATCATCATCATCATCATCAGGACCTCATTTCCCACCCTAGGGCAGGGTGAGGAGTAGCAACGTCCAGACAGCTCAAGTTTACCTAATTCAATGGGCCACACTTCCATTCACTCATCATTCAAGCCCCCGGAATCCTGGCTCTATCTGGTACGCCAAAAAATTTCGCCACTTTCTGTAGCTCCATAAACGTATCCGATGGAATCAATCCGAATGCTGTCACGTTAGAAAGGGGTGCCAAATCCCTGATCACGCGCTACTTCTTACAATATTCATCCAGAAAGCTCGATATCTTGTCAGTCCCCTAGCCTCACCGACTTCCATACCTCTCCTCCTCACACATTCATTCACCTTATCCCTCCACCTTCTCCTTCGCCTACCTTGCCTCCTACCCCCTTCAAATTCGCTCAGATATACTGTACCTTTTTCACCACTCCATTGTTATCCATTCTCTCTACATCACCATACCACCTCAGTACATTTTCTTCGATTCTGGTGTCCACAGACTTCCTCACTCTGCATCTTTCACGAATCACGTTATTTCGTATCCTATCTACTCTCTGTACTTCACATACATTCCTCAGCAGACCCATCTCCACTGCTCTCACTCTTGACTTTTCATTTTCATGCCACACCGTAGTCTCATATCCATATGTTTAAGTTAGCACTAACACTCCTTCATGTAAGCCCCGCTTAGCTGGAACACTCAAGCACCTGTCTCTTATCGAGGCCTTCATAGCATTAGCTACTTTCCTTCCTTGTGTAGCTCTACTTTCCACTTCTTTTGCATATTTTCCTCTCTTTATTATAACTGACCCCATGTATTCGAAATATCTCACCAATTCCAGTCTCTCTCCATTCACTGCAACATCACACTGAGAGTCACTTTCTCTCTCAATAACCATTTTTCTTTTCTACATTTACACTCAAGGCACGACCAACACAGACATCTACAAAACTCAGCATTAGTCTACCAAGTTCCTGTCCGGTATTTGCAAGCAACTCTGCATCATCAGCATACAACAAATTTGAGACATTCCATCCATCACCATGCATTACCAACGCCATCCCTCTCTTCATTACTTGTGTTTTTACTCCTCATCACCCCATCCATATATATACATACATATAAATATATATATATATATATATATATATATATATATATATATATATATATATATATAAATATATATATATATATATATATATATATATATATATATATATATATATATATATTATCTATCTATCTATCGATCTATCTATATATATATATATATACATATATATATATATATATATATATATATATATATATAGCTATCTATCTATCTATCTATATATATATAGCTATCTATCTATCTATCTATCTATCTATCTATCTTTCTCTCTCTCTCTCTCTCTCTCTCTCTCTCTCTCTCTCTCTCTCTCTCTCTCTATATATATATATATATATATATATATATATATATATATATATATTGAACAACCATGGGGACATCACACAACCCTGTCGCACGCCCATATTGATCGTGAACCGTTCACATTGATCCCCATTAACCCTTACACATGCCTCACTACCATCATAAAAACTCTTGAGGGCATCTACAGCCTTACCATCTACACCGTACATGCGTAAAACCTTCCACAATCCTGTAGGAGTATGCTTCTTCCAGATCCATACATGCCATAAACACCTTACAGTCCTCGCAAGCCTTCTCCACTACCTGTCCAACTGCAAATAATTGATCTACACATGCTTTGTCTTAAAGCCACCCTGTTCATCACTCACTAGGACTTCTGATATCTCTCTTACTTTCTCTATAATAATAATTCTTCCATATATCTTCCCTACAACACTCAATAAACTTTTGCCACGATAATTCTTGGACTCACTTCGCTCACCGATATTTTTGTACAGGGGTACAATCACAGCACTTTTCCACTCTGCTGGCACAGAGTCACTCATCCATGCCTTTTTATATATCTCCAACAAACACATCATTCCGCTCTTTCCACTACATTTAATCATCCCTGCATATGCCTCATCAATTCCATCTGCTTTCCCATTTTTCAGCCGCTTCACATCGTTCGTCACGTGTGCGAGTGTCACGTTTCCTGGCACTGCATTCCTTCTCTGCACCTCCCCCAAACCAATCACGTTTACAGTCGCTCTGCTCTCTCCATTCCCTTTCATTAGACTTTCAAAATAATCTTTCCATCTGGTCCTTACTTCATCATCATTGGTTAATTATCTACCACATACATCCTTCACACTTTCACATTTCTTTCCGCCGTCACCGCTACATTTCCTCACCTCTTTCCAGAATAACTTCCTATTTTCAGAGTAATTTGCATTCATTTCACTTCCTAGATCATCATTTACCGCCTTCTTTTTCATCTTCACTAGTTTCTTTATGTGCTTCTTGGTCTCAATATATTCAGTTCTTATTTCAGTATTATTGACCTCCTGTTCTGTAACCACTCTAGCCATTTTTTCCTCTTTCCTCCACTGCCCTCTTAACCTCTTCATCCCACCATGCCATACCTTTCCTCTTTGTTGTTATTCTTGCCACATCACACACCGCTTTAGCATTCCCAGTTAAGCAGTCTCTATATGCATTCCACAGGCTCTCCAGATCCATTTCATTCCAATTATGTATAATAACGTTAAACGTATTCCATATTGTGAGTGTTAACAGATATACTGTATATGAGGTACACCATATTTGATATAAAGATATGCAGATATCAAAATGTTTATGTTTTCCCAACATTAATTAAAAATACTCAATTTAGCTCTGTTGATGCAGTAAGGATTACCAACCTCGAGGAACTTCCCCCTTGCTGCAGAATATGGACACCTCACTTTTTAGCCTGTTAGAATAACACCATAACCAACCATCAAACTCCAAGATGAGTGAGCTGGGGGCGAAATATCCCAGCCAGAATATCTACATAATCTGCTCCTGCATGAAGCTCGAATGAAATGGTACGTGACTGCAGTCATTGACTTTGGACCAAATGTTGTACGTTGGGGGCGATGTATGACACAGTCATCATCATCATCATCATCATCATCATCATTATTATTATTATTATTATTATTATTATTAGTCTCCACCTATTACATAGGTGGAGACTCTTGTTTTTGCTGGTATTATTATTATTCCGGCCTCAGAGTCTCGCGACGTTTCCAGGAGAACTAGTGCCTGCGTGAGGAATCTGAAGGGGCAAGGTTATGTGTCCTGGCATGGGCCATTGCCGATAGGAAAAAAATCCAAATCCTTTATGCGCACTGGAAGGGCATGGCAGAAAGTGTCATATCAGGAGTACGTTGTGAAGGAGATAAGATGGTCGTGTTAACTGGAGATTTCACTGGGACTGTGCAAGTATTCAGAATTGCATAGGTTATGTGTTATGGGCCATTGCTGATAGAAATAAAATCCAAATCTCCCCAGTGGGGTCAAGGTCATTGTAAAAAACAGTAGATAGAGACTAGTGACTGCAGGACAGTTACAGAATTCTAATTCTAATTCTTCTTCTTCTTTTTCTTATTTTTTTATGAAATGGAGGAGTACGAGATGGAAAGGACAGGAAGAAGGAGTCCATACAAGGAGGTTGGAAAGGTAACAAGAGGATGAGAAAAAGGCAGAATATAAGAGAGAAGTGGAGGAGCGATTGAGTAAATATGGATTGGAGCAGATTGGGGACGTGGAAGGTGCGTGCAAGATATTCACAGAAGAAATCTGTGCAGTATGTGAAGTGGTTTCTGGGGTGACGAGAAGACCAAAGGGGGTGTAAGGAACAACATGGTACAATGAAGAGGTGAGACAGGCCGTGGCGCAAAAGAAGTAAGCATATAGTGAGAGGATGAGGAACAAGAGTATGGAGGAAGTTGAGAGACGGAAGAAAGAGTTATATGTAGATAGGACGAGAGAGATGAAAAGATTAGTAAGAGAAAGATGAGAGTGGATGAGGAATTTGGAAGGAATTTGAGCTTAAAGTGGTAAGAACGTAAGAAAATGTCCTGGAAAGAGGTTAAGAGAGTTAGACAGGGTGATAAGAAGTAAGTTGGGGAGGGAAAGATAAAAATGATTGATTGCTAGTGGAGAAAGGAAAAAAGTGAGCAGATGGAGAGAACACTTTAAGGAATTGTTGAACATGGAGAATGAAAGTAATGCACGTATGATTGGCTGGGGAATGGCTGGGAGAAGGAGGGATGTGAGAAGAGAGGAAGAAATTAGTAGGATGGAAGTAGTGGAAGCAGTGAAGAAAGTCAAATTGGGGAAAGCCCCAGGAATTGATGGAGTGGTGAAATGCTGAAGTATGGGGGACAGATAGTAGTAGAATGGGTATGGAAGATGTACAGATTGGCTTGGGAGGACGGCAGAGTCCCGGAGGATTGGAAGTCAGGCATAATTATTCCTCTGTGCAAAGGAAATGGGGAATAAGAAGTGTGTGGTAATCATAAGGGCATTTGTCGTCTTAGTGTAATAGGAAAAGTATATGGTAGGATACTTACTGACAGAGTTAGGGAAATAACAGAGGAATTAGTTTGAGAAGAACAGTGAGGTTTTAGGATGAGAAGATGTTGTGTAGGTCAGTTAATCATTCTTAGGTCTTTGGTGGAAAAGTCTTTAGAGAAAGGAGAGAAGTTGTGTGCGGCCTTCATGGATATGGACAAAGTATATGACAGGGTGGATAGACAAGGAATCTGGAAGGTATTAAGAATATATGGAGTAAGTGGGAAGTTGTTGAATGTCGTGAAGAGTACGTATGAGGGTGCTAAAGCTGCAGTGCGAGTGGAAAGTGAACTGAGTGAATTTTTCTTTTTCAGTGTTGGATTGAAACAAGGATGTATCATGCATGTCCCCATGGTTGTTCAATCTGTATATGGATAGGGTTACAAAAGAGATACAGGGTAGGGCAATGAATGTTGTAGCAACCCTAATAAGAGAAGGCAGTGTTTGGAAACTCCCTGTACGGTTGTTTGCAGATAATTCTGTATTGTTAAGCGAAGACAAAGGGGAGTTGCAAGGCTTGGTGAATGAGTCTGGGGGAGTGTGTAAGAAACGGAATCTAAAGGTGAATGTAGGGAAGAGTAAAGTTATAGTGTTCGAGGGAAATGAAGCCACTGAATGTACAGTCAGGCAGGATGAGGAGGAAATGGAAAATGTGAGTACATTTAAGTAATTGGTTAGTGTGATGAGTAAGGATGGAAGTTAGAGGCTGAAGTGCTTGAAACGGTATAACAGAGGAGAAAGGTTGCTGGTTCTTTGAAAGCTGTGATAAGGAACAGTGAAGTGAGCACGAAAGTAAAAAAAATTCGCTGCATGACAGTATTGTGGTACCAACTCTAACGAATGGAAGTGAGGCTTGGGCCTTGTTGGAAGGACACAAGTCAAGAGTGAGAGCAGAGTTCTTTGAGAGGAGCATGTGAAGTTACGTGGAGAGACAGACTGACAAATGAGAAAGTGAAGGAGCATTGTGGTGTGGATGTGGATGTGACAGAAAACGTTAGGAGAAATACAGTGAGGTGGTTTGGCCATGTGAAGAGGATGGAGAGCGAGAAACTAACAAGAAGAGTGTATGCGAGTGAGGTGGAGGGGGAGGAGAGGGAGAGGGGCGGCCGAGGATGAGATAGGGGATGGAGTGGAGATGTATATGGGAGAGGGGTGTGTCAACTGGTAGCAAGGCAGTGAAATGGCGTTGGACAGGGTGACACGGAGGCGGTTTGTTTGTGGCCATCCCTTACAAATTGAGGCGTTTGGCAATAGATAGATTGACAGATTATTATTTTTATCATTATTATTATTATTATTATTATTATTATTAGAGTTATTATTATTATTATTATTGTTTTTTTTTTAAATAACAGAATAGAGGAAGGAAACACAAATGAAAAGAAAAAAAATCCATACAGCAGGGTACTGGTGTCCTCCATTAATAAAAAGTCTTTAACAGTAGGACTTAGGACTTTTTTTTTAACTGCGATATTTCAAAGACTGTTTCGCCTGGAGTCTTGAAACTTGGTCAGCTTAGGCAGACGGCTGTCAGCTTTTTTTTTTTTTTTTTTTTTGCCAAGCGTAGTGGCAATCCGTCAAACGGATCTCCAGATATTGTCCAGAGCACAGAAAAGTGTGTCAGCCATGCCATCTCAAGAACCCTTTATGCTAGGAAGCTAGAATTTTGCTACAATATAGCCTTAAGGCGAACGGAGTGCGGAAAGAAGTATTCTGAGATCGCCCGTGGTAAAAAAAAAAAAAAAGGGACTTTTTCAGATATTCCGGATGTCACTTAATATTCTATGAAGTATTAAAGCAAGAGCCAGCAAACTTGGTGGACCTACAGACTGTGATGACCCAAGGTGACATGCACCAGACCAGTGACAACCTCAAGGTCTCTGTATGGCTCAGTTTCTAGTAGGCAAAGGCCGTGGGAAGTTTTTCTTTATCAAAATTGGCCTTGGACAATTTTACGATGTTCTAGTTATTATTATTATTATTATTATTATTATTATTATTATTTTTATTATTATTAGTATTAGTATTAGTATTACTTTTATACGTTTTCATCGGCTCATCTCTCTCTCTCTCTCTCTCTCTCTTTCTTTCTGTGTGTGTGTGTGTGTGTGTGTGTGTGTGTGTGTGTGTGTGTGTGTGTGTGTGTGTGTGTGTGTGTGTGTGTGTGTGTGTGTGTGTGTGTGTGTGAGAGAGAGAGAGAGAGAGAGAGAGAGAGAGAGAGAGAGAGAGAGAGAGAGAATAACTAAAGCACTTTTTTAACCTGCTAACTTGGTAGAAAGATAGAAGAAAAGCCAAGGAGGATATCTATCGCTTTTTATGACAATAGGTTAAAGGCCAAGGTCACAGGAAGGTCAAATATAAAATTAGCAACATTAACTTAAGGAGTTTTTAACCAAATTTTGCCAAAGTGATGGAAGTGTTGAAGGTAAGACAAAAAGTGATTCAGTCTTGAAAAGAATCAGTCAAAGGACAAGGTCACACGGAAAGGACAAATTTCGACCCATATACGAGTAAATATGAGTGCTAACACAATAGCTCGAAAAAATTTGAACGGATTTCAGCCATATTTTATGGAAGGTTCGGAGGCGAGGTAAAGAGAAATTCTGTTGTTCCTGGGAGCAATAGGTCAAAGATCAAAGTCACAAAGTATGATCATCTTGAACAATTTTTATCCAGTTTTGACCAAACTTTGTAGAAAGGCTGAGAAGAAGACAAACAAAAGGATTCAGTTTCGAGAACACTCAGTCTAAGGTCAAGGTCAGCGGGAAAGGTCAGATTCAAGGTCACAAGGCAATGTCAACCCAAAAAGTTTTGATTTGATCTGAACCCAGCTTAGTGGAATGGTTAAGGATAACTTAAAATGAAGGGACTTAATTTTCACTGCAATCAGTCAAAGGTCAAGGCCACAGCACGGTGAAAATTCGATCAGTGTGTCTGTTGTGAGAACAAATTAAAACATTTTTCACCTGATCTGAACCTAACTTTGTGGGTGAACTGGGGACAACCCTGAGACTGACTTACTGTTTTTTAGAACAAGTGATGAAAGGTCAAGATCACATAACAATATTTAAAAAAAAATAGTTTTTTATACGATTTAGACTACACGAGTATTTTGTGATGGGGCTCAGGTTACAACAAGGATAATGTGATTTGATATTTTGAACAATCAGTCAAAGGCCATGGTCACAAGGAAATGTCAAAGATCAAGGTCACTGGGAGAAGTCAGCTCAAACGCTGTTGATCTTACTTGAAGCAAAGTTTTTGGAAAGGTTAAGGGTTAGACAAGAATGAATTCATTCAGTTTTGAGAGTAATCCATCGATTATCAAGATTGAGGGGCAAAGTGAAATATTCGGCCCTTAGACCAGTTGGTGCATGTGAGTGTTGCAGTCTCTGAATGCCTGTTGTTGTTGTTGTTGTTGCTGCTGCTGCTAACCAACAGCAGACATCGTACCACTTCACTTCCAGACTCTTGAATACTGCCGCTCAAAGACCACCCACATCAGACGAGTTAGTGAAAGCCATATTATCTAAACTCTCCTGTGTGAAATGAAACGAACAAAGTAATAGCAAAGGAGGAGTAAATAATTATAAACCCTGAAACCTCGCGATGATTTTTATTCACTCTCTGATGATTTTATGCAGCTAAGGAAAATCATTTCGTATTCAAGAGGTTAATGTGGGCTATGTTTAACCCCTCCAGTTGAAAGATCTCGCCTAATATATATGTATGAAATCGTCTGAAGGCAGCCTGAATAAGCCAGATAAAGAAGTCATCATCGTGTTGAAAGCAGTATCTCCTGCTCGAAACCTCTTTTGCCGAGCTCGCCATACTGCTTCGATATTTCTGAATCCTTGAAGGTGAGAAAGAATACTGATGCGAGAGATTTCTTAACCCAATAAATCGATTAACGGTGACAATATTTTTACGCTATGACTCAGGGTCAGCTGAATGATGTCGTTTGTCATTAACTGAAATGAGTACAACAGAGGATGCAAACATGTGAAGGTTTACAGTTTTATATTCTCTCTCTCTCTCTCTCTCTCTTTCTCTCATGCAAACATGAGAAGGTTTACAGTTTTATATTCTCTCTCTTTCTCTCTCTCCCTCTCTCTCTGTCTCTCCCTCTCTCTGTCTCTGTCTGTCTGTCTGTCTGTCTGTCTGTCTGTCTCTGTCTCTGTCTCTGTCTGTCTGTCTGTCTGTCTCTCTCTCTCTCTCTCTCTCTCTCTCTCTCTCTCTCGGTGAGCAATGTTGTGGTCTGTCCAAAGATCTCTCCTTGCCCTGCAGAGCTATATGGTCCACTGGTCATTGTAGTGACCAAAACTAGTGTCCACTGCAACAGTCTCCCATGCAATGCATTTCCCTTGGTGGTCTCGCAGGCATCAAACGTGATCTCCAGGCAACAACAGCACAGGCGACCCTGGCTGGTGTGCCCTTCTTGCCCACAGGAGCACAGCGAGTGAGTCCGCGGCCATACCGGGAAAGTCAGACAAGGGTGAGCATCAAAATCAGTTCACCAGCACCTGGTCCATCCAGTTCACCGGCACCAGGTCCAGCTAGCTCACCAGCACCGGCTCCAGTCTCCTCAGCAGCAGCAGCTCCAGCTCCTCTGGCAATGTCTTGCCAGGGCCACGGGCATCTATCATCACTACAGCAGCTCACTGCGCTCTCAGCAGCACTAGGCCACGCACATAGTACTTCCCTTTCTCACAATAAAGCCTTGTAACATACAGTATGCTGTACCGCTTCAATAATATACAAACTAGACCGAGCAGCACCGAGTTTGATGTTGTCCTGTGTGGCAGTGGGACACTCGTCCCGCTACATTGGTGACTCCCAGAGCTATCCTACACAATGGACAACACCAAGCAGCCCCATCCCTGGCCCAGTGGCCTCAGCCATGGCCCAGCAGCTCCAGCCTCCCCCAACAGCCCCAGCCCTGACCCAGCAGGTCCAGTTCTGACCCAGCAACCCAGCCCTGGCCTAGCATCAGCTTCCTTGGTCCAGCAGGCTCAACCCTGGCCCAACAACCCGAGCCATGGTCCAACAGCCTCAGCCCTGACCCAGTGGCCCCAGCCCTGGCCCAGCAGCTAGAGCCCTGGCCCAGTAGTTCCAGCCCTGGCCCAGCAGCTCCAGCCCTGCCCCAACAGCCCCAGCCATGGCCAAACAGCCCCAGCCATAGCCCAACAGCCCGAGCCATGGCCCAACAGCCCCAGCCATGGCCCAACAGCCCTAGCCATGGTCCAGCAGCCCCAGCCCTGGCCCTAGTAGCCTGGGCCCCAGCACCTCCTACCAGAGCAGGTTAGGTCCCAGCAGCTCCTGCTGCAGCAGCGTTGGCCTCAGAAATCCTGACCCCAGCAGCCCAGGTCCTAGCAGCCATGGCCCCAGCAGCCCCGACCCCCGCAGCCCCAGACGCTGGGGCCCCAGACTCAGCAGCCCAAACCCCTGTGCACACACATCATGCCCACTTGACGTGTGGGTTCCATCGTCTGCCTCACCAGATAACCCTACCCATGGCGACATTATCACCTCTGTTCTTCCTCCAAAGTTTTCTTCTCCCGTTCCTGCCGTGGATGCTACCGGCGGATACACTACCCGTAGTGGCCACAGCTTACGCATCCCAGGGTGCTATGTCTCACACACTGGAGCCAGCCATCTTCCCACAGTACCCAGGGTGGAAGGGGAGTATTGTAGTGACCGCCACCAGCGTCCACTACAACAGTCTCCTCTGCATCCACTTCCCTTGGCGGTCCCGGAGACAACATAAGTGCGCACCGGGCAACAATGGCACAAGGGTTTCCTGGCTAGTGTGCCCTTTTTGCCCACAGGAGCAGAGCGGGTGAGTCCGCGGCCATGCCGGGAAAGTCAGACAAGGGTGAGCATCAACATCAGTTCACCAGCACCTGGTCCATCCAGTTCACTGGCACCAGGTTCAGTTAGCTCACCAGCACCGGTTCCAGTCTCCTCAGCAGCAGCAGCTCCAGCTCCTCTGACAAGACCATCGGCATCTATCATCACTACAGCAACTCACTGCGCTCTCAGTGGCACTAGGCTACACACATAGTACTTCCTTATCTCACAACAAAGCCTTGTAACATACAGTATGCTGTACCGCTTCAATAACATACAAACTAGACCCAACAACACCGAGTTTGATATTGTCCTGTGTGGCAGTGGGACACTCGTCCAGCTACACCTAGCTCGGGGGATTCTTTCTCTCTCTCTCTCTCTCTCTCTCTCTCTTACACACACACTCTAGTCTTCACCCACAGCTATACAGACCTCACCTACACCCTCATTCGACACTCATATCCATTCAGGACGAGGAGGATGGGAGAAACAGCATATCATCATCATCATCATCATCATCATCATCCCGGTCTCTGTTTCCCTCCCAAGGGTAGGGAAAATTATAAACAAACTAAGCAGATGGATCTCTCGGATGATCGCAAGTAATTTCCTGATATTTCTTTTACATTTCAAAAATTCTAGACAATTCTCTCTTTTTCCACCTTACACTCAAGTCTCACGTACACCTTTCAGCCACATTTCTTGCACTTCTATCCATCGTATACTTACAGTAATACTTAAAAACACTCCTTACCCATGTACACCCGAGCCCCACCGACCCTTCATCCACCTGCACTGAAACCAACCTGCACAGACACTTACACCTACATCCACCTCTACATTCAGCAAGACCATCACATCCCAACCCATATTACACTTACATCCACCTACACCTACATAGACCTAAACCTACACCCTCACCCAGTTACACTCAAACCCACTTACACCTACGTATTCAGAGGTGCGTGATAAATTTAGAAGATGAGGGAGCTGGATGTGAAGTATTGTGGCGAGGGCATCTCCACAGAATACCTTTATATGAAACTTGAATGAAGCAGCATACATGGTCGCAGTCATTGGGTTCTGAACGCATTTTGCAAACTGGGAGCTATGTATGGCCTTGTCATACACTTTTTAATGATGATGATGATGATGATGATGATGATGATGATTATGTATACTAATAAAGCAGTTTTGTGTGTGTGTGTGTGTGTGTGTGTGTGTGTGTGTGTGTGTGTGTGTGTGTGTGTGTGTGTGTGTGTGTGTGTGTTGGTGGTGGGGTACGCTTGTTGCGGGGTTTTGTGGGGGGGGTGGGCTGGGTGGATGGACAGGGCTGGTGAGTGGGAAGAGAAACTGGGTGAACAAGGCGTGTGGGTGGGTAGAGTCGATGGACGAGGTGGGTCGTGGTTGTGTGAGTGGGAGGATGGATGGATGGCTGGGCTGAGGCAGAGTTGGTAGACTTGGCAAAGTGAATGGAATGGGTGAGTTGAGTGGACAATGTGGATGAGCTGAGTGAGCAGAGTGGAGTGGGAGGTGGGTGAGCAAGGTGAGTGGATGGGTGGGGAGGTGGGTTTGTGGGTCCGTGTGTGGAGGTGTAACAAGCTTCCCGGAGGAACTATAGGTGCCAGGCATACAGCAGTAGTTTGGGTGGTTGGGTAATGTGGGTTTGGTGCGTGGATGTGGGAAAATAAGTCCATTGGAGGATAGGTTCTCGGAGTAAACAGTTCCATGATTGGAAGAGGTCCATGTGGAAAAAATTCCCTCGGAGGAATATGTGCTTTCGGGAATTCAGTCCAAGTAGAAACACTCTGTTGGTCCAGTAGGTAATAAAGATTCATGAGGAAAACAAATCCTTGAAAGAAAAATCCGCCCATGTGAGGATCCTTGAGGGAAAATAGGTTCATGGGAGAAAACAGGCCCATATGAAAAAGTAAGTCCATAGGGGTAAAAAGAAGGTCCATTAAAGAAATAAATCCATCGATAAATAGGTATTGTGGGGGAAACAGGTCCATGGAGGGAAATAGGTCAAATAAGAAAATAGGTTCAAGGAGAAAACAGGTCCAGTGGAGAAAATGGATCCATTGGAAAAAAATGGGTCAATGGGTTGAAAATATTTCCATGGGTGGATTTGGGTGGGTGTGGAGTAACTCTTTGTGGATTTATCTTTGGGCAGGCTTATGTGTTGGATATTCTTTTTTTATTTTTTTATTTTTATTACAGGTCACTGGCATCATATTCATACTTAACCTCATGTCCAGGCGTCTCTACTCTGAGTGCCAAGCCAAATGATGTCCTGTGTACAAGGAAACCATTTACTTTGTGGGGGTAACCGTATAACCAATGACGCCTAGTGCATTACTGGGTTAACACACTCCAACTGGGTAGAGTTTGCAAGAGTTCCACCTGAGGGGAATTTATTTTTTTAATGCAAGGAAGAAGGAACCAATGGCCAGAAGCCCGGAAACCGTTCCTTTCAAGAAAAAACAAAAACAATACAAAAGAGAGCCAAATTCAAGAGCTGTTCGTTTCGAGATGCTTGGATACACTGTGGTTGAAAGACTGGAAATCATAGGAAGTAGAAAATACAGACAGAAGGAGACAGTTCCAGAGCTGACCTGTTGCATAAATGAAAGACTGGGAGTAACGGTTAACTCTTGCATTAGAGAGTTGGACAGAAAAGGGATGAGAATTTGTTGCTAGTTGGGTGCTACGCGCCCATCATAGAGGTGGAGGGATGCATGCAGACATTTCAGAGGAGCAGTGGCCATTGAAGTTGTGACAGAAAAGAGATAAAGATGCAACAGTGTGGCGAAGAGACAGAGGTTGAAGGGAGCCAGTAAGAGGAGGAGAGTTAATGAGATGAACAGCCTTTGACTCCACCCTACTGAGAAGGGCTGTATGTGGGGAGCCTCCCCACAAATGAGAGCTGTACTCCACACAGGGGCGAATAAAACCTATGTATAAAGTCAACAACTGTGCAGGGGTAAAGAAGGTATAGAGTCAGCTTAGCACACCTACTCTCTTGGAAGAAGATTTGGCAAGAGATGTAGTATGATCTTTCCAAGATAAGTCCTGTGTGAATGAAATCTCAAGCATATTCAAGGATGATGCAGGATTGAGCTGGATATTATTAAACATTAGTGGATACTCCTGTGGCAGATTTTGTTGGGTTGACAGGTGAAAGAACTGGAGTCTTTGATGCATTAAAAACAACCAGAATATTTTTACCCCAGTCAGAGATACGAGCCAAGTCAGACATTAGGTGTGCCGTAGCCTAATTCCTTGTTTGTTGAAGTAACTGCTGAGATGGACGTTGTGGGAACTGAATGGAAAGGTGAAGGATGGAATCATCAGCGTACGAGTGGATAGAGTTAGATGTACAGCTTAGAAGGTCATTGATGAATAAAAGGAAAAGAGTTGGCGATAGGGCAGAGCCCTGAAGAACACCACTGTTGATAGATCCAGAAGAACAATGGACATCTACAACAGCAGTTATAGAACGACCAGAAAGGAAGCTATACAGTAGATGAAGGCTCAGATAGAGGGATAGAAAGTGTAAGAGGGCAGTTTGGAAATTAAAGATTTATGCCAGACTCGATTGAAAGCCTTTGAGACGTCAACTGCAATGGCAAAGCTTTTGCCAAAGTCCCAAAAGGAAGATGACCAGAAGTCTGCAAGGTAGGTGAGAAGATCACCAATGGAACGTCCCTGACTGAACCCATGTACTGACGGTCAGAAAGAAGCTTTGATAGGAAAGATGCTTTAAAATTCATATGTAAAGAATTGACTCAAAAATTTTTGAGATACAGGATGTTAATGCAATTGGACGATAGTTAGAGGGTTGGGAATGGTCACTCTTTTTTGGGACTAGCTGAATGAGGGCAAACTTCCAGCAAGGAGGAAAGGTACGTACAAGTTGATAGACAAAGGCGAAAGAGTTTACCTAGGCAGGGTGAAAGCACAGAAGCACAGTTCTTAAGAACAGTGGGAGGGACTCCATCAGGCCCATATGCCTTGTTAGTATTGAGGCCAGTTAGGGCAGAAAATACATCAGCTGAAGAAATTTTCATGTCAGCGATGAGGAAGTCAGAGGGGGGAAGTGATGGAGGAACAGCACCGGAATCGTCTAAGGTGGAACTGGAGGGGAAAGTCTGAGCAAAGAAATCTGCTTTATGAGTAGAGGAAATAGCTACAGAGCCATCAGAGTAGAAAAGAGAAAGGAAGGATGATGAGGTAAAGTTGTTAGAAAGGGTTTTGGCAAGGTGCCAGAAGGAGTGGGAAGAATTCGAGTTGGAGAGTTGAGAGCAGTTAGTACGGATGAATTTTTTTTTATAGCAGAAAGAAGAATAGACTTAGCACAATTCCGGGCAGAAATATAAAAAAAAATGTGATTCAGGGGCGGGTTAGCTCTGGTACCTTTTATAGGCCCTCTCCTTGTGGACAGCATTAGAACAAGTGTGATTAAACCAAGGCTTTCTTGCATGAGACAAAGGATATGAGAAAGGAATGTATGCTTCAATGCCCGAGAAAATAACCTCTGTATTGCGCAACACACACTGAGATGGCTCCCGGCCATGGAAGCAATAATCATTCCAGGGAAAATCAAAGAAGTGCTGCCTAAGTGCTTCTCAATCCGCAGCTCCGAAGTGCCACAATCGACGTTTCCTTGGAGGGTCCACAGGCTGTAATAGAGCGATAGGATAGGTTAAGGTAATAAAGATGTGATCGGAGGAGCCCAAAGGAAAGGAAAGATTAACAGTGTAAGCCGTAGATTCGTTGTAAGGAAGAGGTCAAGTATGTTGGAGTTCTCTCCAAGGCAGTCAGGGATATGGATAGGGTGCTGTACAAGCTGCTCTAGGTCATTAAAGATAGAAAAGATGTAGGCTTGTTCACCAGGTGGATCAGTGAAAGGAGAGGAGAGCCAAAGGTGGCAGTGAACATTGAAGTCTCCTAGAATGGAGATTTGGGAGAAAGGAGAAATGAATAGAATATGTTCCATCGTAGAAGTAAGATAGTCAGAGAATTTTTCATAGTAGATTTAGGGGATAATTAAACAGCACAGATATATTGAGTCAGAGAATGACAGGAAAGCTGAAGCCAGAGAGTAGAGAATTCAGAAGAAGCAAGTTCAGGAACACGAGAGCAAGATAGGTCGTTGCATACATGTACACAACAGCCACCTTTGGCTTTGAAATGAGTATAGAGAAAGTAGGAGGATACAGAAAAGGGTTTGCCATCAGTTGCCTCAGACAGCTGAGTCTCAGTTAGGAAGAGAAGGTGAGGTCTAGAGGAGGCAAGATGGTGCTCAACAAAGAGAAAGTTAGGGGAAAGACCACGAATGTTGCAGAAATGAAGAAGTGAGTCACACAGTGGTTCCAGGCAGCTAGTTGAGTCGTCACCGGGAGAGGGGAGGATGGTGGGGGCATTTATGGTCCCCCCCCCCGGGGACTCCTAGGCTTAGTTTTCAGTCGCCATTTTTCTTTTCCAGTTTTGAAAAGGAAGTATAGTGTGTACTGTGCATGTAGTTTGGTGTTGACAGAGGAACTTGTACTGGAGAGCATGCTGGTCTACTCTCTGTGTTACTGAAACACTGAACAAGTTCAGCAATGGGGGATGGTCAGGAAGTAGTCCCGAGGGCTGATGAAACGGGAGCTCCAGCTCTCCCTGTCAGCAGCTTTCCATTCTACCTTGGGAGTACTGCCCTGCTCGACTGGTGCTACAGCCTACTCCTCGCATAATGCCACTCAGGTACAAAAGGGGCTGATCACCATTGCCTTAAATGTCGGGAGTGAGTAGCCTAGCTCCGGGTCCCTACGCTCCTGTTTATTTGGAGGAAAATGGGGTGACTGATGATGATGATGAGGAAGATGACGATGATGATGATACTTTCAACATATCCATTACTGCCATCATCATCATCATCATCATCATCATCATCATCACCATCATCATCATCGTCATCATCCTCGCTTCAGAGTTTTATTTGATTTACATATGTTTTATTATAACGAAACTGTTACTGTAGTAAGGATTTTTATCACATCTCTGCTTTACGTAGTTTAAGATTTATATCCATAATAATGCATTATTTGCAAAATATTACTCCTTTTTATTAAGCTATTACGAGAACCTAAAATAATGAGAGCTCCTCTTTCAATTAAATGAATATCTTACAAATATCTCTGCTCAGTTCATTACTATTAATTCATTCACTTGCATGTTGTGCTTTATTAATAATTGTCACTTAAAAGTCAATTAATTATAATCTACCTAATATGAGAGATGTTTTACCAGAGACGTAAAAGTGTATCAGCTGTAACTGACTGATACTGAAAGACAAACTTAGAGAGACATCCACAGATCCATAATAAGTTGGTCCGAAATGTGTGGGAAGATCAAAACCTAATAAACAATGCGGAACTTAATGCTGACTTAGAACAGCGACTGGATAAATATGTATTTTTATTCTTTTTCCCAGAGTAGGTAGCAATCGCGGTTTATTTCGTCCCCTATTTTTATGAATCCCCAGATTGTGACTTAGGATATGAATGCTTTGTTGAAAACACCAAATTACATGTAAGTGTATCTGTCCATTTCACTCACCGACACCGAATGGCAGAAATCCTTCCTTCTTTGAGTCCAACTTTCCGTTGTGGTCAAGCCAGCGGTCTGGCATGAACTTGTGGGGTTGGTGCCAGTATCGGGGGCTGTGATGGACCGAGGTGTTGGAGCTGCTGATTAGGGTGCCCTAAGATAAAAAAAAAAAAAATGCATAACTCCTTAGTCCAAGGACTTTGTGTGTGTGTGTGTGTGTGTGTGTGTGTGTGTGTGTGTTACTTCCACATGATTTTACCTGCACTTCGAGGGACTAGTAATGAAAGGATCAGAAACAGTCTCCATTAACCCTTTTGCTACGCTAAGTTTTCCATAAGCTTTCTTAAGTTAGATGGTGGCAACGAGAGTAAAATTAAATCAAAGACTCAAAATTCCCTAGGGAAGCCAGGATGATTTCCACAAAGCTATGGTATACTAGCATACTTCTGCACAAATTCCCATGATCATTAAAGAACATGCAAGAACATAGGAGCTCCAAAGGTGTATGTTTGTGTGGTTTGACCTTTGGCTTCATAAATACATTAAAAGGTCTACAAAAAAGTCTGGATGGATTTGGGCAAGAAATAGTTGTACCAAGTTTGATGCGAAACTGCGAAGAAATAAAGGAAGGGCACCAAAGTGAAATATATTGGA
Organism: Coenobita brevimanus; assembly: GCF_032717465.1. Taxonomy (NCBI): domain Eukaryota; kingdom Metazoa; phylum Arthropoda; class Malacostraca; order Decapoda; family Coenobitidae; genus Coenobita; species Coenobita brevimanus. Next base: position 14,534,495 of record NC_136999.1, read on the forward strand.
AATGAGGGTGAAGAGACCAAATGATGTACTCGGGCTGAATGGGTTAACACTTTCAGCATGTGAAACATCATCCTTATAGTCGGCAGGCCAACCCCAGGAAATATGCCTAAAAAAAACTTTTGATGGCATTTTTTGTTCAGAGCTGGCAACCGTACTAGCATCACTGTGGTCCAGGCATTTAGAATCACCCGGTTGCCAAAATGGCATTTGATCTTTAAGGTCAAATTTGGAGGTCAAAAGGTCAAATAAAGTCAAATTTTGTTTCCCTTCTTATCTTGTACTTTCAAATAATGTTAGGTTTGGCATGAAATATTGAGGAAATAATGAGATACAAGGGTTTTAAAATCCATAATAGTTGGTAAATGTGAAGAAATCTTTCAATATAAATATCAATCTATCTCGCAGACATGAAAGGACTTGCAAAGACCGCACCAGAGGAACACGAAGAATTCCTGACATGAAATTTCTTTGTGAAACGACATGCAGGCAGATTTAACCAAGTTTCAGTCGACCAAGCCTCCGAATGGGTAAACATGGTGTGCAAGCTATCCAACGGAATAATTGGCATTAAGCAGAACGACGGCAAGAGACCGGTTTTGCACAACCTGGTCCGAGAGGTCCCAGGTATCGGAGGACACTTTGCATCTCTTTGGCCTTCGCAATGACGATTCAGGAAAATTTCTCAACCCGGAAAGATAGCCTTCCATCCAAAATGAAACAGGACTGGGATGCTGTATCCAAGCTTGAGGCCCAGTTTTGGCGATTCAAGGTGTTCACAACATCCGATAAAGAAGACATCCACCGCTGTGACAAGACTGAGATCACTAACTACCAACGACATTGCCACAGAAGAGGTAACTGCAGACCTCCTCACTGCCAAAGACAGAGGGGAGGATGGCGCGTTACAGAATGTAAAGGAGAGATTAGTGGAGAAGACTGTGCCTTTCTTCGATCGCCAGAAACACCAGAAGTCAAAGACGTTTGCAACGCTGTACAAAACACCTGTGCAAGATCGAAAGCAGAGGGTCACCAAGACATTCAAAGTGGACTGGCAATTGATACAGAGACTGTTCAATACGTCACAAGCTGGGCGAGTAGTCTATCTTCACAAAGTATTGGAGCATGAACTGTCAGTTGTACCATCCAGTTTGGCAAACACAGATAAAACGATGAACAGTACCCAGTGGTCTGCAATGCTTCCCTTGCTAACCACTGATCTTGGTGCAGAGAAAGTCAAAGGAACACCGGATACAACAGGAAAACCATGCATCATAATCGATGGCCATGCACTAATTCAGTCCCTAGTGAAGCCACCAAAGTGCAAGACCTTCGGTGACTATGCCAAAAACTTCGATAAGACTGTGGCGAAGCAGTTACGTGGCATGGTTTCCAGGACTGAAGTTGTGTTTGACCAGTACAGACCTTTATCTATCAAGTCAGCTACGAGGACCAGAAGAGTTGGGCAGGTGAAGCGACCAACCTGAAAGGAGGTCGACGCTTCAGATGAAAACAAGGAAGAGCTTGCCATGTTCCTAAGTGGCAGACTTGTCAAGCACAATGACAGACAAGGAGATAGTTGTTAGTGGCAGCAAACCAGATGAATATTCGACAACACAGGGAGTCATCCCAACACTACAGGCAAACCACGAGGAGGCGGACACAAGGATCGTCCTCCATGCCCTTCAAGCCATTGTTGCTGGATTTGAAAGCATAATCGCCAAGTGTCGTGACACAGACGTCCTCCCCAGGGACGAACCATGCCAGGTGTGGATGACGAGCGGCACCTTCAAGGAGCAGGAATGCTTTCCAGTGCGTGTCATCACCGAGAACCTCCCTCGAGTAGTAGTGAATGTGCTTGGGTTCCACGCAATAACTGGCTGCGATATTGTCCCGTCCTTTGCTGGGCATGGGAAGCAATCGTGTTTGAGTGCGCATTTGCAACATCCAGAGCTGTTGCAAGGTGTTGGTAAGGATGATCTGTTATGCAAAGTTAAAGAGTTCGTATGTATGTTGTACAAGGCACTGTGCTCTACTTCAGGTGTTGATAGGGCCAGACATGACTTGCTCCAGAAAGATAAAAAGGCGATTGAAATGCTGCCACCAACGAGTGACACACTGAAGTTACATCTCTCACGTACCAGCCACCAGGTCAAAGTGTGGCCGCAGGCAAACAAACCTGACGTCGTTATCCCAAGCCCTCAGGAGACAGGAGGTTGACAGGTAATGAACAAACGGTTAGAAGTGGTGTGGTTACGGAAGCCATTTGTTCCAAGCAGCTGTTTGCAGATGGTTACTTGTGGATGCAAAACCAAGTGCCGGACACAAGCCTGCGTTTGTCATCGGATGGGGCAACCATATTTACATGCATGCGGTTGTGATGCAGACTGATGCCTTAACAACGCAGGCAGTGGACATGGTCTGGATAAATCTTAAGGATTTCAACAGCAACATTAATTGCCAAAGGTAATGGGACACAGTGAAAATGATATTCAACCATCGTAGTGCCTTCTTGATGAAGAATCTGATTTATTTTCAGGAAGAGATGACGTTAAAGGAATGGATCTTTACTCTGTGTGTAATCCGATCCATAAAAGAGTAATGAGCATTTTGAATCCTAATTTCCTTCACAATTACCTATTATTTTGCAATTTACAACCCTTGTATCTCATTAATTCCTCAGTGTTTCTTGCCAAACCTTACATTATTTGGAAGTACACGACAGAAGAGGGAAAACACAAAATTTGACCTTATTTGACTTTTTGACTTCTAAATTTGACCTTAAAGGTCAAATGTCATATTGGCAACCGGGTGATTCTAGAACTTCATACCATAGTGATACTTTCTAGCATGGATGCCAGCTTTGAACAAAAAATACCATCAAAAGTTTTTTTGGGGGTCTTGGCCTGCCGACTATTATAGTATTATCACGATAAACATATTGTCTCCACAGATTCTATTAGCTTGTGAGAAATGTACGTATCTTATTACTGGTACCATAAAAGCGATCGTTAAGCAATAAAGGACACCTCTTCTAGCAAATGGCTAAATGTCTTCTTAAATCTAAAGATCATATTCTCTTTAGCATAGACGACTTTCTGTCACTGCTTCCTCATCAGTGTATTTTGCATATTGCAGCCACATATTTTTTTTGAGCTGTTTAATACATTCTGATAATGACATGGCTTGAGCAAAATGATACAAAGAAAACAGAATACAGTATTTACCGGACCGGCCATATGTAAAAATAATGTGAAGTGCTGAGGAGTGTACTTAAGTGACCAGAGTACCACCTCCTTATTGCCCAACTTGTTACTGACCTTGGGAATAATGTAGCCGGCCAGGGTGGTGTCCTCTGTCCCTTGGTGCTGGATACCGTAGGTACTCAGTGACGACACTCTTAAAGTCTCATGAATCACTGCCTCCATGTATGGCATCCTGGGGGGGGGAGGATAAATAAGTTTAACATGTGGGTTTAATTCTTCCGTCTGATCAATTTACAACACTGTAATCAAGACATAAAGACAGTAATACTGTACTCCAAATTACCTCCATTGAAGTGTAGGGACCCGAGGCTAAACGACCGTAGTCTGATGAATTTAAGAGCAGATGACTAGTCTACATCTCTTGGTGGCAACATGACAAAAACTTCTAGTAACCTTATGGTTATAAAAACTTTGCAGGGCCGTCGCTACAAATAATGTAATCTAACCACCAGACACAAGTCAACCACACTTGCGTGTTTCTGACCTGGGCCTATCCTGTAGTGTGACCTGAGTTCCCCGGGGCAGGGCCTTATCTATCTCAGCTTGCATCCTGCGCTGCATGTGTGGGTTGGTGGCCATGTAGTAGATCATCCAGATTAACGTGTCTTTGGTCGCCTCACTCCCCGCAACGAACAAGTCGAAGATCAGGAGGCCCAGGTCTCTTTCTGGTGAGGATAATGCAAGGGTCAGGAAGTGCCATTTTATTGTCATTAAACGTTTCACTCAAATGACGTACATTTCAGTCATATTCTTATTGTCTTCAAACGATTCTCAACAACTAAGGAAGGATAGATGGTAGGAAAGGCTAAATTAAGTCTATGTCTAATGCCTCCAGGTCCTGACTCTCCCCTAAGCTAAATACACAAGTTGGAAGATAGCATGGAAAAAAAAAGTATGTCACCGGCCTGAAGATGTTAAAATATCATTAGAAAATTGTCAACTTAACTTACTCTCTCCGACAAGGAGAGTATGTTTTAACCCTTGTTTGTTTGTTTGTTTGTTAGTTTGTCTGTTAGCAGGATTACTCAAATTAAACTAAAAGAAAGATTTGTACGAAATTTGGTGGGTAGACAGCCCATGTCCCAGGAAAAAAATCGATTAACTTTTGGGACCGATCCGGATCGTATTACAGATTCTGGATCCGGAATACATATCTTGTGAAACCCTAATCAGTGATGAGAAATTCTAACCCATTATGAATGGAAAGATGCGCTCTACTGAGTTTTCCTCTTGTTGAAGTAGTAAGTTAATCGTATGTTGCCATACAACTTCAAAAAGTCTCTCTTAAGATTAAAAAAAAAAAAAAAAAGGATGGAAATAATAAGACTACAATAAAAAAAAAAGTCCTCTGGGTTATGGAGTTCTTTCACTTCCAGCACGTTTTTTCCTGATTCTGCAAGACAATTTCATTTAAAATAGGAGCAATTTTTCCATCAGCAGGGGTTACATATAGTGTCCTGTAACCTAATAAACACCCTCTGAGAGTTTAGCAACAGCGTCAGGTGATAACAGCAATGAATCAGAAACATGTCATATGAATGACAGTTAAATATGAAGCCGAGGTCAATAACAAAGAACTAGGAAGCGCTCAGAGAGCGCATGCCTCCGTCAATGCCATTAAACAGGATCCGGATCCGGATCTGGATTCGACCGAAAATTTAATCAGTTCTTTCGTGGTCCATGGCTCACTTTTCCAAAAAAAATCATTGAAAGTCATTGAGAACTTTTGGATATACAGTGCGGAATACAGCGGATCCGGACACGCCCTCCAAATTTGATAATTTCTTCCTTGGCCCATGGCCCACCCTTCCACAAAATTTCATCAATCTCCAGTTAAAACTTTTTGAGTAATACCGGATCCGGGTCTGTGGATATAGGATCCGGATCGGTATTCAGATCCGCCTCCAAATTTAATAAATTTTTTCTCGGTCCATGACCCACCTTTCCACAAAATTTCATTGAAATTCATTTGAAACTTTTGGAGATACTGTGCGGGATACTCCGGATCCGGATTCGGAACCGGCCCGAAATTTATTAATTTCTTCCTTGGCCCATCCTTCCACAAAATTTCATCAATATCTGTTCTTAAGTTTTTGAGTAAGCCTGCTGACAAACAGACAGACAAACAAACAAACCAGGGCAGTATATATATATATATATATATATATATATATATATATATATATTCTCTCTCTCTCTCTCTCTCTCTCTCTCTCTCTTTCTCTCATGCAAACATGAGAAGGTTTACAGTTTTATATTCTCTCTCTTTCTCTCTCTCCCTCTCTCTCTGTCTCTCCCTCTCTCTGTCTCTGTCTGTCTGTCTGTCTGTCTGTCTCTGTCTCTGTCTCTGTCTGTCTGTCTGTCTCTCTCTCTCTCTCTCTCTCTCTCTCTCTCTCTCTCTCTCTCTCTCTCTCTCGGTGAGCAATGTTGTGGTCTGTCCAAAGATCTCTCCTTGCCCTGCAGAGCTATATGGTCCACTGGTCATTGTAGTGACCAAAACTAGTGTCCACTGCAACAGTCTCCCATGCAATGCATTTCCCTTGGTGGTCTCGCAGGCATCAAACTTGATCTCCAGGCAACAACAGCACAGGCGACCCTGGCTGGAGTGCCCTTCTTGCCCACAGGAGCACAGCGAGTGAGTCCGCGGCCATACCGGGAAAGTCAGACAAGGGTGAGCATCAAAATCAGTTCACCAGCACCTGGTCCATCCAGTTCACCGGCACCAGGTCCAGCTAGCTCACCAGCACCGGCTCCAGTCTCCTCAGCAGCAGCAGCTCCAGCTCCTCTGGCAATGTCTTGCCAGGGCCACAGGCATCTATCATCACTACAGCAGCTCACTGCGCTCTCAGCAGCACTAGGCCACGCACATAGTACTTCCCTTTCTCACAATAAAGCCTTGTAACATACAGTATGCTGTTCCGCTACAATAATATACAAACTAGACCGAGCAGCACCGAGTTTGATGTTGTCCTGTGTGGCAGTGGGACACTCGTCCCGCTACATTGGTGACTCCCAGAGCTATCCCACACAATGGACAACACCAAGCAGCCCCATCCCTGGCCCAGTGGCCTCAGCCATGGCCCAGCAGCTCCAGCCTCCCCCAACAGCCCCAGCCCTGACCCAGCAGGTCCAGTTCTGAACCAGCAACCCAGCCCTGGCCTAGCATCAGCTTCCTTGGTCCAGCAGGCTCAACCCTGGCCCAACAACCCGAGCCATGGTCCAACAGCCTCAGCCCTGACCCAGTGGCCCCAGCCCTGGCCCAGCAGCTAGAGCCCTGGCCCAGTAGTTCCAGCCCTGGCCCAGCAGCTCCAGCCCTGCCCCAACAGCCCCAGCCATGGCCAAACAGCCCCAGCCATAGCCCAACAGCCCGAGCCATGGCCCAACAGCCCCAGCCATGGCCCAACAGCCCTAGCCATGGTCCAGCAGCCCCAGCCCTGGCCCTAGTAGCCTGGGCCCCAGCACCTCCTACCAGAGCAGGTTAGGTCCCAGCAGCTCCTGCTGCAGCAGCGTTGGCCTCAGAAATCCTGACCCCAGCAGCCCAGGTCCTAGCAGCCATGGCCCCAGCAGCCCCGACCCCGCAGCCCCAGACGCTGGGGCCCCAGACTCAGCAGCCCAAACCCCTGTGCACACACATCATGCCCACTTGACGTGTGGGTTCCATCGTCTGCCTCACCAGATAACCCTACCCATGGCGACATTATCACCTCTGTTCTTCCTCCAAAGTTTTCTTCTCCCGTTCCTGCCGTGGATGCTACCGGCGGATACACTACCCGTAGTGGCCACAGCTTACGCATCCCAGGGTGCTATGTCTCACACACTGGAGCCAGCCATCTTCCCACAGTACCCAGGGTGGAAGGGGAGTATTGTAGTGACCGCCACCAGCGTCCACTACAACAGTCTCCTCTGCATCCACTTCCCTTGGCGGTCCCGGAGACAACATAAGTGCGCACCGGGCAACAATGGCACAAGGGTTTCCTGGCTAGTGTGCCCTTTTTGCCCACAGGAGCAGAGCGGGTGAGTCCGCGGCCATGCCGGGAAAGTCAGACAAGGGTGAGCATCAACATCAGTTCACCAGCACCTGGTCCATCCAGTTCACTGGCACCAGGTTCAGTTAGCTCACCAGCACCGGTTCCAGTCTCCTCAGCAGCAGCAGCTCCAGCTCCTCTGACAAGACCACCGGCATCTATCATCACTACAGCAACTCACTGCGCTCTCAGTGGCACTAGGCTACACACATAGTACTTCCTTATCTCACAACAAAGCCTTTTAACATACAGTATGCTGTACCGCTTCAATAACATACAAACTAGACCCAACAACACCGAGTTTGATATTGTCCTGTGTGGCAGTGGGACACTCGTCCAGCTACACCTAGCTCGGGGGATTCTTTCTCTCTCTCTCTCTCTCTTTCTCTTACACACACACTCTAGTCTTCACCCACAGCTATACAGACCTCACCTACACCCTCATTCGACACTCATATCCATTCAGGACGAGGAGGATGGGAGAAACAGCATATCATCATCATCATCATCATCATCATCATCCCGGTCTCTGTTTCCCTCCCAAGGGTAGGGAAAATTATAAACAAACTAAGCAGATGGATCTCTCGGATGATCGCAAGTAATTTCCTGATATTTCTTTTACATTTCAAAAATTCTAGACAATTCTCTCTTTTTCCACCTTACACTCCAAGTCTCACGTACACCTTTCAGCCACATTTCTTGCACTTCTATCCATCGTATACTTACAGTAATACTTAAAAACACTCCTTACCCATGTACACCCGAGCCCCACCGACCCTTCATCCACCTGCACTGAAACCAACCTGCACAGACACTTACACCTACATCCACCTCTACATTCAGCAAGACCATCACATCCCAACCCATATTACACTTACATCCACCTACACCTACATAGACCTAAACCTACACCCTCACCCAGTTACACTCAAACCCACTTACACCTACGTATTCAGAGGTGCGTGATAAATTTAGAAGATGAGGGAGCTGGATGTGAAGTATTGTGGCGAGGGCATCTCCACAGAATACCTTTATATGAAACTTGAATGAAGCAGCATACATGGTCGCAGTCATTGGGTTCTGAACGCATTTTGCAAACTGGGAGCTATGTATGGCCTTGTCATACACTTTTTAATGATGATGATGATGATGATGATGATGATTATGTATACTAATAAAGCAGTTTTGTGTGTGTGTGTGTGTGTGTGTGTGTGTGTGTGTGTGTGTTGGAGGTGGGGGAAGCTAGTTGCCGGGTGTAGTGGGTGGGGTGGGCAGGGTGGATGGACAGGGCTGGTGAGTGGGAAGAGAAACTGGGTGAACAAGGCGTGTGGGTGGGTAGAGTCGATGGACGAGGTGGGTCGTGGTTGTGTGAGTGGGAGGATGGATGGATGGCTGGGCTGAGGCAGAGTGGGTAGACTTGGCAAAGTGAATGGAATGGGTGAATTGAGTGGACAATGTGGATGAGCTGAGTGAGCAGAGTAGAGTGGGAGGTGGGTGAGCAAGGTGACTGGATGGGTGGGGAGGTGGGTTTGTGGGGCCGTGTGGGTAATGTGGGTTTGGTGCGTGGATGTGGGAAAATAAGTCCATTGGAGGATAGGTTCTCGGAGTAAACAGTTCCATGATTGGAAGAGGTCCATGTGGAAAAAATTTCCTCGGAGGAATATGTGCTTTCGGGAATTCAGTCCAAGTAGAAACACTCTGTTGGTCCAGTAGGTAATAAAGATTCATGAGGAAAACAAATCCTTGAAAGAAAAATCCGCCCATGTGAGGATCCTTGAGGGAAAATAGGTTCATGGGAGAAAACAGGCCCATATGAAAAAGTAAGTCCATAGGGGTAAAAAGAAGGTCCATTAAAGAAATAAATCCATCGATAAATAGGTATTGTGGGGGAAACAGGTCCATGGAGGGAAATAGGTCATATGAGAAAATAGGTTCAAGAAGAAAACAGGTCCAGTGGAGAAAATGGATCCATTGGAAAAAAAAAAATGGGTCCATGGGGTGAAAATAGTTCCATGGGGGGAAATGGGTGGGTGAGGAGAAACTCTTAGGGGATTTAGCTGGGGGCAGGCTTATGTGTTGGCTATTCTTTTTTTATTTTTTTTTAATTACAGGTCACTGGCATCATATTCATACTTAACCTCATGTCCAGGCGTCTCTACTCTGAGTGCCAAGCCAAATGATGTCCTGTGTACAAGGAAACCATTTACTTTGTGGGGGTAACCGTATAACCAATGACGCCTAGTGCATTACTGGGTTAACACACTCCAACTGGGTAGAGTTTGCAAGAGTTCCACCTGAGGGGAATTTATTTTTTTAATGCAAGGAAGAAGGAACCAATGGCCAGAAGCCCGGAAACCGTTCCTTTCAAGAAAAAACAAAAACAATACAAAAGAGAGCCAAATTCAAGAGCTGTTCGTTTCGAGATGCTTGGATACACTGTGGTTGAAAGACTGGAAATCATAGGAAGTAGAAAATACAGACAGAAGGAGACAGTTCCAGAGCTGACCTGTTGCATAAATGAAAGACTGGGAGTAACGGTTAACTCTTGCATTAGAGAGTTGGACAGAAAAGGGATGAGAATTTGTTGCTAGTTGGGTGCTACGCGCCCATCATAGAGGTGGAGGGATGCATGCAGACATTTCAGAGGAGCAGTGGCCATTGAAGTTGTGACAGAAAAGAGATAAAGATGCAACAGTGTGGCGAAGAGACAGAGGTTGAAGGGAGCCAGTAAGAGGAGGAGAGTTAATGAGATGAACAGCCTTTGACTCCACCCTACTGAGAAGGGCTGTATGTGGGAGCCTCCCCACAAATGAGAGCTGTACTCCACACAGGGGCGAATAAAACCTATGTATAAAGTCAACAACTGTGCAGGGGTAAAGAAGGTATAGAGTCAGCTTAGCACACCTACTCTCTTGGAAGAAGATTTGGCAAGAGATGTAGTATGATCTTTCCAAGATAAGTCCTGTGTGAATGAAATCTCAAGCATATTCAAGGATGATGCAGGATTGAGCTGGATATTATTAAACATTAGTGGATACTCCTGTGGCAGATTTTGTTGGGTTGACAGGTGAAAGAACTGGAGTCTTTGATGCATTAAAAACAACCAGAATATTTTTACCCCAGTCAGAGATACGAGCCAAGTCAGACATTAGGTGTGCCGTAGCCTAATTCCTTGTTTGTTGAAGTAACTGCTGAGATGGACGTTGTGGGAACTGAATGGAAAGGTGAAGGATGGAATCATCAGCGTACGAGTGGATAGAGTTAGATGTACAGCTTAGAAGGTCATTGATGAATAAAAGGAAAAGAGTTGGCGATAGGGCAGAGCCCTGAAGAACACCACTGTTGATAGATCCAGAAGAACAATGGACATCTACAACAGCAGTTATAGAACGACCAGAAAGGAAGCTATACAGTAGATGAAGGCTCAGATAGAGGGATAGAAAGTGTAAGAGGGCAGTTTGGAAATTAAAGATTTATGCCAGACTCGATTGAAAGCCTTTGAGACGTCAACTGCAATGGCAAAGCTTTTGCCAAAGTCCCAAAAGGAAGATGACCAGAAGTCTGCAAGGTAGGTGAGAAGATCACCAATGGAACGTCCCTGACTGAACCCATGTACTGACGGTCAGAAAGAAGCTTTTGATAGGAAAGATGCTTTAAAATTCATATGTAAAGAATTGACTCAAAAATTTTTGAGATACAGGATGTTAATGCAATTGGACGATAGTTAGAGGGTTGGGAATGGTCACTCTTTTTTGGGACTAGCTGAATGAGGGCAAACTTCCAGCAAGGAGGAAAGGTACAAGTTGATAGACAAAGGCGAAAGAGTTTACCTAGGCAGGGTGAAAGCACAGAAGCACAGTTCTTAAGAACAGTGGGAGGGACTCCATCAGGCCCATATGCCTTGTTAGTATTGAGGCCAGTTAGGGCAGAAAATACATCAGCTGAAGAAATTTTCATGTCAGCGATGAGGAAGTCAGAGGGGGGAAGTGATGGAGGAACAGCACCGGAATCGTCTAAGGTGGAACTGGAGGGGAAAGTCTGAGCAAAGAAATCTGCTTTATGAGTAGAGGAAATAGCTACAGAGCCATCAGAGTAGAAAAGAGAAAGGAAGGATGATGAGGTAAAGTTGTTAGAAAGGGTTTTGGCAAGGTGCCAGAAGGAGTGGGAAGAATTCGAGTTGGAGAGTTGAGAGCACTTAGTACGGATGAATTTTTTTTTATAGCAGAAAGAAGAATAGACTTAGCACAATTCCGGGCAGAAATATAAAAAAATGTGATTCAGGGGCGGGTTAGCTCTGGTACCTTTTATAGGCCCTCTCCTTGTGGACAGCATTAGAACAAGTGTGATTAAACCAAGGCTTTCTTGCATGAGACAAAGGATATGAGAAAGGAATGTATGCTTCAATGCCCGAGAAAATAACCTCTGTATTGCGCAACACACACTGAGATGGCTCCCGGCCATGGAAGCAATAATCATTCCAGGGAAAATCAAAGAAGTGCTGCCTAAGTGCTTCTCAATCCGCAACTCGAAGTGCCACAATCGACGTTTCCTTGGAGGGTCCACAGGCTGTAATAGAGCGATAGGATAGGTTAAGGTAATAAAGATGTGATCGGAGGAGCCCAAAGGAAAGGAAAGATTAACAGTGTAAGCCGTAGATTCGTTGTAAGGAAGAGGTCAAGTATGTTGGAGTTCTCTCCAAGGCAGTCAGGGATATGGATAGGGTGCTGTACAAGCTGCTCTAGGTCATTAAAGATAGAAAAGATGTAGGCTTGTTCACCAGGTGGATCAGTGAAAGGAGAGGAGAGCCAAAGGTGGCAGTGAACATTGAAGTCTCCTAGAATGGAGATTTGGGAGAAAGGAGAAATGAATAGAATATGTTCCATCGTAGAAGTAAGATAGTCAGAGAATTTTTCATAGTAGATTTAGGGGATAATTAAACAGCACAGATATATTGAGTCAGAGAATGACAGGAAAGCTGAAGCCAGAGAGTAGAGAATTCAGAAGAAGCAAGTTCAGGAACACGAGAGCAAGATAGGTCGTTGCATACATGTACACAACAGCCACCTTTGGCTTTGAAATGAGTATAGAGAAAGTAGGAGGATACAGAAAAGGGTTTGCCATCAGTTGCCTCAGACAGCTGAGTCTCAGTTAGGAAGAGAAGGTGAGGTCTAGAGGAGGCAAGATGGTGCTCAACAAAGAGAAAGTTAGGGGAAAGACCACGAATGTTGCAGGAAATGAAGAAGTGAGTCACACAGTGGTTCCAGGCAGCTAGTTGAGTCGTCACCAGGAGAGGGGCGGATAGTGGGGGCATTTATGGTCCCCCCCGGGGACTCCTAGGCTTAGTTTTCAGTCGCCATTTTTCTTTTCCAGTTTTGAAAAGGAAGTATAGTGTGTACTGTGCATGTAGTTTGGTGTTGACAGAGGAACTTGTACTGGAGAGCATGCTGGTCTACTCTCTGTGTTACTGAAACACTGAACAAGTTCAGCAATGGGGGATGGTCAGGAAGTAGTCCCGAGGGCTGATGAAACGGGAGCTCCAGCTCTCCCTGTCAGCAGCTTTCCATTCTACCTTGGGAGTACTGCCCTGCTCGACTGGTGCTACAGCCTACTCCTCGCATAATGCCACTCAGGTACAAAAGGGGCTGATCACCATTGCCTTAAATGTCGGGAGTGAGTAGCCTAGCTCCGGGTCCCTACGCTCCTGTTTATTTGGAGGAAAATGGGGTGACTGATGATGATGATGAGGAAGATGACGATGATGATGATACTTTCAACATATCCATTACTGCCATCATCATCATCATCATCATCATCATCATCATCACCATCATCATCATCGTCATCATCCTCGCTTCAGAGTTTTATTTGATTTACATATGTTTTATTATAACGAAACTGTTACTGTAGTAAGGATTTTTATCACATCTCTGCTTTACGTAGTTTAAGATTTATATCCATAATAATGCATTATTTGCAAAATATTACTCCTTTTTATTAAGCTATTACGAGAACCTAAAATAATGAGAGCTCCTCTTTCAATTAAATGAATATCTTACAAATATCTCTGCTCAGTTCATTACTATTAATTCATTCACTTGCATGTTGTGCTTTATTAATAATTGTCACTTAAAAGTCAATTAATTATAATCTACCTAATATGAGAGATGTTTTACCAGAGACGTAAAAGTGTATCAGCTGTAACTGACTGATACTGAAAGACAAACTTAGAGAGACATCCACAGATCCATAATAAGTTGGTCCGAAATGTGTGGGAAGATCAAAACCTAATAAACAATGCGGAACTTAATGCTGACTTAGAACAGCGACTGGATAAATATGTATTTTTATTCTTTTTCCCAGAGTAGGTAGCAATCGCGGTTTATTTCGTCCCCTATTTTTATGAATCCCCAGATTGTGACTTAGGATATGAATGCTTTGTTGAAAACACCAAATTACATGTAAGTGTATCTGTCCATTTCACTCACCGACACCGAATGGCAGAAATCCTTCCTTCTTTGAGTCCAACTTTCCGTTGTGGTCAAGCCAGCGGTCTGGCATGAACTTGTGGGGTTGGTGCCAGTATCGGGGGCTGTGATGGACCGAGGTGTTGGAGCTGCTGATTAGGGTGCCCTAAGATAAAAAAAAAAAAATGCATAACTCCTTAGTCCAAGGACTTTGTTTGTGTGTGTGTGTGTGTGTGTGTGTTACTTCCACATGATTTTACCTGCACTTCGAGGGACTAGTAATGAAAGGATCAGAAACAGTCTCCATTAACCCTTTTGCTACGCTAAGTTTTCCATAAGCTTTCTTAAGTTAGATGGTGGCAACGAGAGTAAAATTAAATCAAAGACTCAAAATTCCCTAGGGAAGCCAGGATGATTTCCACAAAGCTATGGTATACTAGCATACTTCTGCACAAATTCCCATGATCATTAAAGAACATGCAAGAACATAGGAGCTCCAAAGGTGTATGTTTGTGTGGTTTGACCTTTGGCTTCATAAATACATTAAAAGGTCTACAAAAAAGTCTGGATGGATTTGGGCAAGAAATAGTTGTACCAAGTTTGATGCGAAACTGCGAAGAAATAAAGGAAGGGCACCAAAGTGAAATATATTGGAAATGAGGGTGAAGAGACCAAATGATGTACTCGGGCTGAATGGGTTAACACTTTCAGCATGTGAAACATCATCCTTATAGTCGGCAGGCCAACCCCAGGAAATATGCCTAAAAAAAACTTTTGATGGCATTTTTTGTTCAGAGCTGGCAACCGTACTAGCATCACTGTGGTCCAGGCATTTAGAATCACCCGGTTGCCAAAATGGCATTTGATCTTTAAGGTCAAATTTGGAGGTCAAAAGGTCAAATAAAGTCAAATTTTGTTTCCCTTCTTATCTTGTACTTTCAAATAATGTTAGGTTTGGCATGAAATATTGAGGAAATAATGAGATACAAGGGTTTTAAAATCCATAATAGTTGGTAAATGTGAAGAAATCTTTCAATATAAATATCAATCTATCTCGCAGACATGAAAGGACTTGCAAAGACCGCACCAGAGGAACACGAAGAATTCCTGACATGAAATTTCTTTGTGAAACGACATGCAGGCAGATTTAACCAAGTTTCAGTCGACCAAGCCTCCGAATGGGTAAACATGGTGTGCAAGCTATCCAACGGAATAATTGGCATTAAGCAGAACGACGGCAAGAGACCGGTTTTGCACAACCTGGTCCGAGAGGTCCCAGGTATCGGAGGACACTTTGCATCTCTTTGGCCTTCGCAATGACGATTCAGGAAAATTTCTCAACCCGGAAAGATAGCCTTCCATCCAAAATGAAACAGGACTGGGATGCTGTATCCAAGCTTGAGGCCCAGTTTTGGCGATTCAAGGTGTTCACAACATCCGATAAAGAAGACATCCACCGCTGTGACAAGACTGAGATCACTAACTACCAACGACATTGCCACAGAAGAGGTAACTGCAGACCTCCTCACTGCCAAAGACAGAGGGGAGGATGGCGCGTTACAGAATGTAAAGGAGAGATTAGTGGAGAAGACTGTGCCTTTCTTCGATCGCCAGAAACACCAGAAGTCAAAGACGTTTGCAACGCTGTACAAAACACCTGTGCAAGATCGAAAGCAGAGGGTCACCAAGACATTCAAAGTGGACTGGCAATTGATACAGAGACTGTTCAATACGTCACAAGCTGGGCGAGTAGTCTATCTTCACAAAGTATTGGAGCATGAACTGTCAGTTGTACCATCCAGTTTGGCAAACACAGATAAAACGATGAACAGTACCCAGTGGTCTGCAATGCTTCCCTTGCTAACCACTGATCTTGGTGCAGAGAAAGTCAAAGGAACACCGGATACAACAGGAAAACCATGCATCATAATCGATGGCCATGCACTAATTCAGTCCCTAGTGAAGCCACCAAAGTGCAAGACCTTCGGTGACTATGCCAAAAACTTCGATAAGACTGTGGCGAAGCAGTTACGTGGCATGGTTTCCAGGACTGAAGTTGTGTTTGACCAGTACAGACCTTTATCTATCAAGTCAGCTACGAGGACCAGAAGAGTTGGGCAGGTGAAGCGACCAACCTGAAAGGAGGTCGACGCTTCAGATGAAAACAAGGAAGAGCTTGCCATGTTCCTAAGTGGCAGACTTGTCAAGCACAATGACAGACAAGGAGATAGTTGTTAGTGGCAGCAAACCAGATGAATATTCGACAACACAGGGAGTCATCCCAACACTACAGGCAAACCACGAGGAGGCGGACACAAGGATCGTCCTCCATGCCCTTCAAGCCATTGTTGCTGGATTTGAAAGCATAATCGCCAAGTGTCGTGACACAGACGTCCTCCCCAGGGACGAACCATGCCAGGTGTGGATGACGAGCGGCACCTTCAAGGAGCAGGAATGCTTTCCAGTGCGTGTCATCACCGAGAACCTCCTCGAGTAGTAGTGAATGTGCTTGGGTTCCACGCAATAACTGGCTGCGATATTGTCCCGTCCTTTGCTGGGCATGGGAAGCAATCGTGTTTGAGTGCGCATTTGCAACATCCAGAGCTGTTGCAAGGTGTTGGTAAGGATGATCTGTTATGCAAAGTTAAAGAGTTCGTATGTATGTTGTACAAGGCACTGTGCTCTACTTCAGGTGTTGATAGGGCCAGACATGACTTGCTCCAGAAAGATAAAAAGGCGATTGAAATGCTGCCACCAACGAGTGACACACTGAAGTTACATCTCTCACGTACCAGCCACCAGGTCAAAGTGTGGCCGCAGGCAAACAAACCTGACGTCGTTATCCCAAGCCCTCAGGAGACAGGAGGTTGACAGGTAATGAACAAACGGTTAGAAGTGGTGTGGTTACGGAAGCCATTTGTTCCAAGCAGCTGTTTGCAGATGGTTACTTGTGGATGCAAAACCAAGTGCCGGACACAAGCCTGCGTTTGTCATCGGATGGGGCAACCATATTTACATGCATGCGGTTGTGATGCAGACTGATGCCTTAACAACGCAGGCAGTGGACATGGTCTGGATAAATCTTAAGGATTTCAACAGCAACATTAATTGCCAAAGGTAATGGGACACAGTGAAAATGATATTCAACCATCGTAGTGCCTTCTTGATGAAGAATCTGATTTATTTTCAGGAAGAGATGACGTTAAAGGAATGGATCTTTACTCTGTGTGTAATCCGATCCATAAAAGAGTAATGAGCATTTTGAATCCTAATTTCCTTCACAATTACCTATTATTTTGCAATTTACAACCCTTGTATCTCATTAATTCCTCAGTGTTTCTTGCCAAACCTTACATTATTTGGAAGTACACGACAGAAGAGGGAAAACACAAAATTTGACCTTATTTGACTTTTTGACTTCTAAATTTGACCTTAAAGGTCAAATGTCATATTGGCAACCGGGTGATTCTAGAACTTCATACCATAGTGATACTTTCTAGCATGGATGCCAGCTTTGAACAAAAATACCATCAAAAGTTTTTTTGGGGGTCTTGGCCTGCCGACTATTATAGTATTATCACGATAAACATATTGTCTCCACAGATTCTATTAGCTTGTGAGAAATGTACGTATCTTATTACTGGTACCATAAAAGCGATCGTTAAGCAATAAAGGACACCTCTTCTAGCAAATGGCTAAATGTCTTCTTAAATCTAAAGATCATATTCTCTTTAGCATAGACGACTTTCTGTCACTGCTTCCTCATCAGTGTATTTTGCATATTGCAGCCACATATTTTTTTTGAGCTGTTTAATACATTCTGATAATGACATGGCTTGAGCAAAATGATACAAAGAAAACAGAATACAGTATTTACCGGACCGGCCATATGTAAAAATAATGTGAAGTGCTGAGGAGTGTACTTAAGTGACCAGAGTACCACCTCCTTATTGCCCAACTTGTTACTGACCTTGGGAATAATGTAGCCGGCCAGGGTGGTGTCCTCTGTCCCTTGGTGCTGGATACCGTAGGTACTCAGTGACGACACTCTTAAAGTCTCATGAATCACTGCCTCCATGTATGGCATCCTGGGGGAGGATAAATAAGTTTAACATGTGGGTTTAATTCTTCCGTCTGATCAATTTACAACACTGTAATCAAGACATAAAGACAGTAATACTGTACTCCAAATTACCTCCATTGAAGTGTAGGGACCCGAGGCTAAACGACCGTAGTCTGATGAATTTAAGAGCAGATGACTAGTCTACATCTCTTGGTGGCAACATGACAAAAACTTCTAGTAACCTTATGGTTATAAAAACTTTGCAGGGCCGTCGCTACAAATAATGTAATCTAACCACCAGACACAAGTCAACCACACTTGCGTGTTTCTGACCTGGGCCTATCCTGTAGTGTGACCTGAGTTCCCGGGGCAGGGCCTTATCTATCTCAGCTTGCATCCTGCGCTGCATGTGTGGGTTGGTGGCCATGTAGTAGATCATCCAGATTAACGTGTCTTTGGTCGCCTCACTCCCCGCAACGAACAAGTCGAAGATCAGGAGGCCCAGGTCTCTTTCTGGTGAGGATAATGCAAGGGTCAGGAAGTGCCATTTTATTGTCATTAAACGTTTCACTCAAATGACGTACATTTCAGTCATATTCTTATTGTCTTCAAACGATTCTCAACAACTAAGGAAGGATAGATGGTAGGAAAGGCTAAATTAAGTCTATGTCTAATGCCTCCAGGTCCTGACTCTCCCCTAAGCTAAATACACAAGTTGGAAGATAGCATGGAAAAAAAAAGTATGTCACCGGCCTGAAGATGTTAAAATATCATTAGAAAATTGTCAACTTAACTTACTCTCTCCGACAAGGAGAGTATGTTTTAACCCTTGTTTGTTTGTTTGTTTGTTAGTTTGTCTGTTAGCAGGATTACTCAAATTAAACTAAAAGAAAGATTTGTACGAAATTTGGTGGGTAGACAGCCCATGTCCCAGGAAAAAATCGATTAACTTTGGGGACCGATCCGGATCGTATTACAGATTCTGGATCCGGAATACATATCTTGTGAAACCCTAATCAGTGATGAGAAATTCTAACCCATTATGAATGGAAAGATGCGCTCTACTGAGTTTTCCTCTTGTTGAAGTAGTAAGTTAATCGTATGTTGCCATACAACTTCAAAAAGTCTCTCTTAAGATTAAAAAAAAAAAAAAAAGGATGGAAATAATAAGACTACAATAAAAAAAAAAGTCCTCTGGGTTATGGAGTTCTTTCACTTCCAGCACGTTTTTTCCTGATTCTGCAAGACAATTTCATTTAAAATAGGAGCAATTTTTCCATCAGCAGGGGTTACATATAGTGTCCTGTAACCTAATAAACACCCTCTGAGAGTTTAGCAACAGCGTCAGGTGATAACAGCAATGAATCAGAAACATGTCATATGAATGACAGTTAAATATGAAGCCGAGGTCAATAACAAAGAACTAGGAAGCGCTCAGAGAGCGCATGCCTCCGTCAATGCCATTAAACAGGATCCGGATCCGGATCTGGATTCGACCGAAAATTTAATCAGTTCTTTCGTGGTCCATGGCTCACTTTTCCAAAAAAAATCATTGAAAGTCATTGAGAACTTTTGGATATACAGTGCGGAATACAGCGGATCCGGACACGCCCTCCAAATTTGATAATTTCTTCCTTGGCCCATGGCCCACCCTTCCACAAAATTTCATCAATCTCCAGTTAAAACTTTTTGAGTAATACCGGATCCGGGTCTGTGGATATAGGATCCGGATCGGTATTCAGATCCGCCTCCAAATTTAATAAATTTTTTCTCGGTCCATGACCCACCTTTCCACAAAATTTCATTGAAATTCATTTGAAACTTTTGGAGATACTGTGCGGGATACTCCGGATCCGGATTCGGAACCGGCCCGAAATTTATTAATTTCTTCCTTGGCCCATCCTTCCACAAAATTTCATCAATATCTGTTCTTAAGTTTTTGAGTAAGCCTGCTGACAAACAGACAGACAAACAAACAAACCAGGGCAGTATATATATATATATATATATATATATATATATATATTCTCTCTCTCTCTCTCTCTCTCTCTCTCTCTTTCTCTCATGCAAACATGAGAAGGTTTACAGTTTTATATTCTCTCTCTTTCTCTCTCTCCCTCTCTCTCTGTCTCTCCCTCTCTCTGTCTCTGTCTGTCTGTCTGTCTGTCTGTCTCTGTCTCTGTCTCTGTCTGTCTGTCTGTCTCTCTCTCTCTCTCTCTCTCTCTCTCTCTCTCTCTCTCTCGGTGAGCAATGTTGTGGTCTGTCCAAAGATCTCTCCTTGCCCTGCAGAGCTATATGGTCCACTGGTCATTGTAGTGACCAAAACTAGTGTCCACTGCAACAGTCTCCCATGCAATGCATTTCCCTTGGTGGTCTCGCAGGCATCAAACTTGATCTCCAGGCAACAACAGCACAGGCGACCCTGGCTGGAGTGCCCTTCTTGCCCACAGGAGCACAGCGAGTGAGTCCGCGGCCATACCGGGAAAGTCAGACAAGGGTGAGCATCAAAATCAGTTCACCAGCACCTGGTCCATCCAGTTCACCGGCACCAGGTCCAGCTAGCTCACCAGCACCGGCTCCAGTCTCCTCAGCAGCAGCAGCTCCAGCTCCTCTGGCAATGTCTTGCCAGGGCCACAGGCATCTATCATCACTACAGCAGCTCACTGCGCTCTCAGCAGCACTAGGCCACGCACATAGTACTTCCCTTTCTCACAATAAAGCCTTGTAACATACAGTATGCTGTTCCGCTACAATAATATACAAACTAGACCGAGCAGCACCGAGTTTGATGTTGTCCTGTGTGGCAGTGGGACACTCGTCCCGCTACATTGGTGACTCCCAGAGCTATCCCACACAATGGACAACACCAAGCAGCCCCATCCCTGGCCCAGTGGCCTCAGCCATGGCCCAGCAGCTCCAGCCTCCCCCAACAGCCCCAGCCCTGACCCAGCAGGTCCAGTTCTGAACCAGCAACCCAGCCCTGGCCTAGCATCAGCTTCCTTGGTCCAGCAGGCTCAACCCTGGCCCAACAACCCGAGCCATGGTCCAACAGCCTCAGCCCTGACCCAGTGGCCCCAGCCCTGGCCCAGCAGCTAGAGCCCTGGCCCAGTAGTTCCAGCCCTGGCCCAGCAGCTCCAGCCCTGCCCCAACAGCCCCAGCCATGGCCAAACAGCCCCAGCCATAGCCCAACAGCCCGAGCCATGGCCCAACAGCCCCAGCCATGGCCCAACAGCCCTAGCCATGGTCCAGCAGCCCCAGCCCTGGCCCTAGTAGCCTGGGCCCCAGCACCTCCTACCAGAGCAGGTTAGGTCCCAGCAGCTCCTGCTGCAGCAGCGTTGGCCTCAGAAATCCTGACCCCAGCAGCCCAGGTCCTAGCAGCCATGGCCCCAGCAGCCCCGACCCCCGCAGCCCCAGACGCTGGGGCCCCAGACTCAGCAGCCCAAACCCCTGTGCACACACATCATGCCCACTTGACGTGTGGGTTCCATCGTCTGCCTCACCAGATAACCCTACCCATGGCGACATTATCACCTCTGTTCTTCCTCCAAAGTTTTCTTCTCCCGTTCCTGCCGTGGATGCTACCGGCGGATACACTACCCGTAGTGGCCACAGCTTACGCATCCCAGGGTGCTATGTCTCACACACTGGAGCCAGCCATCTTCCCACAGTACCCAGGGTGGAAGGGGAGTATTGTAGTGACCGCCACCAGCGTCCACTACAACAGTCTCCTCTGCATCCACTTCCCTTGGCGGTCCCGGAGACAACATAAGTGCGCACCGGGCAACAATGGCACAAGGGTTTCCTGGCTAGTGTGCCCTTTTTGCCCACAGGAGCAGAGCGGGTGAGTCCGCGGCCATGCCGGGAAAGTCAGACAAGGGTGAGCATCAACATCAGTTCACCAGCACCTGGTCCATCCAGTTCACTGGCACCAGGTTCAGTTAGCTCACCAGCACCGGTTCCAGTCTCCTCAGCAGCAGCAGCTCCAGCTCCTCTGACAAGACCACCGGCATCTATCATCACTACAGCAACTCACTGCGCTCTCAGTGGCACTAGGCTACACACATAGTACTTCCTTATCTCACAACAAAGCCTTTTAACATACAGTATGCTGTACCGCTTCAATAACATACAAACTAGACCCAACAACACCGAGTTTGATATTGTCCTGTGTGGCAGTGGGACACTCGTCCAGCTACACCTAGCTCGGGGGATTCTTTCTCTCTCTCTCTCTCTCTTTCTCTTACACACACACTCTAGTCTTCACCCACAGCTATACAGACCTCACCTACACCCTCATTCGACACTCATATCCATTCAGGACGAGGAGGATGGGAGAAACAGCATATCATCATCATCATCATCATCATCATCATCATCATCCCGGTCTCTGTTTCCCTCCCAAGGGTAGGGAAAATTATAAACAAACTAAGCAGATGGATCTCTCGGATGATCGCAAGTAATTTCCTGATATTTCTTTTACATTTCAAAAATTCTAGACAATTCTCTCTTTTTCCACCTTACACTCAAGTCTCACGTACACCTTTCAGCCACATTTCTTGCACTTCTATCCATCGTATACTTACAGTAATACTTAAAAACACTCCTTACCCACGTACACCCGAGCCCCACCGACCCTTCATCCACCTGCACTGAAACCAACCTGCACAGACACTTGCACCTACATCCACCTCTACATTCAGCAAGACCATCACATCCCAACCCATATTACACTTACATCCATCTACACCTACATAGACCTAAACCTACACCCTCACCCAGTTACACTCAAACCCACTTACACCTACGTATTCAGAGGTGCGTGATAAATTTAGAAGATGAGGGAGCTGGATGTGAAGTATTGTGGCGAGGGCATCTCCACAGAATACCTTTATATGAAACTTGAATGAAGCAGCATACATGGTCGCAGTCATTGGGTTCTGAACGCATTTTGCAAACTGGGAGCTATGTATGGCCTTGTCATACACTTTTTAATGATGATGATGATGATGATGATGATGATTATGTATACTAATAAAGCAGTTTTGTGTGTGTGTGTGTGTGTGTGTGTGTGTGTGTGTGTGTGTGTGTGTGTGTGTGTGTGTGTGTGTGTGTGTGTGTTGGAGGTGGGGGAAGCTAGTTGCCGGGTGTAGTGGGTGGGGTGGGCAGGGTGGATGGACAGGGCTGGTGAGTGGGAAGAGAAACTGGGTGAACAAGGCGTGTGGGTGGGTAGAGTCGATGGACGAGGTGGGTCGTGGTTGTGTGAGTGGGAGGATGGATGGATGGCTGGGCTGAGGCAGAGTGGGTAGACTTGGCAAAGTGAATGGAATGGGTGAGTTGAGTGGACAATGTGGATGAGCTGAGTGAGCAGAGTAGAGTGGGAGGTGGGTGAGCAAGGTGAGTGGATGGGTGGGGAGGTGGGTTTGTGGGGCCGTGCGTGGAGGTGTAACAAGCTTCCCGGAGGAACTATAGGTGCCAGGCATACAGCAGTAGTTTGGGTGGTTGGGTAATGTGGGTTTGGTGCGTGGATGTGGGAAAATAAGTCCATTGGAGGATAGGTTCTCGGAGTAAACAGTTCCATGATTGGAAGAGGTCCATGTGGAAAAAATTTCCTCGGAGGAATATGTGCTTTCGGGAATTCAGTCCAAGTAGAAACACTCTGTTGGTCCAGTAGGTAATAAAGATTCATGAGGAAAACAAATCCTTGAAAGAAAAATCCGCCCATGTGAGGATCCTTGAGGGAAAATAGGTTCATGGGAGAAAACAGGCCCATATGAAAAAGTAAGTCCATAGGGGTAAAAAGAAGGTCCATTAAAGAAATAAATCCATCGATAAATAGGTATTGTGGGGGAAACAGGTCCATGGAGGGAAATAGGTCATATGAGAAAATAGGTTCAAGAAGAAAACAGGTCCAGTGGAGAAAATGGATCCATTGGAAAAAAAAAAAAATGGGTCCATGGGGTGAAAATAGTTCCATGGGGGGAAATGGGTGGGTGAGGAGAGACTCTTAGGGGATTTAGCTGGGGGCAGGCTTATGTGTTGGCTATTCTTTTTTTATTTTTTTTTAATTACAGGTCACTGGCATCATATTCATACTTAACCTCATGTCCAGGCGTCTCTACTCTGAGTGCCAAGCCAAATGATGTCCTGTGTACAAGGAAACCATTTACTTTGTGGGGGTAACCGTATAACCAATGACGCCTAGTGCATTACTGGGTTAACACACTCCAACTGGGTAGAGTTTGCAAGAGTTCCACCTGAGGGGAATTTATTTTTTTAATGCAAGGAAGAAGGAACCAATGGCCAGAAGCCCGGAAACCGTTCCTTTCAAGAAAAAACAAAAACAATACAAAAGAGAGCCAAATTCAAGAGCTGTTCGTTTCGAGATGCTTGGATACACTGTGGTTGAAAGACTGGAAATCATAGGAAGTAGAAAATACAGACAGAAGGAGACAGTTCCTGAGCTGACCTGTTGCATAAATGAAAGACTGGGAGTAACGGTTAACTCTTGCATTAGAGAGTTGGACAGAAAAGGGATGAGAATTTGTTGCTGGTTGGGTGCTACGCGCCCATCATAGAGGTGGAGGGATGCATGCAGACATTTCAGAGGAGCAGTGGCCATTGAAGTTGTGACAGAAAAGAGATAAAGATGCAACAGTGTGGCGAAGAGAAAGAGGTTGAAGGGAGCCAGTAAGAGGAGGAGAGTTAATGAGATGAACAGCCTTTGACTCCACCCTACTGAGAAGGGCTGTATGTGGGGAGCCTCCCCACAAATGAGAGCTGTACTCCACACAGGGGCGAATAAAACCTATGTATAAAGTCAACAACTGTGCAGGGGTAAAGAAGGTATAGAGTCAGCTTAGCACACCTACTCTCTTGGAAGAAGATTTGACAAGAGATGTAGTATGATCTTTCCAAGATAAGTCCTGTGTGAATGAAATCTCAAGCATATTCAAGGATGATGCAGGATTGAGCTGGATATTATTAAACATTAGTGGATACTCCTGTGGCAGATTTTGTTGGGTTGATAGGTGAAAGAACTGGAGTCTTTGATGCATTAAAAACAACCAGAATATTTTTACCCCAGTCAGAGATACGAGCCAAGTCAGACATTAGGTGTGCCGTAGCCTAATTCCTTGTTTGTTGAAGTAACTGCTGAGATGGACGTTGTGGGAACTGAATGGAAAGGTGAAGGATGGAATCATCAGCGTACAAGTGGATAGAGTTAGATGTACAGCTTAGAAGGTCATTGATGAATAAAAGGAAAAGAGTTGGCGATAGGGCAGAGCCCTGAAGAACACCACTGTTGATAGATCCAGAAGAACAATGGACATCTACAACAGCAGTTATAGAACGACCAGAAAGGAAGCTATACAGTAGATGAAGGCTCAGATAGAGGGATAGAAAGTGTAAGAGGGCAGTTTGGAAATTAAAGATTTATGCCAGACTCGATTGAAAGCCTTTGAGACGTCAACTGCAATGGCAAAGCTTTTGCCAAAGTCCCAAAAGGAAGATGACCAGAAGTCTGCAAGGTAGGTGAGAAGATCACCAATGGAACGTCCCTGACTGAACCCATGTACTGACGGTCAGAAAGAAGCTTTTGATAGGAAAGATGCTTTAAAATTTATATGTTAAGAATTGACTCAAAAATTTTTGAGATACAGGATGTTAATGCAATTGGACGATAGTTAGAGGGTTGGGAATGGTCACTCTTTTTTGGGACTAGCTGAATGAGGGCAAACTTCCAGCAAGGAGGAAAGGTACGTACAAGTTGATAGACAAAGGCGAAAGAGTTTACCTAGGCAGGGTGAAAGCACAGAAGCACAGTTCTTAAGAACAGTGGGAGGGACTCCATCAGGCCCATATGCCTTGTTAGTATTGAGGCCAGTTAGGGCAGAAAATACATCAGCTGAAGAAATTTTCATGTCAGCGATGAGGAAGTCAGAGGGGGGAAGTGATGGAGGAACAGCACCGGAATCGTCTAAGGTGGAACTGGAGGGGAAAGTCTGAGCAAAGAAATCTGCTTTATGAGTAGAGGAAATAGCTACAGAGCCATCAGAGTAGAAAAGAGAAAGGAAGGATGATGAGGTAAAGTTGTTAGAAAGGGTTTTGGCAAGGTGCCAGAAGGAGTGGGAAGAATTCGAGTTGGAGAGTTGAGAGCACTTAGTACGGATGAATTTTTTTTTATAGCAGAAAGAAGAATAGACTTAGCACAATTCCGGGCAGAAATAAAAAAAAAAATGTGATTCAGGGGCGGGTTAGCTCTGGTACCTTTTATAGGCCCTCTCCTTGTGGACAGCATTAGAACAAGTGTGATTAAACCAAGGCTTTCTTGCATGAGACAAAGGATATGAGAAAGGAATGTATGCTTCAATGCCCGAGAAAATAACCTCTGTATTGCGCAACACACACTGAGATGGCTCCCGGCCATGGAAGCAATAATCATTCCAGGGAAAATCAAAGAAGTGCTGCCTAAGTGCTTCTCAATCCGCAGCTCCGAAGTGCCACAATCGACGTTTCCTTGGAGGGTCCACAGGCTGTAATAGAGCGATAGGATAGGTTAAGGTAATAAAGATGTGATCGGAGGAGCCCAAAGGAAAGGAAAGATTAACAGTGTAAGCCGTAGATTCGTTGTAAGGAAGAGGTCAAGTATGTTGGAGTTCTCTCCAAGGCAGTCAGGGATATGGATAGGGTGCTGTACAAGCTGCTCTAGGTCATTAAAGATAGAAAAGATGTAGGCTTGTTCACCAGGTGGATCAGTGAAAGGAGAGGAGAGCCAAAGGTGGCAGTGAACATTGAAGTCTCCTAGAATGGAGATTTGGGAGAAAGGAGAAATGAATAGAATATGTTCCATCGTAGAAGTAAGATAGTCAGAGAATTTTTCATAGTAGATTTAGGGGATAATTAAACAGCACAGATATATTGAGTCAGAGAATGACAGGAAAGCTGAAGCCAGAGAGTAGAGAATTCAGAAGAAGCAAGTTCAGGAACACGAGAGCAAGATAGGTCGTTGCATACATGTACACAACAGCCACCTTTGGCTTTGAAATGAGTATAGAGAAAGTAGGAGGATACAGAAAAGGGTTTGCCATCAGTTGCCTCAGACAGCTGAGTCTCAGTTAGGAAGAGAAGGTGAGGTCTAGAGGAGGCAAGATGGTGCTCAACAAAGAGAAAGTTAGGGGAAAGACCACGAATGTTGCAGAAATGAAGAAGTGAGTCAGACAGTGGTTCCAGGCAGCTAGTTGAGTCGTCACCGGGAGAGGGGAGGATGGTGGGGGCATTTATGGTCCCCCCCCCCGGGGACTCCTAGGCTTAGTTTTCAGTCGCCATTTTTCTTTTCCAGTTTTGAAAAGGAAGTATAGTGTGTACTGTGCATGTAGTTTGGTGTTGACAGAGGAACTTGTACTGGAGAGCATGCTGGTCTACTCTCTGTGTTACTGAAACACTGAACAAGTTCAGCAATGGGGGATGGTCAGGAAGTAGTCCCGAGGGCTGATGAAACGGGAGCTCCAGCTCTCCCTGTCAGCAGCTTTCCATTCTACCTTGGGAGTACTGCCCTGCTCGACTGGTGCTACAGCCTACTCCTCGCATAATGCCACTCAGGTACAAAAGGGGCTGATCACCATTGCCTTAAATGTCGGGAGTGAGTAGCCTAGCTCCGGGTCCCTACGCTCCTGTTTATTTGGAGGAAAATGGGGTGACTGATGATGATGATGAGGAAGATGACGATGATGATGATACTTTCAACATATCCATTACTGCCATCATCATCATCATCATCATCATCATCATCATCACCATCATCATCATCGTCATCATCCTCGCTTCAGAGTTTTATTTGATTTACATATGTTTTATTATAACGAAACTGTTACTGTAGTAAGGATTTTTATCACATCTCTGCTTTACGTAGTTTAAGATTTATATCCATAATAATGCATTATTTGCAAAATATTACTCCTTTTTATTAAGCTATTACGAGAACCTAAAATAATGAGAGCTCCTCTTTCAATTAAATGAATATCTTACAAATATCTCTGCTCAGTTCATTACTATTAATTCATTCACTTGCATGTTGTGCTTTATTAATAATTGTCACTTAAAAGTCAATTAATTATAATCTACCTAATATGAGAGATGTTTTACCAGAGACGTAAAAGTGTATCAGCTGTAACTGACTGATACTGAAAGACAAACTTAGAGAGACATCCACAGATCCATAATAAGTTGGTCCGAAATGTGTGGGAAGATCAAAACCTAATAAACAATGCGGAACTTAATGCTGACTTAGAACAGCGACTGGATAAATATGTATTTTTATTCTTTTTCCCAGAGTAGGTAGCAATCGCGGTTTATTTCGTCCCCTATTTTTATGAATCCCCAGATTGTGACTTAGGATATGAATGCTTTGTTGAAAACACCAAATTACATGTAAGTGTATCTGTCCATTTCACTCACCGACACCGAATGGCAGAAATCCTTCCTTCTTTGAGTCCAACTTTCCGTTGTGGTCAAGCCAGCGGTCTGGCATGAACTTGTGGGGTTGGTGCCAGTATCGGGGGCTGTGATGGACCGAGGTGTTGGAGCTGCTGATTAGGGTGCCCTAAGATAAAAAAAAAAAAATGCATAACTCCTTAGTCCAAGGACTTTGTTTGTGTGTGTGTGTGTGTGTGTGTGTGTGTGTGTGTGTGTGTGTGTGTGTGTGTGTGTTACTTCCACATGATTTTACCTGCACTTCGAGGGACTAGTAATGAAAGGATCAGAAACAGTCTCCATTAACCCTTTTGCTACGCTAAGTTTTCCATAAGCTTTCTTAAGTTAGATGGTGGCAACGAGAGTAAAATTAAATCAAAGACTCAAAATTCCCTAGGGAAGCCAGGATGATTTCCACAAAGCTATGGTATACTAGCATACTTCTGCACAAATTCCCATGATCATTAAAGAACATGCAAGAACATAGGAGCTCCAAAGGTGTATGTTTGTGTGGTTTGACCTTTGGCTTCATAAATACATTAAAAGGTCTACAAAAAAGTCTGGATGGATTTGGGCAAGAAATAGTTGTACCAAGTTTGATGCGAAACTGCGAAGAAATAAAGGAAGGGCACCAAAGTGAAATATATTGGAAATGAGGGTGAAGAGACCAAATGATGTACTCGGGCTGAATGGGTTAACACTTTCAGCATGTGAAACATCATCCTTATAGTCGGCAGGCCAAACCCAGGAAATATGCCTAAAAAAAACTTTTGATGGCATTTTTTGTTCAGAGCTGGCAACCGTGCTAGTATCACTGTGGTCCAGGCATTTAGAATCACCCGGTTGCCAAAATGGCATTTGATCTTTAAGGCCAAATTTGGAGGTCAAAAGGTCAAATAAAGTCAAATTTTGTTTCCCTTCTTATCTTGTACTTTCAAATAATGTTAGGTTTGGCATGAAATATTGAGGAAATAATGAGATACAAGGGTTTTAAAATCCATAATAGTTGGTAAATGTGAAGAAATCTTTCAATATAAATATCAATCTATCTCGCAGACATGAAAGGACTTGCAAAGACCGCACCAGAGGAACACGAAGAATTCCTGACATGAAATTTCTTTGTGAAACGACATGCAGGCAGATTTAACCAAGTTTCAGTCGACCAAGCCTCCGAATGGGTAAACATGGTGTGCAAGCTATCCAACGGAATAATTGGCATTAAGCAGAACGACGGCAAGAGACCGGTTTTGCACAACCTGGTCCGAGAGGTCCCAGGTATCGGAGGACACTTTGCATCTCTTTGGCCTTCGCAATGACGATTCAGGAAAATTTCTCAACCCGGAAAGATAGCCTTCCATCCAAAATGAAACAGGACTGGGATGCTGTATCCAAGCTTGAGGCCCAGTTTTGGCGATTCAAGGTGTTCACAACATCCGATAAAGAAGACATCCACCGCTGTGACAAGACTGAGATCACTAACTACCAACGACATTGCCACAGAAGAGGTAACTGCAGACCTCCTCACTGCCAAAGACAGAGGGGAGGATGGCGCGTTACAGAATGTAAAGGAGAGATTAGTGGAGAAGACTGTGCCTTTCTTCGATCGCCAGAAACACCAGAAGTCAAAGACGTTTGCAACGCTGTACAAAACACCTGTGCAAGATCGAAAGCAGAGGGTCACCAAGACATTCAAAGTGGACTGGCAATTGATACAGAGACTGTTCAATACGTCACAAGCTGGGCGAGTAGTCTATCTTCACAAAGTATTGGAGCATGAACTGTCAGTTGTACCATCCAGTTTGGCAAACACAGATAAAACGATGAACAGTACCCAGTGGTCTGCAATGCTTCCCTTGCTAACCACTGATCTTGGTGCAGAGAAAGTCAAAGGAACACCGGATACAACAGGAAAACCATGCATCATAATCGATGGCCATGCACTAATTCAGTCCCTAGTGAAGCCACCAAAGTGCAAGACCTTCGGTGACTATGCCAAAAACTTCGATAAGACTGTGGCGAAGCAGTTACGTGGCATGGTTTCCAGGACTGAAGTTGTGTTTGACCAGTACAGACCTTTATCTATCAAGTCAGCTACGAGGACCAGAAGAGTTGGGCAGGTGAAGCGACCAACCTGAAAGGAGGTCGACGCTTCAGATGAAAACAAGGAAGAGCTTGCCATGTTCCTAAGTGGCAGACTTGTCAAGCACAATGACAGACAAGGAGATAGTTGTTAGTGGCAGCAAACCAGATGAATATTCGACAACACAGGGAGTCATCCCAACATTACAGGCAAACCACGAGGAGGCGGACACAAGGATCGTCCTCCATGCCCTTCAAGCCATTGTTGCTGGATTTGAAAGCATAATCGCCAAGTGTCGTGACACAGACGTCCTCCCCAGGGACGAACCATGCCAGGTGTGGATGACGAGCGGCACCTTCAAGGAGCAGGAATGCTTTCCAGTGCGTGTCATCACCGAGAACCTCCCTCGAGTAGTAGTGAATGTGCTTGGGTTCCACGCAATAACTGGCTGCGATATTGTCCCGTCCTTTGCTGGGCATGGGAAGGAATCGTGTTTGAGTGCGCATTTGCAACATCCAGAGCTGTTGCAAGGTGTTGGTAAGGATGATCTGTTATGCAAAGTTAAAGAGTTCGTATGTATGTTGTACAAGGCACTGTGCTCTACTTCAGGTGTTGATAGGGCCAGACATGACTTGCTCCAGAAAGATAAAAAGGCGATTGAAATGCTGCCACCAACGAGTAACACACTGAAGTTACATCTCTCACGTACCAGCCACCAGGTCAAAGTGTGGCCACAGGCAAACAAACCTGACGTCGTTATCCCAAGCCCTCAGGAGACAGGAGGTTGACAGGTAATGAACAAACGGTTAGAAGTGGTGTGGTTACGGAAGCCATTTGTTCCAAGCAGCTGTTTGCAGATGGTTACTTGTGGATGCAAAACCAAGTGCCGGACACAAGCCTGCGTTTGTCATCGGATGGGGCAACCATATTTACATGCATGCGGTTGTGATGCAGACTGATGCCTTAACAACGCAGGCAGTGGACATGGTCTGGATAAATCTTAAGGATTTCAACAGCAACATTAATTGCCAAAGGTAATGGGACACAGTGAAAATGATATTCAACCATCGTAGTGCCTTCTTGATGAAGAATCTGATTTATTTTCAGGAAGAGATGACGTTAAAGGAATGGATCTTTACTCTGTGTGTAATCCGATCCATAAAAGAGTAATGAGCATTTTGAATCCTAATTTCCTTCACAATTACCTATTATTTTGCAATTTACAACCCTTGTATCTCATTAATTCCTCAGTGTTTCTTGCCAAACCTTACATTATTTGGAAGTACACGACAGAAGAGGGAAAACACAAAATTTGACCTTATTTGACTTTTTGACGTCTAAATTTGACCTTAAAGATCAAATGTCATATTAGCAACCGGGTGTTTCTAGAACTTCATACCATAGTGATACTTTCTAGCATGGATGCCAGCTTTGAACAAAAAATACCATCAAAAGTTTTTTTGGGGGTCTTGGCCTGCCGACTATTATAGTATTATCACGATAAACATATTGTCTCCACAGATTCTATTAGCTTGTGAGAAATGTACGTATCTTATTACTGGTACCATAAAAGCGATCGTTAAGCAATAAAGGACACCTCTTCTAACAAATGGCTAAATGTCTTCTTAAATCTAAAGATCATATTCTCTTTAGCATAGACGACTTTCTGTCACTGCTTCCTCATCAGTGTATTTTGCATATTGCAGCCACATATTTTTTTTGAGCTGTTTAATACATTCTGATAATGACATGGCTTGAGCAAAATGATACAAAGAAAACAGAATACAGTATTTACCGGACCGGCCATATGTAAAAATAATGTGAAGTGCTGAGGAGTGTACTTAAGTGACCAGAGTACCACCTCCTTATTGCCCAACTTGTTACTGACCTTGGGAATAATGTAGCCGGCCAGGGTGGTGTCCTCTGTCCCTTGGTGCTGGATACCGTAGGTACTCAGTGACGACACTCTTAAAGTCTCATGAATCACTGCCACCATGTATGGCATCCTGGGGGGGGGAGGATAAATAAGTTTAACATGTGGGTTTAATTCTTCCGTCTGATCAATTTACAACACTGTAATCAAGACATAAAGACAGTAATACTGTACTCCAAATTACCTCCATTGAAGTGTAGGGACCCGAGGCTAAACGACCGTAGTCTGATGAATTTAAGAGCAGATGACTAGTCTACATCTCTTGGTGGCAACATGACAAAAACTTCTAGTAACCTTATGGTTATAAAAACTTTGCAGGGCCGTCGCTACAAATAATGTAATCTAACCACCAGACACAGGTCAACCACACTTGCGTGTTTCTGACCTGGGCCTATCCTGTAGTGTGACCTGAGTTCCCCGGGGCAGGGCCTTATCTATCTCAGCTTGCATCCTGCGCTGCATGTGTGGGTTGGTGGCCATGTAGTAGATCATCCAGATTAACGTGTCTTTGGTCGCCTCACTCCCCGCAACGAACAAGTCGAAGATCAGGAGGCCCAGGTCTCTTTCTGGTGAGGATAATGCAAGGGTCAGGAAGTGCCATTTTATTGTCATTAAACGTTTCACTCAAATGACGTACATTTCAGTCATATTCTTATTGTCTTCAAACGATTCTCAACAACTAAGGAAGGATAGATGGTAGGAAAGGCTAAATTAAGTCTATGTCTAATGCCTCCAGGTCCTGACTCTCCCCTAAGCTAAATACACAAGTTGGAAGATAGCATGGAAAAAAAAAGTATGTCACCGGCCTGAAGATGTTAAAATATCATTAGAAAATTGTCAACTTAACTTACTCTCTCCGACAAGGAGAGTATGTTTTAACCCTTGTTTGTTTGTTTGTTTGTAAGTTTGTCTGTTAGCAGGATTACTCAAATTAAACTAAAAGAAAGATTTGTACGAAATTTGGTGGGTAG
>NC_136999.1:14570263-14772305 GCF_032717465.1 Coenobita brevimanus
TCTCCTTGTAAAACAGAGCAAGAGAAACCAGACCATTTGAAGAGTGTGATGAGGACACAGTAAACCATGGCTTTGCATTTGCTGAACCGGTATTCTATATTGAAGATGCCTGCAAGGACTCTGTAACTGCACCGGTCTTCAAACTCAAAAGCCTGGTGAATCAGTACAGCATTAGACTGACGTTACTTGGGACTGAGATAGCAGGACGCATCCACTCCACCAAGCTCAAAGACAGAATATTGGGTTATTTTCCGGATATGGCAGCTCAAAAGCAGTTGGTCCTGATCGGTGTGTCGTCTTGCCAATGTTCCATGCTTTCACTTGGTGCAACACGGTGTCAAGTTTTGAGGCAGGGGCAAGGGGACAGCATGGGACACCTGGAACACCTATGGAAATGTCACCCCAGCATTCTGCACCTTGGCCACCAGACCAAGCCCACAGCCAACAGAGGAATGGCTGGGACCACTGGAGTGATTTGTGGTCCTGCTATAATTATGATCGTACCAGCAGGCAGGAGTGTGTCAACGAGTCAAGGAAGGAACTTTTCTCCCAGAAAGGCAGACTAACTGATGGTTTGCATCCTACACAGGCTGCATTCGTCCAGCACATCAAGGGGGCTGCCTATCAGGCTGGTCACTGCTGGGCACAGATGATTATCGCAGCTCCAGAGTTTTCATCTCCATGTGAATGGGGATGGAATAAGGTCCAGGGTGTCTGGGAAATATGTTGAACAACACTACCAGAAGCCACAAAAGCTTGTAGGGTACACATATGTTGCGGCTGCAAGAAGGGCTGCAGAGGACACTGCAAGTGTTGGAGTGCTGTTCTACGATGCACTGCTCTTTGTGTCTGTGGTGGACTTTCCAGTGACTGATTTCTCAGAATAACAATATTTGAAATTATCTACCACTTGCTTACATACAGGCCACCTTCGGCGACCTGTAAGCCAGTAGTGTAGTGTAGTGTAGTGTAGTGTAGTTAGTGGAGTTAGTGTAGATGGTGTAATTAGTGATGCGTTGTTTGTGTACTGTAGTTGTGTTAGTGTAGTTAATGTAGTGTAGTGTAGTTAGTGTAATGTATTTATTGTAGTGTAGTGTAGTTAATGGAGTGTAGTGTAGGTAGCGTAGGTAGTGTAGTGTAGTATAGTACAGTTAGTATAGTTTAGTTGACCATCCTTGCTTGGCCAACAGGGTCTGTTACCATAACTATGGAACCATTGGTCTGACTGGCTTGGAAATTGTTTTATTCTTCAAGTTAGGACATTTTAACCATACCCTCCTCTATGACACAATGCGTTATGGTGTGCCGTTTTGGCTGTGTTACGGTAAACAAACTAACATACAGTAATCTAGACTTACTGTATATAAACTACTGATGTGATGTACTTACGGTAATACGAATGAATCAGTTCAACTATCACTACAGTGAACTTCAGCTACCATTTCAAAGGGACTATAACAGCCAGTGGTGGCCATCTTGGAAAATGGCCTCCAGTTTTGTCACAGGACAAATCTGCGATGGTCCTATAGCCAATTATCTTCATTTTCATTAAGGCATAAATGTAAGTGTGCTAAATTTCATGTTTCCATCATTAAAGGCACAGTATATTCACATAGCTGCAGTACTATCACACAACCTTTTTGCACGCCCACACTGATCGTGAACCATTCACTTAGATGCCCATTTACCTTTACACATGCCTCACTACCATCAAAAACACTCTTGACGGCAGCAGCTTACCATCTACTCTGTACACGTGCAAACCTTCCACAACCCTTCTCTGTCTACTTTGTCGTATGCTTTTTCCAGGTCCATAAATGTCATAAGCACTACATAATCCTTCTCACAAGCCTCCACTATCTGTCTCACTGCATATATTTGATCCACAGATCCTCTGCCACTCCTAAAGCCACCCTGTTCGTCACTCACTAGGACTTCTGATATCGCTCTTAATTTCTCTACAGTAATACTTCCATATACCTTCCCTGCAACACTCAATAGACTTATACCACAGTAATTCTTGTACTCACTTCTCTCACCACTTTTTTTGTCCGGGGTACCATACCATTGCTGCCTTTTTCCACTCTACTGGCATAGTTTCACTCATCTATGCCTCCTTATATATCCCCAGCAAGCACTTCGTTTCCCTCTCTCCACTACACTTAACCCCTGGATGTCTGGTGATTTATACTACCACCTGCCCCTCTGTATGGGCATTTTTCCCAAAGTTGCTTGTTTTCAAACCTTAATATCTTGGAAAGTATAGTAGTGAGGGAAACAAATTAAAAACCATATTACTCACCAACTCTTCTTGCGAATAAATGCATCCCCAGTTCTCTAAGTGGTTGCGTTGATGAGTAAGGACGTAAAAAATATACGTAATTTTTCGCCACGAGGCAGGCGGTATTTGCGTGTGTGCTAGCAGCCCTGACTTTGTCTTTGCTCTCAACGTGATAAATTCTCCATTACTAGACAAACTAGACACAGCTGAATCCAAGACATGCCCTATGGCACTATCACTTAGCCCTTTCCTAGTATCCTTGGAAAGAGGCTTGGCAATGGTGTATGAGGCAAGGTGTCCATGTGAGGCAGGAACAGAATTGGACGAGAGGCTTAAGAAAACATTGTCCTACACCTGGCAAAGGCACAGAGACGACTGAGGTATGCTTGCCTCAGGTGCCAGGAGGCTCTCCCCACCCTTTGGTGACGAGATCAAGTGGCGGCCACTTCACACTGTGGCGCAAAAACTCTTGCGGTTATAGCCGTTCTCCGGCCTCCCTGGCCCACTGATTTTACATCGGATATATAACATCACCCGGCACTTAGGGAGTTAATCATCTCTGTACACACCTCATCAACCGCAGCTGCTTTCCCATTTTTCAGCTGCCTCTCTGTGTTCCTCACTTGTGCCAGTGTCACCATTTAGCACCGCATTCCTTTTCTGTACAGCCCCCAAACAAATCATGCTAACAGTCACTTTGCTCTCTTCATTTCCGTTCATCAGACTTTCAAAATATTCTTTCCATTGGGTTCTTACTTTATCCCCATGGGTTAATAATCTACCACTTCCCTCCTTCATACTTTCACATTTCTTTCCACTCTCGCCTCTACATTTCTGCACCTTTTTCCAGAATAACTTTCTATTTTCGGAGTAGTTTGCATTCATTTTTCTTCCTAGATCATCAGTTACCTCCTTCATTTTCCTCTTTACTAGTCTCTTTATGTGCTTCTTGCTCTCAGTATATTCAGTTCTTATTTCAACTGAACCCCTGTCCTGTATCCATTCTAGCTACTTCTTCCTCTTTTCCTCCGCTGCTCTCTTACCTTCTTCATCCTACCATGCTGCACTTTTCTTCTTTGTTGTTACTCTTGCCCCACTGTACAACGCTTTAGCATTTCTAAGCAATCCCTATATGCATTCCACAAGCTGTCCAGATCCATTTCATTCTAATTCACTGATTCAAACTCCTCCCCTACTTTGGCCCTGTATTCATCTGCCACTTCTTTCATCCTCAGGTTCTCGACTTTCAGTCTCTCCTCCTGACTACTCCTCTTTCTCATGGTCCACCTCACTCCACGCAGCTTGATCTTGTATACCACAATCATATGATCCGACAAACCTCCTCATCGTCCTCTCCTGTCGTCGTATCAGCAACACTTCCCAGCATCGACATCTCTACGAGCACGTAATCAATCAGGCTCCTCTTAGCACGATCTCCATTCCCTCTATACCACGTATATTTATGTGCATCTTTGTTTGAAACACACACACACACACACACACACACACACACACACACACACACACACACACACACACACACATATTGTTACTTCCCTGTCCCACACTGCAACAGGCTCCAATAGCGGTAGTACAGTATAGGAAGGACTTTGCCCAGTGAGTTGTTCTTTCTATGGCCAGCCTTTCGGGGTGCAACAAGACCAGCTGAGGCTTTGTAAATAAACACTGGCTTCTTAGGTTCACTGTCTTTATATTCCAGATAATTGAACTTAATGCTAGCCAACTTTACTTCACTGTTTTCACAAGTACCGAAGATATACAAACTTCACTAACTGCACTGACAGTTAGTGCTTGCCAACATTTCACTATTTAACAAGTACCGATATATGCAAACTTCATTGACTGCACTGACATTTAATTACACTCAAACTGAACTGAAGACTAACTGAAACTGCTCTAATCTCATCCCTGTCCTTATACTGTATATGCATGCATTATACTCGAATCTTCGAGTACACTCTCGACGGGCAACAGTTACCTACTCAGAGACATCCAAAACATCAAGTTTACTTACACTGCATAGCACTGTAAATGCTTTAGCATACAAACTGAGATAATAGTACGTAATTGAACAAAATCACATAAATAAAATATTAGAGAGAAAAAGAGCACAGAAATTAATGTACAACTTACAAAATACCTCCACTCAAAACTAGAGGGCTAACTGGCAACCCTGACATATGGCGGGGAAAAATATGAGAAACTTTGGGATTTCTCCAGCACGATCTAGCTAGCAATGGAGCTTCTCAACGCAACCCCCTCCCTAGTCCTTTTGTCGTCTCGTCAAAACTACAGAATATTAGCAAACATAATTAATCCTAATGAAATATCTAACTATACACAGAATAATCCTTCAACTTATAAGGTCTTCTCCTATGCTGCTTCCGACGACGTGCCTGCTCCTCCACACAGTCCTCTCCTCCTGGAAGGTTTTGGTCCCCTTCCTGATTCACTTCTGCCCTTGGGAAACTGCCACCATCCTCTTGTACTTCCGCTCGTTGGTCCTCCTCAACATCCTCGGCTGTGGGAAAGCACGATTCCACGGAGATGATCCAGCTGTACTGTTCTGGCCCATGGTACTGCCACAGACGATTCACATGTACCACTTCTGGGCGAGATTTCCTGCCTCCCCGAATCTGGTACGTTACGTCTGATAGGCGGTCCAACACAGTGTAAGCCCCGTCCCATGGGCTCTGCAGTTTTGGTGATTGTCCCTTCTTCCGCTGAGGATTGTATAACCAAACTTTGTCACCATCCTTGAAGCTCACCTCACTTGCCTTGGCATCATACTTGCACTTCATCACCCCTCTTGAAAACTTAAGGGCTCCTCTGGCTTGATGATGTACCTCAGCCAGCTTCCTGAAGATGCTTCGCATAGCTGGAGGTGTCTGTAAGCAACTCTTCACCAGGTGGTCTTCCCATTGACAAGTCAATGGGTAAACATAACTCTTGGCCCAGCATCAGTTTTGCAAGGGTGTAGCCAGTAGACTCATGGGATGCGGACTGATATGCCATCAGCAACACAGGTAATTTCTGGTCCCATTTCATTTGTCCCTGTACGTAGTACTTGGCCAGTTCTTGTCTCAGGGTCCAGCTGAGTTTCTCCATTTTGGCCTTAGTGGGGTCATCTTAGTCTTCTTGATCTCTAGTAACGTGCTGGACTCACAGAACACAGCAGACTCGAAGTTTCTACCCTGGTCTGAATGTAGCTCTTGTGGCATCCCAAAATGACAGGAAAAACTGGTCAACCAACACCTGAGCAACAGATGCAGCCTCTTGATTAGGGATAGCATAGGCCTCTGGCCACTTTGTGCAGTAGTCCATGGCAACACATATATACTGGTTTCCTCTTTCAGTAAGTGACAGAGGTCCAGCAATGTCCACCGAGACTCTTTCCATCGGTGCACCCACTTGGTTCTGCTGAAGAGGGGGACAACCACGTTTCTTGGGTCCCTTCTTGGCACAACATACATTACAGGCCCGACACCACTCTTCAACATCCTGCCGCATACCAGTCCAGTAGAACCTCTGTTGCAGCTGACTTAGAATTTTCTTCACTCCCAGGTGCTCAATAGTAATCTGGTTATTGGACTCCTCCAAGTTCTCAGACCTCATCTTCTTCAGAACCACTAGGTGAATATACTTGCTGAGGCCATTGGGTGTCTCCCACAGATGCTCCAGTAGCCCATTGTTCAAACGAAGAAGGTGCCACTGACGCCAATAACTCTTGGTTGCAGGGCTAAACCTAGAAACCTCTTCCCAAGATGGTCGCACTGTACTCTGCTGCAGTCACTCTAGCACTGGTTATATAACTGCATCCTCCATCTGCGTCCTCTTGAGGTCTTCTTCATCTGACGCTGGCCCTGTCACTGCAGTATGGCTGCGTTTCTTACTATGATCTTCTTTTTTACTACACTGCCGGCACTCTGGGTCACAAGGCTGATGACTCAGGCTGTCAGCATTGCCATGTACCGACCCAGGACAGTGCTGCACCTCATAACTGTGTTGGTCTTGCTTCCTGAGCCAGCGTGTCAATTGTCCTTCCAGATTCTTTGACGTCTTCAGCCATTTGAGTGCTGCATGGTCGGTCCTTATGATGAAGTAGGATCCAGACAAGTAGGGATGGAAGAAATCAAAGCTCTTCATTACTGCCAAGAGCTCCTTATGGGTCACATAGTAGTTCTGCTGTGATGGGCTGAGCTTCTTGTTGTAATATGCCACAACATACTCCTTGTCACCCTTCTTCTGTGACAGGACTCCACCAATATCATGGTCACTAGCATCACAGTCCAGAATGAATGGCTGACTCTGATGTGGGTATGGCAATACTGGAGAACTTGCCAACACATGCATGAATTAAGCAAAGGCCTTCTGGGTCACTGCTCTCCACATAAACTTCTGCCTCTTCCCTGACAACTTATGCAGAGGTGCAGCTATCTCTGCAAAGACCTTGACAAAATGCCGATACTAGGTGCACAGGCCCAGGAAACTCCATAGGTCCTTCACACAAGTTGTAACCGGCCAGTTTTTCACAGCTGCCACCTTCTCTGAATCTGTACTGTCTCCGCCTTTGTCTACAATTTGTTCCAGGTACCCGGTACTTCACTTCCTTTTGGAACAAATAGCACTTCTTGGGGTTCAGCTTGAGGTGCGCTGCCCAGATCCTGTTGAGCACCTCTGACAGCCTCTCCAATTCCTGGTCAAAAGTCCGTTCAAACACAATTACATTCTCCAGATAGATAAGAGCTGTGTGCCAATGCAGGCCTTCCAGTACACGATCCATGAGACACTCAAAAGTAGCTGGGGCATTGCACAGGCCAAAAGACATCACTTTAAACTGCCATAAACCCTGCCCATCCAAAAAGGCTGTTTTCTCCTTGTCCTTCTCTGCAACCTTGACCTGGTGATATCATACCTTCATGTCTAGGGTGAAGAACCACTTGGCACCTGATGGAGCACCCAGTGTGTCATCAATCCTTGGCAAGGAGTATGCATCCTTCACTGTCACTTCATTCAGGGCTTGAAAATCTACACAACACCTTATTAAGCCATCCTTTTTCCTTACCAGAACCACTGCTGATGCCCAAGGACTGCTGGACTTTTTTTTATCACTCCTTGACTTTGGAGATTCTTCATTACCTACTCCATTTCTTGCTGTTGAGCTGGCGCCATCTTTTGCACTGGCTGCTTAATCGGGTGGTGATCCCCAGTATCTATAGAATGCTCCACCAGATCAGTGCACCCCAGAGCTAGGTCTCCGGTGGAGAAGACATCAGCAAACTTCGTCAGCAGCTGCCTGAACTTCAGCACTTGTGAGCCATCCAGGCATTGGGAACTCCATGAATTTAGGTCTTGTAAGCGGACTGGCAGATACCCATCTTCTTTGACTACCCTCCTTTTACAGGCCTTCCTCTGATGCCATTCAGGGTCCACCACCTGGCACAATCCCAGAATTTCTTCTTCTGTGGCTCATAGGAGAAATTGGCCACCACAACCGGCACTTCACCTGCACCTTTTTCCACCAAAGTTCTCCCCACCATTACTCCAGCCTTCGTCTTGCACCGTACATCAGGTTCCACTACCCCTAGACAGCTATCAAAAGAGCCGCTCACCTTACACTGAGGCAGTAGTTCTGATTTTGGGGGTGTCACGGTAGTGTGGAGCACCCTCACCTCGCCACCAGAACTGGTACATTTCACTGCCATGACAGGAACTGAGTTTCCTGAAACCTTCAGCTTCATGAAGCAAAAGTCCAGCTCACATCCCATGGACATCAGATAGTCCAGACTAAGAAAGCAAGGATCCTCCATGTCAGCCACATACACTGGAAGAGTAGCCTCTAGCCCTGTCACTTCAGTCCGGGCATCCAGGGGTCTCCTCAGTTCTGTGCAGTGGCCATTTACGCCACACAGTTGTTCTGATGACTCAGGCAGATACTGATGTAACACATCAGGCCTCAGAAATGTCTGTTCTTAGGCTGAATCAATCACCAGAAAGCACTTCTTTCCATCTATTCTTCCATCTACTTGCAGACTGTCGATTGCAGTACTCTTGCATTTTCTCGGTAGTGGGGATACTTACGAAAAGCCGGCTGGTGGTTGCCCCTTAACTCCAGCCTCCATTTGTTTTCTGCTTCTTTCTGGTCTTCTGCAACCTTCGTCTTATCCTCCTTTTTCTTCTTTGGACACTCAGAACTGAAGTGTCCCACTTCACTTCACGTCCAACACCCTTTTGTTACAACTGAAGACTTCATTGCACTGCTCTGTTCTTGCTCCTTCTTCCATTTGTAATAATCGTCCTTCTTGTGTCCCGGCTTCCAGCAGAACCAGCAACCCCCTTTGGTCTTCTCCTGTTCCCTCTTCCACTTGTAGCAGTCTTCTTTCCTATGTCCTGGCTTTTCACAGTACCAGGAACTTCCTTCAAATATTTCCACTTCACATACCTGCCCCTTTCTTGCCTTGAATCCTGCACTACGACCTGCCTGAAAAGTGGACGTACTGGACCTGACATAGGACTCAAATTCTACAGCCCTGGCTAGTGCTTCTTGCATGGTTCTTGGTTGT
The DNA here is from genome assembly GCF_032717465.1 of Coenobita brevimanus. Taxonomy (NCBI): domain Eukaryota; kingdom Metazoa; phylum Arthropoda; class Malacostraca; order Decapoda; family Coenobitidae; genus Coenobita; species Coenobita brevimanus. Next base: position 14,579,129 of record NC_136999.1, read on the forward strand.
GCCTGCTTCACTTGCACTTTCAACTCTGCACTATCAAGGTCATCGATGAGCTGGTCCCTCAGAAGAATAACCAACAGGTTAGGTGCTGCTCCAGGGTATGGCTTGTATGACATACTCTCCAGGTCACAAGCAGGCTGCTGTAGGGAAACTCCTCCAGCCCGTACACGGGTCTGGAATCTTGCTCTGTAAACCTCAGTCTGGTACATGATTCCATATCTGCACTCCAATACTTCTACTAAGGACTGATAACTGTTCCCCTCCTTTACTGACATCAGGCCCAGAATTTTCACTGTGGCACCCTAGAGGCTAGTAGCAATCTGCACTGCCCTCTGCCTATCATCCCAACCATTCTGATCAGCAAGTAACTCAAACTGCACACGGTAAGCTTCCCAAGATTCTTTACCATCAAATTCCTGAGGTTGCTTTTTAACTGGACCCCCACTATAGCCATGCACTTCACTGGTTTGGGGCCTAAAAACTGGGGCATCATAATTAAGTCTAGGACTTAAAACTTCAGCAGTTTGATTATTCAGCCCTGTAATGCTACCTTTAGATGTTTGGGATTCGCCCAGATCCACCATACACTGTCTATTTTCTACATATGCTCCCTGTACACTAACCTGGGGCTCAGCAGTGCAATATTTCTCTACAGCCCCATTTCTCTCACAAATTACCTTCAAATAGCTGTCTACATGCTTCAGCTGGTCGTCTACATGATGTCTACACTCCATCACATTATTGCTTACCTCATATTTCTGCTGCTCTAGCTTGGCATCCACTTCCTTCTTAAACTGTTGCTGTTCTTCATTTCCCCCATGGAAGCATCCAGCTGTCCTTGCATCCTCAGTTGTAATTCCCTCTGTTGCTCCTGTAATTCCTCTTGAAGCTGTTCGTATCGGTCTTTCGGTTTTTCACTTTGTGCCTGTAATAGTTCTTTGAGTTCTTTATTATGTGCCTGTAACTGTTCTTTGAGTTCTGTCTGTCCTTCATTCTGTGCTTGTAGTAAATTGCAGCCAGCTATGCCTCCTCTTGCCTTGCTTGGCCTCGTGTCTGTACACCTTCTGCCTCCGTGTCGAAGATTAGACTCACTGCAGTTCTGTATGATCCACGCTCCTGACGCCACTGTTACGTCCCCGTCCCACACTGCCGCAGGCGTCAACAGCAATAGTACAGTATAGGACAGACGTTGCCCAGAGAGTTGTTCTTCCTATGGTCTGCCTTTCGGTGTGCAACAAGACCAGGTAAGGCATAAATAAACACTGGCTTCTTAAGTTCACTGTCATTACTTTCCAAATAATTACACTTAATGCTTGCCAACTTCACTGCTTTCACAATTACCGAAGACATACAGACTTCACTAACTGCACTGACAATGCTTGCCAACAACACTTCACTATTTTCACAAGTACTGAAGTTATACAAACTTCACTAACTGCACCGACACTTAATGCTTGCCAACACTTCACTATTTTCACAAGTACCGAAGATATGCAAACTTCACTGACTGCACTGACACAACGACACTCAAACTGAAATGAAAACTGACTGAAACTGCTCGTCTCTTCCTCATCCTTATATAAGCTTGCAATATACTCGAATCTACGAGTTCACTCGACGAGGAACAGTTACCAACTCAGAGACATCCAAAACATCCAGAGTTTACGTACACAGGATAACACTCTAAATGCTTTAGGATTCAAACTGAGATAAAAGTACATAATTTAACAATCGCATTTAATAAAACATTATGGAGAAAAAGAGCAGAGAAATTAATGTACGACTTAAAAAATACCTCTGCTCACAACTAGAGGGCTAACTGGCAACTCTGACATGCAGCTGGGAAAAATACGAGAAAAGTAGGGGAAGTCTGCAGCACAATCTAGCTAGCAATCCAGCTCTCAACACTATACAGTATATATATATATATATATATATATATATATATATATATATATATATATATATATATATATATTATCATCATCTGCCGATGCAAGTCCACTGCTGAATAAAGGCCCCCCTCCCCCAACCTTCTCCACGAATTTCTTGACAGCCAATCTCTGCCACGTTTTAACTGCAATCGTCCCCATCTCATCTCTCCACCTCATGTCTGACCTTTTTCTGCTACGCTTACAATCTCTTGGAGCCCAGTCAGTTTGCCTCTTGCTCTATTGTTTATCCCTTATTATTGCTACATGACCTGCCCACCTCCATTTTTGTTCTAAAGACTTCTATAATGTCTTTAACTTTGGTCTGCTCTCTCACTCAAGGTGATCTTTTCCTGTCTCTTGAAGATATTCCGAACACTGACCTTTCCATTGCTCTTTGAGAATGGTTTAGTTGTTTTTCCAACGATTTTGACAGTTTCCAGGTCTCACAACCGTGCGTCATAGCTGGAATTATACATTAGTTACATACTTTACCTTTCATGCATTCTTTACCGGTAAGCTACTTTTCATGGTGTCTGTATGTTTACAGAAAGCTTCCCATCCAGTTGTAATGCATCATGGTCCTTCATTAGTTTTAGTATTTGCTCCAAGTAATTGTACTCGTCGACTTCTTCAAGAGCTTCTTCGCTTATTCTGGTGACGCTTTTTGGTGTATTTGGATTAAACATTAGTTTTACTCTAGTTCATCTTCAGCCCTACTCTGAGACTTCCTCAGTTCAGGTCATTTAACATTTCTTGCAGTGTCTGCTGTTCTTATGATTAGGGCAATGTCATCTGCAAATTTTAAATGGTTTAATTTTTGTCCATCTATGTTTACTCACTTGTTTTCCCAGTCTAGCTTTCTGAAAATACTTTCTAGGCATGCTGTAAATAATTTTGGTGAAATTGTATCTTGCTGAGTCACGCCCTTCTCATCCTTAATTTTTTCCTAGTCTTTGCGTAATTCATCTGTAGCAATTCCTTATTTATATATGTTTTCAAGAAGTTTTACAATATTCGTATTTACTCCTTGTTCTCGCAATGAATTTATAATTGCTATGTACTCCACTTTGTCGAAAGTCTTTTCGTAATCAACAGACCGAAGTACAGTGGTTTAATATATTCTGTAGTTTTCTCAGTTAGCTAAATCACTGTGTAAATGATCAGAGAATGAATATTTAAGAGATCTGCCTATTCACGAGGTTGGTTTTCTTCCATATTTGTTGTTATTCTATTAGCAAGGACTTTAGTGAAGAGTTGGTAAAAAACTGACAATAAGTTAATGGGTCGATAGTTTTCGCCCGCCTTTAGGGCCCGCGCGCGCGCGTACGGCCTTGTGTGTGTGTGTGTGTGTGTGTGTGTGTGTGTGTGTGTGTGTGCTCTCATTATACCTCATGAATGGCTTGATCTATGAACATGAAACCTTCAGGGTATCAAGGTATGTCCAAAATCTTCCTGCTCTCCCCCGGGTGGGTTAAGGGACGGCGTCCCCCTTCCCGGGGGAGTCGGGGGGTTTCGCCGCCCCCCCGGCTCCCCCAGGGGGGCACCACTCCCTGCCCCCCCTGGGGGCCCCATCATCCAGCCCCCTCCCGGGGGGTATCGCCCCTTGACCCTCCCGCTGGGGAGAGGCAGCCACCCTTGTAACTTGGCCAACAGCATATTCTGGCTGGCGATTAACATTCGGCTCCCTTAATGCTTTCTTCATTACTAAGATCTTTGAGTGTCCTTTTTTGTAAAGTAAAATAACTATTGCATTACATCATATTTTAGGAATTTTCTTCTTTTTTATGCATTGAGTAAAAAATGGGCGAGCCTGTTTTGTACTTCCACTCCTGCATCCAACAGCAAATTTGCTAATATTCTATCTTCTGAGTCTTCCCTCTTTTGATATTTTTAAGAGAAAAATTTACTTCGTCTGGTGTTACCTCAGGTATTTCACTTGTGTCAGCTGAAAATTCAGCTATTGATACTGTTGTCTTTGATGCATACAGTTCTTTGTAAAATTCTTCAACTCTTTACCATCTTATCCCTGCATTTGATGACTTCACTGTTTTTTTTCTTTCAGTGACTTAATTTGTTGCCCTCCTAATGCCATTTTACTTCGGACCTGTTTCAGAATTTTTCCCTTCTTGATGGTTTCTTTTATTGGATTCACGTTTTTCTTTCTTTTTTCTTCTCTCTGTCTCTTGTTGATAAACTTATTTAATTCCCCTCGTTCTTTTTCATCTTTCTTTGTTTTCAATTTCATTTGTTTTCATCCTTTCATGAGCTCGAGTGTCTTTTCTATATATTTCTTGGCTTTGGTTGTATTTGTTTTTACCTACCACCTCCGCAGATTCTCTTAGTACTTTTGTTGGTCTATCACTGAACTCATCAGTGTCACATTCAGCATAACTTAGAGCCTGATATAAGTTCGATATTTCTAACTGAAAGGCTGTTTTTTTTGGCTTACATTTATTGGCATATATTTTTATTTTTAATCTTCTTTCTTTCAGTTCTGAAAATCTGGCAGTGCAATCCACCATTCTGTGGTCACATCCTACATTAACTCTGTTGATAACCGTGACATTTATGATCGTGTTATTCTTATATGCTATTAAGCAGTCGATTTCATTCTTTGCTTCTCCAATTGGACTTCCCTGGGTCCATCTTCCCCTTGTTCTTTTGAGAAAGAATGTGTTCATTTTTCTCATGTTACACATTTCACCTCTTTCATTCCTTTCTCCCACTCCAAATTTTCCCATACATGTATCTCCATTTTTTGATTTGCCAACTTTTGCATTGAAGTCTCCCATGAGTATAGTATATGTGGTCTTTTCTTTTTCCATAATCTGGGAAATGTCGTCATAGAATGTTTTTATTTCTTCATCTGGGCTTTGAAGAGTCGGTGCATATACTTGTATTACTTTCTATCTATCTATCTATCTATTGCCAGACGCCTCAATCCCGTTTGGGGTGGCCACAAACAAATCGCCTCCAAGTCGCCCTGTCCCCCGCCATTTCACTGCCCTGCTCCCAACTCACACCCCCCTCTCTCATATACCTCTCCACCCCATCCCTCCATCTCATCCTCGGCCTCCTCCTCCCTCTTCCCCCCTCAACCTCATTCACATACACTCTCTTCGTCAGTCTTTCACCCTCCATCCTCTCCACATGGCCAAACCACCTCAGTGTGTTCCTCATAACGCTTCCTATCACATCGACATCCACACCACAACGCTCCTTTATATCCTCATTCGTCAGCCTGTCTCTCCACGTGACCCCACAGGCTCCTCTTATTTAACTCATTTCCACTGCTCTCACTCTTGACTTGTGTCCTTCCAACAATGTCCAAGCTTCACTTCCGTACGTTAGAGTTGGTATCACAATACTGTCATGTAGTAACTTTTTCTCTTCCATGCTCACTTCCCTGTTTCTTATCACTGCTTTCAAAGAACCAGCAACCTTTCTTCCCTGCTGTACCCTTTCAAGCACTTCACCCTCCAAACCTCCATCCTTACTCATCACACTACCCAAGTACTTAAACGTACTCACATTTTCCAATTCCTCACCATCCAACCTCACTGTACATTCACTAACTTCACCTCTCTCAAAGACCATCACTTTACTCTTCCCTACATTCACCTTTAGACTCCGTTTCTTACACACTCTACCAAGCTCATCCACCAAGCCTTGCAGCTCCCCTTCGTCTTCATTCAACAACACAGTATCATCTGCAAACAACAGTACAGGGAGTTTCCAAACACTATCCTCTCTCACCAGGGCCACTCCAACATCCACTACTTTCACGATGCATTATTTGCATACATTAATTACAATCCATGTTACTCTGTCAGATACACTGCTGAATTTGACAATGTTGTCTGCAAAATTTCTTTTAATTAGAAGACCTACACCACTAACTTGTTCATTTTCCCTTCCTCTGTAGAATAATTGGTGTTTGGTGTCTTGGAGATGAATTACCTTTTCATCTTTTCTGTGGATTTCACTCAAACCTACAAAATCCCAACTAAAGTTTTCTAATTCAGTCCTTAAGATATCAGGTTTGTGATCTTTTGCGAGGCTTCTTACATTGTACGTATAAATCTTCAAGGATTTCAGTTTGTTTAATGCCCAGGTCTCTAATTTACCGAGACAGTGCCTACTCACTTTCTGTGGCACACTACCTGTAAGCACAGGAGGCAGTGTGGTTGGACCTTTAGTAGATGACGATCCAACAGGAACGCCCATCAAATACTTTGCAATAGAACACATGTTTGGTTGGGAGGATTGTGACAAATAATCTTACCTCCCTGCCACATGGTTTCTGGTGACATGTAATGTTTGTAACACCATATTCAGTTTATTCAATGGAGCCCTATATATGTACAGGGGGTCCCATGGTCTGTGCCATCTAAGATGGTACCTAGTATATCCGCGACCCGGGGATGCGTCAGGTAGGAGTAGGGTTTTGCTCATGGATATATATATATATATATATATATATATATATATATATATATATATATATATATATATATATATATACACAGTATACCGACTGTCACCACCTCCATCGCAGTGAACAGTGTATAATGTTAGTGGAGTTCCCTTTTTAATCCCTTAAGGCACACAAATAATTCTAGAGGTAAATAAAGTGTGTGGAAACAGGCAGAACACAAGGAAGAAGGCATTACCATCGTGAGGGATTAAAAATGTAAATAAATATTTCACCCTTTGAAGAAAAACTAACCATCAGATGTATTATTAGGGTCGTCCTTCCTCTCATCCATTTCCATCAGGTAGCCATCAATCAGGTCCCTCAGGTTGTCTGGGTCAAATGTGGTTCGGTGTTCTGCGATTATACCCTTTAAAAAGAAATAAAAAAGAAGCTTCATGAAAGATGTTTTTTTTTCTCTCGTAGTCAACTCTAAAGCATGACAGAACAGGAAATCCTCCACAAAATCCCTACCACTGATGTATAAGCACCAGGAGTGCACAAACAGTCACGTCAGTCGACTCACCAAGCTGGAGGGAAAATTTGCTTAAAAATGACTTTTATTTCAGCAATCATTTTTCAAAATCTTCAGACATATCTAATATTCGTAGATGAACAGTCATTTGAGAGGGATACCGATGTGACCTGCTCAGCATCACATCCAGTAATACGGTAGACTATATCGTAACAGCAGGGAGTGATTAACTTCTCTGCAATGCTGTACAATTCTCGGTTTTACAATGCACGATGCATGTAACCCAGATTCATTTTGTTGACTGAACTGTCCCAAACGATCGAAGCGTCCTTGTTTCATTTCCTCTTCCTAATGCCTGAAGAATGCAGCATTCTAATTTTTCAGATATGAATGACGACTATTCAAATGTCACTTGAGAAAGTTTGGTTTCATGCACTCCAGTGATTAGGCATTTGTGGCACATAACACAACGAGGAAATTCACACACGTTGTTTAAGATACTAGCGAATTCATAGTGAATAAATCTTTTATCATTTTGACGTTTCTCCGCTGATGAGGCCATAACGGTACCCGGAACTGTCATAGAAAATACTTACATAACTAAAGCCTTACGTAAAGGCACTGACATTGACATACAGTTATAATAATGCCACGTCATAAGATTATATAATAAAAACACCATCAGGCACTTATATTATCATCGCCGTAAGATAACGCTGTACAATCAGCTTCAGGCATTACCAACACACTAGACACAATTTCTTGCAGTCATGATATCAAAAGATCAAACGATGAAAACACCAACAGGCAATTATATTATCATTGCCTTCGTAAGATCACACATTAGAAACAATTTCAGGCAGTCATATTATTACTATCTTAAGTAAAATCACACATTAGAAACAGTCTCAGGCAGTCATAATATCACCAGTTCAAAAGAACAAACTAACTAGAAAGCATTGAGAGAGTACATACCTCCATCAACACCAATAAAATCTAAGAATTGCTGCTGAGTAGCCAGACATACAACCAGTCACAAACATGAGTTTCCAAAATGCCATAGCATCACTAAGTAAAGAAAATCATTATCACACTGTAAAAACCTCACTAGCATACATATCACTGTGTTAAGAACTTACCTCATTTGCATAAACAAAAATATCTGGAGACAGAGGAGCAACAAGTACCGGTACGTGCCTCAGTTGCGGCCAGCTGCCTCTAATGGGACAGTACATCCATCCTTACTCACAGCTGCTGTTTGCATGTGAGGCATCCTGATATGTGCCTCTATAACCGTCGTACTCTATCTCCCTCTCCCTCAGTAGATTTTAATACACTTTCGTCAGCCATCCAAGTACTCCCTGGAAACCCTCTTGCAAACCCCTTGTGGGTTCGTGTACCTAGGTTGAGAACCTCTAATTTAGATCATCAATAGAGACTGCAGCACTTATAAACCATTGATGTGACCTCCCCTCTATCCTCGGAAATCCCCTGATTGTCTACAGTACCTGTACTTCAGGTGAGGTCATGTCTACCTGACAGGCCTGGTGATTTGACATCACCTCACTTACCCTGCAAACATCAGCCTCATGGATTGAATTGTTAACAACTATGCCATTAATTAAAGCATCCCCGTCATCTAGAACCCTACCTAAACCCTACCTAATGGAGTTGAAGGCTACCTCTACCATACAAGCTCTTAAAAAAAAAAAAAAAGTGCCCAAAAAGTTAACAAACAGCACCCCCTCCTTTGTACATAGACGTAACCTACTACTGATTCTTACCATTCTACTGAGGATCATGAAACCAACGTTAAATCTTTGTAACAAAACCGAAGATACCCAACTTTCTGCGGCTTTCCTTGAACTGCCTTACAAAGTCCCCATCCTTCCGAAGTATCTCTTCTGAGCTGCCTGAAGCTACATTGTTGGTTTCCATTAGAGTAACCTAAACCGAGTCCCCTGAAGTGTTGCCGACTGGTTAATCAACCTTCTCAGTCACGTCCTGTATCCTACACCCAGGAAAGCAAAAACACCACCTCCCGGAATGCTTAGCACAAAACTTCTCCTGATGCCTAATCAATGAATCCCCGACAAGTCTGAGTTTAGGCTCATGCTACACTTAATCTTGCAGAACGTGAAACCTATTCCCAGAAGTTACACTCCTATCACTGTTACTCACCTTAGCCTTTTCTCTTAAATGGTTGGAAGCCAGCACTACAATCTCGCCTGGTCTCACCATTACTCATCCTAGTTTTTTTAGCTATCAACATTACCCGACACTTCTGTTTCCACTTCCTCTGCTTATATTGCCTTAGCGCTCACCCTTCCAGTCGTACTTTGCCACCCTCTAACATATCACTTTAACATTGCTTTACCGTTTTTCCAAATTTCTGAACTAAGCTGACTCGCTATCTCGCAAAATGAAGAATACGTGTAGCCACTTCGTTCTTTCACCATGGAGTCTCAGATGAAACCGTTCAGGAGCAGGAGACTTGTTGGGCAGGCGCCATCTTAAGAGGGGTTTGGGAAGAGTGATGGAAGTTGCATCTTAACCACAGCAGGTCAGAGGTCAGACTGTGCGTGCGTGTGTGCGTGCGTGTGTGTGTGTGTGTGTGTGTGTGTGTGTGTGTGTGTGTGTGTGTGTGTGTGTGTGTGTGTGTGTGTGTGTGTGTGTGTGTGTGTGTGTGTGTGTGTGTGTGTGTGTGTGTGTGTGTGTGTGTGAGAGAGAGAGAGAGAGAGAGAGAGAGAGAGAGAGAGAGAGAGAGAGAGATTATTTGCTATCTCCCTCACCACGAATCTTCCTGGGCAGAATGAAGTTAATTAGTAGAGAGGAGGGGGGGGGGATAGTGAGATAGGAATAAAGTGAATAGAGGGAGGCAAAAGGGGGAAGAAAAGGGAGAAGAAACAAGAGGGAAAGAAGGAGAGGAAAGCAGAGCACCTGGTAGAACAGCGGGGTGAAAAGCAAGGAGTGTGATTGAAGAAGAGGAAGGAAATGGGAGAATGGAAGAGAAAATAGAATAAGACGGGTAAAAGGGAAATAAGTGACTGGTACTCACACTGAAGAAGTCCAGGAACCTCTTCTTAGTATTCTCCGCCATATCGAGCTTAAACATGCGTGCCATGAACCAGGACGGCAGGATGTTGTGTAACCAAGGGAAGAAGTCAGGGATGGCGATGCGATCCAGAGATTCAAGCAGTGAGTCCATGATATTTTCAAATTCCTTTAACTTGGGATCCCCCGGTGCAAACTGTGTACCTGGAATATAAAACGATGTAGTTAATGCACCAATTAATTAAGATGAATGAAGCTTGCGGGTTCTGTGATAAATATATAACCCTCAGACCTCGGGTGGATTCCCGGTGGCGAGTTAAATTGGTAGTACCCCGAGGTAGAAAGGTTGCGTGATATTCATTGGTAATGTAATATTCAGCAAAGCTTCATGAACTATTCATGAACTATTTTAGACATTTTATCAAAACTACTCTACATTTCATGTAAATGGAAAGCACATCATTCTTCCGATTTGATATAATGCACGTCATCTCTGGGGGTATGATGTGGGTAGTTACCTTCATTCCTGAAAGGTACACTTGCGAGCCACATAACCACAGTTTCTGGTCACCCTCAGTCCCACTCCTGACAAGAAGGAAGTCGTAGCCTGGGTTTCATCCCGAGCACAGTCCTTTGTTCAATGGTAAGTTGGTACTTTGAAGCTTTGTTTGACTGAATGAACAGTGCACATGAAACTGTTCGTAGTGACACTGTTACTCATGTAGTCCAAAGATAGCAGTACTCATCTAGAGATAGCGGTACAGGGTGAGGAGAAACTATGACTCGCATGTGCACTACCACAAAAGTAGTGTAACCAGAAGCCTGTTAGATGGCCAAGGAAAAAGAAAACCCCGAATTTAAACCAGTAGCTCCACTTATGGATTGGTGATGCTAAGGACACAATGTCAAATCAAAAACTTGCCCATGGTACTCGATAGCCGCACGTTGGCCGTGCTGGAGCTACTTGGCACCCAGTGTTGGCGTTCATTGCTATTAAAAAGTGAAGCAAGACTAGCACACGCGTGCAATGCCAAGACTTTGAGAAATGTAAATAATTATGCGTACTGAAGCTGTACAGTAGAAATGTGTCCGTTTCTTTATTTTCCTACATTTTTTATTCCAGGAGCATCTCTAGGAGCAGTAGCGTTCATCTGTCGATCATAATGGTTTACTGAAACGAGGTGCCTCACTTCTGTGGACTTTAGTGAAACCCTGATTCTCCAACTTCATGCCTACAGACTTCAGCGACTTTAGCGAAGTCTGATATTAGGGTCCTGATGCTACCGCATATATCTCGTACAATTGTACTTGTAATCAACCTACCGGCCACCATCTGCCATATAATGTTGACGACAGCGACATTGAAGGCATGAGGCAAGGGCGCCGGACTGTCTACCTGTTTCTTGAGCTCTTCCACCAACTGCGTGGCCTGCGTGTGCATGGCTGCCACCAGCTTGGACTTTCCCATTCCCAGGTCACGCAGCTGCTGCAGGGTGAACCGCCTGTTATTGTGCCATCGCAAACCAATGCTTGATACTATACCTGTGGATATGCGACATAGGTAATATTCTTGCCAAAGACTGAATATGGAGGGATAGGGTGGGGAGGTAATATGCGTGAGGATATTGTTAGCTGGAGGAAGAGCAGCCTGTGGCAGAGGATAGGGGTACACTGAAACGATTTGTCTGTGGCCACCCCTTCCGAGATAAAATCATCTGACTAGATAGATAGATATAGACTGATAGATAGTCAGACGGATAAATAAATACTTTATGTTGACTGATTTTGGAAAACCAAAATAGTCATAGCAGCATAACAGTAAAGGTCACCGAATGTAACTCTTGCTGTTGACTGAAGAAAGTGACAGTGACTGAACTGTTTCAGAAAACTAATGAGGTAGGTTACACTATGTACGGGACTATATGATCTAAAAGAATTGATCTCAAAACACAATGATAACCCTGGTAACACTATCACGCCACAGTCTGAAGTCATGCCTGTCTGATGATAAGCATGTGTACCCGTGTGGGTGTAAGACCCAAGGCCAACGAGAACGACGCAGATTTCACTTGTTACCAGCCCCGATAGTGAAGCTGGTGTTGTTTTCAATTTGTGTGTGTGTGTGTGTGTGTGTGTGTGTGTGCACGATAACTTCGGAACTCCTCAAGATATCATCACAAAATTTAACACGTGTGTAGTAGGGAAAAAAAAAAGAGATAACGAGTTCTAAACTGGTGAAAGTAGGTCAAGGTCTCTCTGTCTCTTACCAAGATAACTTCGCAACAGCTTAAGATATCATCACAAAATTTTAGAGGTGAGTAGTAGGGATGAAAATTTCCCACGAGTATTGTTTTAATTTTCTATTTTTTCAGTCTGTCTGTTAGCAAGATAACTTCGCAACCGCTCAAGATATCACCATAAAATTTTACAGGCATGTAGTAGGGATCAAAATCTCCTACGAGTTCGAAACTGAAGAAAATAGGTCAAGATCTGTGTGTCTGTTACCACGATAACTCCGCAACCACTCAAAGTATCGTCACAAAATTTTACAGGTGTGTAGTAGCAATAAAAATCTACGAGTTCAAAATTGGTGAAAGTACAGTAGGTCAAGGTCAAGGTCATATTCCATGCTGCGCTAGATGTGTATCGGCTCACGGCTGGTATGATTCCCCCCTTGGGGGAGGGACCTCTAGTTATCGTTGTTATCATCTAAGAAAACTTTTAAAAATAATCTTCACTGTTCTGTAACTATTAAACATATAGCACCCATTTTCGCGAAGTATACTTGCATTCCTACACCATCACCATCACCACAACCGCACTTCCAGCTCTTCCTACCCAATTCTTTGTCCCCCACTCTCATTCTTCAGCACCCCAATACTTTCAGTTTTGGATGTTTTAAAAGAAAATGTCATTATGCTCAACCCACTGATCTTGCAACACCTATTTTCACAGGGTAAACTTTCCTGTCCCAGTCCTACCGTCAACCAACATTCCTGCCCATTCCATCCACTCCTTTGCCCACCACGCCCACTTCTTTACCGTCTATGGTAGTTTCATGGGACGACGCAGGTCGAGCGATTTTATGTATTATTATTCTTTCCAGACTGATTTATTTGGCTTAAGAGAAATTTGTAGAACTATAATGGTCACCAGAATGCTCATTAACCACCTCATTTCAACTGTATTTACTCATTTTATTATTCTTTCTTCTTTCATTCTTCCAAATACTTTTCCGTTTGGTGCCATTCTTTCGTTTCTTCACCAGCTGACTTTTATTTAGTAATATTTCTCCTTTGACACATGGAATTTTCTCTCTCTCTATTGTGTGTGTGTGTGTGTGTGTGTGTGTGTGTGTGTGTGTGTGTGTGTGTGTGTGTGTGTGTGTGTGTGTGTGTCCGACTCTAGGCAAAGGCTTCAGGGCCTATTTCTCTGGGGCAGTTGCCTACCCCAAGACCCAGTAGTTCTCCTACACCTCCACATATTTGGGGAAATCTAGTCGTTTTAGAGGATTTTATCTGGTCAAAGGTCTGAAATGGGAAGTCCATAGAATTTACTAACTTTTGCGAGGAGTGTTGGGGACAGTCACCTCCCGGAGTCTTTTTTTTTTTTTTAATCATTCTGCTTTCCCTGGGGAATGCTGGCAGTCTTTTTTTTTTTTTTTTTTCATTGCTAACAACAGAGTATTTAAATAAACTTTTGGAAGGCTCTCTAATATTAAAATGGTTAATGACGACTATATGTAACTCATCCAGTTCGAAGAGTGTATCCAAAGTTGAACAAAACTGCTGGAGATGGTGAAGTTAGCATTCAAAATACCGTAAGTCATCCCCTTAAAGTGGCCAGTTCCTTCATTACTAAGATACTTTCTAAGCTGAATAGGTAAGACACTTCTTTAATGTGCTATACTGAAAATATATCTAAGTTCATTCAAGGTTGTTTTCCCATGTTTCATATGGGCATTAACTGTACGGTGTTGGATTATGGAACAAGAAAACCCACTTTAACGCACTTCACATGTTTTATATATAGATATATATATATATATATATATATATATATATATATATATATATATATACAGGGTGTAACGCGACGTATGACAAAAACTTACACCAATGATCTATCATGAAATTTTGAGTATATTTTGTTCTATAACATATACTCTCTGCGACCCCAGTTCAGTACCCAGCATTCGGCTTTTGTGTTAAAGTTTGGTGGGTAGCACGCGCCATTGGGTGGGAGCTTCGCAGGGCGACGGGAGACGAGTATTATTAGCTCATACTGTACTGTACATAAAAATACCATTTCCTATCAGTACAAACGAGTTTTAAGAAGAAACTTTACGTAGTCCATTGATTCTTTAACATCGTCATGCATTTCTGCAATTCTTTTGCACAAATCGACTGTAAATTAAGGATTAAATTCAAATTTTAGAGCTTGTGAGGGAGAAGCGAGGGAGGAGAGGGGTGGTGTGTTGTTGCCAGTTGTGTAATGTGTGGTTTGTAGGATATTGCTAGCAGCATTTTCGTAACACCCACAGCTCATTCAGTGGAAAAACGTTATTGTAATGGAAGATTAGCCTCACTTTAAGTCAGGAAGACTACTATTTATTACAATTTTTCTGCTGCAAGTAAACGTGGCGCCACTGGGTATCTCCACCTGTATTCCTCTCTGCAACACTGGCTTTACCATCCCAGAATCCGTAAAAATAAACGATATCTGCATATTCTTGATTGCTGTACGTACGTGGCATGCTGTTTCATGAACCCAGTGAACAGCTGAACGCGGAGAACAGTATTTGAAGTGCGTGCCTCGCCTGCAAATTTTCCCGTTCAAATGACACTGGACGCAGGGCTGCCAAGTCCTTATCATCAGTCTCGCTAGTTTAGTCATGAAAACTTGCTAGAATGCCGCTAGGTAGTAAAAACACTGCAAAATATTGCTAGAAAATACGATTAAATCCCTAGAATATCACCTAAAAATGGCAAAAAATATCCAAAATGTAGCTAGATACCATGTTGTCAGATGTTAAGAAGTGCCGCTAGATAGAAGCAAAAAAATAGGTCTAGCTGCATAGTCGTTACATTGGCAATCCTGTGTATTTTTCACACGTCATCATCATATGAAAGCATTGGTGCCACGTGTACTTGCAGCAGAAAAATTGTAATGAATAATAATATTACTCCTGACTTAGTGTGATGCTAGTCACTACCTATACCAATTTCTTTCCATTGAATGAGCTGTGGGTGTTAGGATAATGCTGCTAGCAATATCCTACAAACCACACATTACACAACTGGCAACAACACACCACCCCCTCTCCTCCCTCCCTCCTCCCTCACAAGCTCTAAAATTTGAATTTAATCCTTAATTTACAGTCGATTTGTGCAAAAGAATTGCAGAAATGCATGACGATGTTAAAGAATCAATGGACTACGTAAAGTTTCTTCTTAAAACTCGTTTGTACTGATAGGAAATGGTATTTTTATGTACAGTACAGTACAGTATGAGCTAATAATACTCGTCTCCCGTCGCCCTGCCAAACTCCCACCCAATGGCGCGTGCTACCCACCAAACTTTAACACAAAAGCCGAATGCTGGGTACTGAACTGGGGTCGCAGAGAGTATATGTTATAGAACAAAATATACTCAAAATTGCATGATAGATCATTGGTGTAAGTTTTTGTCATACGTCGCGTTACACCCTGCATATATATATATATATATATATATATATATATATATATATATATATATATATATCATCTCATCAGCCGTTTGAGTGTCCACTGCAGGACCGGCCTATCCCAACCGAAGTGGGGACGATGCAGCCAATGTATCTCTGCCAAGTGGCTTAGGCTGTCTAGCAGAGATTGTATGTAGGGTGAGAAGTGCTTGAAAGTGTAATTGTAGTGTTGGAGTGGCTTTGGATGTGTGTGTAGTCTTCACTGTGAACCAAGTGTAACTGGGTGCAAGCATACTTTATAGTATGCGACACTGGTTCAACCCCAGCACCCCTTGTGTCCGCCAATGCAGTACGTGGCCTGAAGAACGCTCCCAAAGTTTATTACCCTCGCTGGGCGCGAACCCTCGTTCTTCAGTGTACGAAAACGCACACTTTACCACTATACCACAGAGGGTCCATATATATATATATATATATATATATATATATATATATATATATAGATAGATATATCTATATATATATATCTATATATCTATCTATCTATCTATCTATATATAGATAGATAGATATATCTGTCTCTCTCTCTCTCTCTCTCTCTCTCTCTCTCTCTATATATATATATATATATATATATATATATATATATATATATATATATACTGAATAAATAAATAAATACAGAGAGAGAGAGAGAGAGAGAGAGAGATTGGCCTCAATTACAGTTGCATTACTTTTCAAAGATAATCCCTGTCTAGAGGTATGAAGTACAGTTGCAGTTAATAATTCATTTACACTTTATCACACTAATCGAGAATAATCAAATGGGTTGAATTCGGCTCTATTAATTCAGAGTTTCAGAGAAATAAGAGACTCGTTGGTTAAGGAGTGTCCACAGCACTCAGTTCATTTCTGCCATGTCGAGTTTATATTCTGTTGTTTTTCTTTTTATGAAGTCTGTGTCGATATTCGAAAGACAAAGATAAAGTAGAAGTAAATAATAATGTAATAAGCAAATAAAACAAGAGAGGTATTAGAAAGCCTTTTAAAATGACGAGATATGCTTTGGACAAACCACTGGGCTGGGTTTCTCTGAGCCTCAAGGTTTCCCATTGAGGTCTGCCCTGGATCTCTGGTCTGTTGAAGGCCTCCTTGATGAGCTGATAGTCATGGAGGAACACCATCACCTGCGTACCCATCCTCCACCTGCGGCACAAGAGGAAAATAAAAATCATCCCATGCATACCCATTCTCCATCTGCGGCACAAATGGAAAATAAACACAAATATCTGCATACTCATTCTCCACCTTTCTGACAAGAAGAAAACAGTGGAGGCGTATGATAAAATATTTTGATTTTGCAGTATTTTTAATCGCTCAGATACAAAAATATATACCCGAATATGTAATTGACGTTGTGATTATTATAAGGATAGAATATTGTCGGCCCTACTTGGACCTCTTCTGGTATGGACTGTCTAACTCAGGATATATGTCTGTCAGACAATATTTTCATGACGAATTTGGGCGCCCTCCATTCTCCAGTCTGATGTAGTGTTGCATTCAGGTGACTACACTGAATAACAAACCATATGATCACTTATAGCCCAGGAAACCATTTACTACACTGGGCAGTAACCATACAACCAAATGGATTGCGTTTGGTATAGTGAGTTAAGGAGCTCCTAATGAATGTGGCCCATAAGAGTACAATCGAAGGGTTGGTTTAAGTTGACTGTTCACATAATACCACTCAAGAGAGAACAATTGGTCACTCGCCTTAAATGTCCCTAATGATAACTGAATGAAGTGGCTCACATTCACTGGCCAACAGCGATAAACGAAGATAAATAATAATTACTACTATCGACTCTGGTAGGTACTGCCTGGGAAAATAAGATGTGGCTGCAAGTTGGTATTTAACCACACACTTATCTTTCTGAGGCAGAGAACATTCAACCACAAGTACAGTCACTTGTTGATCTTTCTTTTAGGTGACTCTAAGCAGCCAAGGTCTACGCTGAGATTTTCAAGTGTTACAAAATAGTCATATTAAACATCTCATTTTTTTTTTCTCATTAGCTTCCAGCAAATGTTGGGAAGTAATTAGTTGGTGTTGGTATATGGTTTAGCGTCCAATCCATGGTAAACATCAGCTGTACCATGGCAAACCTTAATACAGGGATTATTCCTTGAGAGAAAGCATGGTGTCATTTCTATGTTACGTTACCTTGTACTCATTTCGATGTGTTAAGTGAAGTACAACAAAAATAACAGCACTGTGGTAGCGTGTTAGTAGCATCGTCTGACATATGTCGTTGTGCTCGATCTTCACTTGAATAAATTAGTCTGGAAGTAGCTAGAATGAATTGAAATAGGCGTTATTGTACAAAAGGGGTTCAAATAATCTTGGCGCAAAACTGTATAGATAACTGATTCTCTGTTTGTTATTATTGTTGTTTTTGTCGTTGTTGTTGATGAAGAAGATGATGATGATGATCCAAACAAATCTCAGCATAAACCGGTGAGCTGCAGGGCAGTGGCCACGTCAGCCGAGTGTTCCCAGAGTCCTTTTGTTGAGGTGCTGAAGGTTTATCTGTGCTGTAAGAGTAAGGTGCGTGGGAATGAGGTGCATGGCACCAAAGTATATGATGATGAGGTGCATAAGACTGAGGTGCATGGCAGCAAAGTATATGATGATGAGGTGCATAAGACTGAGGTGCATGAGTGAGGTGCATGAGAGTGAGCTGCATGAATGAAGTCCATGAGAGTGAGTTGCATGAGACTGAGCTGCATGAGTGAAGTCCATGAGAGTGAGTTGCATTAGCCTGAGCTGTATAAGAGGTGCGTGAGGGTGACTGTGCATTACTGTGGTACTCACAGGTTTATATCGCCGTATTTATCCCTAAGTTCCGTCACCTGCTGCTCAATGCTCCGTCGTGTGATGGGTACATAGCCGATCAGAGGCAGACCCCATCGACCTGAGGGCAAAGAGATTACTATGTCTTCCCAAATTGCTTGTTTTTTCCTCACCTTGGTCACTAAGGCATGATGATATGATATTTGGTAAGATTTTGTTGTGAGGTAGGAATGAGTCTCCTTCGCTACTAGCCAAATCAACCTTAGTGCGACTACACTTGGCCATCAACAGGGCTGACAACGTTCAAAATCTGACTAAACTTGGCCATGAACTGAGCTGAAAGCGTTTTAAGATCATTGTCAGGCAGAGGAAATGAGCTAGCTATACATGAGGTCCTTCATAAGACTAACCAGAGTGTCCACCAGAAATAAAACACATACATAACACCGTCTTCCAGCTACACTCCCTAGAATTCATCTCACCCATCCCCGATGACCCGATTTTCGCCTCTTGGTTTTCCCCTTTGGATCTATTTCCCTCCATATGCCTACTCTTCCTATGGATCTGTTTCCTTCATGGACCCTCTATACCCCGTGGTCCTATTTTTCCTTTGAGATCTATTTTCACCATGGACCTTTTTTCTTCCATGGACCTTTTTTTTTTTCCATGGACCTACTTTCCCCATGGATCTGTTTCCCCCATGGACATGGACCTTTTATCCTCGATGAACCTATTTTCCAACCAGTGACATATTTTTCCCAGAGACCTGTTTTCCCTATGGATCCATTTTCTATCCATGGACCAATTTTTATTGTTTCCCTTGAATGAACACCAGTTTCCCAGATGAACCTGTTTTCTTCCATGGACTTATTTCCGCCATGGACCTTTTTTACCAAATGCTCCTGTGTTTCCACTTGGGTCCTCTTCCCCAGGGATGTATTCCCCATGGAACTGTTTTACCATATGAACTTATTCCAGCCAAGAATCCATTCACTCCATGGACCTGTTCCCCAATGGACCTATTTCCCTCATCGACCCATCTACCCATATACCTACCCGTTCACCTAGTGCAGTAAGCCTGTCACCGGCCTTGTCAACACTCCGGCAAGTCACTCATCCACTCAACAACAAAGTCCACCCTTCCCTCCATAGTGTCTTCCCACCCTGACCATTCATCCACCAATCTCACCCACCCGCCACCCCACCCGACGCACCCACCCACCCATCCATTCACTTTCCCTACCCAACCACCTACTCACCCCACTCACTCTGCCAGCCCCATCCACTCTGATCACTCTGCCTGCCTACCACCCATCCTGCCCTGCCATCCAACCCACACTGCCCAGCCATCCTACTTACCATGCTCACCCTACCCACCCACCCAGCCAACCCCCTCCCCGTCCAGCCACCTTCGTTGCCCCATAAATCCTGCTTGTAGATCGGCGCTTTCACCACCTACCAGTTTTGTCTACGATTTGAGTCAATTTGAGTAAATATTCAGTGTCCAAATAGTACATCTGTGTATGTGTCTTGGGCGCATTATCCCTGTGTGAGGTTTGTGAATCCATCGTATACTGTATACCAGAGTTTTGTGCGTATTGAGTGTGAAAAACTGTCCTGTCCTATTAGTCACGTTTGTCGCCTTAAAGTGTGACTGCAATGAGTGGTTATTACCCTGTGTTTAGAGTTCCGGCTGGGTGAATGTTAACTGTATGTTGTTTCACCAGTAAGAACAATTTTTTCCCCTGTATGTGTACTTGGAACTGAGTGGAACTCTTTTTTTTGTTCTGACTTGGTTTGCCCCAGCTGACCTCGCTGGTTGTGTGAAGCTGTGTTCTGTTCTGGCTTGTTTTGTTTTTTTGTTTTTTTCGAACCTGGCTATAGTTTTCAGTGATACAGCGTTTCTGTGTATTGCTGTGCGTTATACAGTAGTGTGGAAACAATTTGTATTTAGCAGTTCAGCAGTTTGTGGCAGTCCTGTGTGATTGTTGTCGACGCCTTTGTGTTCGTGGACGTAAACAGCTGCTGTGGTTGGTACAGTATATCTTGTGTATTTAGTGTTAAGCATTCCCCCGTGCATAGTGCGATAATTGATTACTGTTTTCTTAGTTTTGTTCATTGCTTTTACCAGTGCAAGCAGTTTATGTCCCGTGTATAGAGATCTTTAAGGCCTTGTATGTTGCATTAGTAAGACCACATCTTAAATACACAGACCAGGCATATTGCCCCTGCCTCTCTTAGGATGTGGACGCGGTGGAAAGAATGCAACACAGAGCCACAAAAATTATACAAAACTAAAGGATCTCACGTATGATGAAAGGCTAAGGAAGATGAATTTACCCACTTTTTCTTATAGAAGATCACGAGGGGATATGATAGAAACATTTAAAACTTTAAGTGGCAAATATGATCAAGAGTGCACACAAGGGGTTCCACAGGAGGGAGGGTGACAGTACAAGTGGTAATACTAAAAAGATTCCCAAGCAGTATACAAGGTTAAATTTGAGGAAATATACTTTCACCAACAGAATAATGAACACTTGGAATGATCTGCCTGAATGGCATGTTAATTCAGGCAATGCTGAAACATTTGAAAGGTTAAACAAATTCTCGATTCAACAAAGGCCAAAAATTTAAATATGAAGAACAACTAACGTCCACCACGCACAGCTATGACCGGAACTGTGAAGAACGTGAGGATCTGGAGTCACAGGCGTGAGCCTCTTCCAAATGATCATCTGTGAGCATCTGTATACAGTTATTTACTGAGATGAGCTTTGTTTGTTTTGAATGCACTTTTGCACCACTAGTCTGCCTTTGTTTGGACTACTTGGGTAACTTTCTCTGTCTATCTCTCTGTCTCTCTCTCATGGTACGTTAAAATATTTTAACTGGTAAATTCCCCTCTTTTTCACTTATAAAGACAAATTGTATCTAAATATTAAATTTACTTTTGCTACAAGATAACTCCTTGTTTTAAAGGTCACCATACATGTATTTTTCTTTGCAGAGAATACTTTTCAGTTACAGATAACATTTATTCTATTTTTTTTCTTCTCTGTTTACAGGCCTGGCTCATCTGGTGTATTATTATTATTATTATTATTATTATTATTATTATTATTATTATTATTATTATTCTGTGCTCTTGCATTCCAGGAATTAGCTTTTTTTTTTTTTTGGATTTCATTACATGTGACATTTTTTTTTCACTTCTGACAGCAGATTAAGAAAAAAAAAAAATCAATATTAAACAACCCATACCTTATCTTGTATTTTTCATGTACTAACCGTTTATTTTTATTTCAGTACTTTTCTAATTTTAAGGTATTATTTATACTGTGTGTGTACTGTGATTGTTTTCAATGTCCTGCTTCCTCAACTGATAGCTAAATTTCAACTTTATCATTCCAGATCTCAATTCCTTGCAGCAGCAGTAAGCAAAATTAATAACACATCTTGTTGCAGGTAGCTACAGTACTTCCTCAACATTTCAATAACAGTACAATAATGACCTCACCTGTTATTAGCAAAAACCTACTGTATTCGGGTAAAATTTCTGCTTTGCGATACTCAGACTAACTTGCTGCATAATCCCTCTTAGAGACTTGTATTTAACTGACATTATTTTAGCTCATTTATTTATTTTTTTCACAAGTTCTTTCAGTAACCCCCAAATTTCAAAATACCCTGGAACATAACGTGCACTACCTGCTCCGGTAGTTTCACTGCATATTTTTCACTGACCGCTCTATTGTTTGCAGGATGTGCAAACTCCTCTATGACCTTGAGGAAAAGCTGTCTGAAGGTACTAACAAAATTAACATCCTTACTAGTAGAGTTGATACGTTGGAGGAGTTTGTTGCCAGCAACGTTGATAATAATGTAGAGGGGAGCAACACTCTTCAGTCAAGGACCGGTGTTGCCTGAGGTGACGTTGACGTTGTGTCCCCTCCTGCTGCCGAAACTAATCAACCCTCAACTGAACAGGACAATTTCCAGCCAGCATGGAATAGTGTGAGAGTGACAAGGATATAATGCATTACTACTGTTAAGCATTTACATTAAATTTAAGATTTTAGCCGACGCTAAAGAAGAGATTCATGAGGCTCAACTGATCGAGGATTCGATCATCCGTGGACAGCTTGTGGAGTTTTGTAGCAGGGCACTAAATAAAAGAAATCATTACTGGATTCCAGGTGCTGGACGTGATGATATAACTGAGATGGTAAATACTGTTACAGGGGGTGCAACTAATGAAAGTCTCAAAATCATTCACACAGGATCCAACAATGTTATGCAAACCTGGTCTAAAGAGCTCCTGAACAGGTTCAAGTTGATGATCGAGTGTTACAAGGAAAAACTAATAACATTCTCACTTCAGGTGTCTCTTCAGGATTGCTGCAAGCAACATCTTCTGTAGTGAGGCTATTAGCATGAATAATCGTATCAAGTCATTTTGTTTACAGGAGGGTATTGAGTCTGTCGACACCTGGAATCACTTCCATACGCAGCAAGCTCTATTTGCACATGATGGTCTCCCCTTGATTTCAGTTGGCTCATCTCATCTCAGTAATTTTTTTGGATGATGCAGTGAACTTTTCTAAAGAGGGGGGGGAGCAAAAATGCACTCACTATACGAGGCCTATGAACGAGTCAACGTAGTCGTAAAAATCAAAGACCGAGTAATGAATGCAAGAATATTAAGCCTCCTCTCGTGAATGTGCATAGTTTGAGGAATATATTTTCTGATTTAGAGGCTTATGTTCTTGCTGGAGATTACGATGTAATAGGCCTAACAGAATCGTTGTTCAGCATGGACCAACGAAAGTTTTAAGCAGAATACAACATACCAGGTTACAACATTTTCAGTTATGAGAGAAATAATAGAGTGGTGGGTGGCGTAATGTTATATATTAAAGTTGGACTTTATCCATTTGTTATTCCTAAGCCCTTTATTGATATCACTGGCCGTATTTATTTCCAACTTAGAGTAAATTTCATAGCAAAATAGCCGATCTATCTGTAGCCAAACGCCATTATCCAGTAAGGGGTGACTGATTGTCTATGAGTTAGTGGTTTTACGAGGAGGGGCACTAACTCTCCGCCAACCCACTTGTTAACACGTGACCAGGAGAAACCATGGGACCCTCATAAGGTGTGCAGGACATGTGCTGAGAATCTCAGGCAATGGACAAAATCTCAGAGGAACAGTCTCAGTTTTGGAGTTCCGATGGTATGGCGGGAACCTCCAAACCACCTGACCGATTGCTATTTTAACATGGTCAATGTGTCTGGTTTCAGCTCGAAGACGGAAACCCGCACTGAGTAACCCAATCTTCCCTCAGCGTTGCGGCCTGTTCCTCACTCGGATGAAGTCCTTGTGCCTACTTTCACCACTTTGGATGTCACAAGTTCGGATGAAAGTTCAACGCCTGAAGTGTCTGATACTAATGACGATGAATATAATGCCTCAAGCAGCGATATCAAGAGTACGAGACCATTCACGCAGGATGAACTGAACGATTTGGTAAGGGATCTCAATCTGCCGAAGTCATCTGCATGGTTATTGGGGTCAAGGCTCAAGGATTAGAACATGTTGGCACCCGGAACAAACATTAAGTATCGCAACCGAGAGGCAGATTAATTTTACTGCATTACTTCCCAAAGGAAAATGGTTTTGTTTATTATAATGGTATTAAAGGGCTGATTGAGAACATAGGATGTGAATACGCGCCAGATGAATGGAGGCTCTTTATTGACAGTTCAAATAGAAGTTTGAAGTGTGTGCTATTGCACAATGGAAGCAAATTTACCTCCATTCCTATTGGTCATTCAGTCAACTTGAAAGAAACATACGGCACAATGAAACTGGTTCTTGAAAAAATCAAATACAGTGATTACAACTGGATGGTGTGCGGTGACTTGAAGGTGCTATCGATGGTTTTAGGGCAGCAGGGAGGATACACCAAGTTTCCTTGTTTTCTAAGTCTCTGGGACAGCCGTGCAAAGAAGGAACATTGGATACGGTAGGAATGGCCATCCAGAAAACAGTTCACATTTGGAGAGAACATCAAAAATGTACCGCTAGTTCAACCTCAGAAGGTTCTGCTGCCACCACTATATATAAAATTAGGTCTGCTGAAACAGTTTGTAAAAGCTCTCGCCAAGGAAAGCGCATGCTTCCGATACCATTGCCTAAAAACTTCCCCACACTTTCTGACGAAAAACTCAAGGCGGGAAATATTCGACGACCCACAAATAAGGCTACTCATGAAGGATGAGAAATTCGTGAAATCTATAACACCGGGTGAAAAAGATTGATGAACTGCATTTACCAACGTAGTTTGGATTTTTTTTTTCTTTTTAACGAGAAAGCAGAAAACCATGAATCCATCGCGGAAACTTTACTGACACCGTTGAGAGACTTGGGGGCACACATGAGCGTGAGAGTGCATTTTTCGCACAGTCACATGAACTTTTTCCCAAAGAATCTCAGTGTAACAAGTGAAGAACAAGATTAAAGGTTTCACCAGGACATCAAGACGATGGACCATAGGTATCAAGGGAGATGGAATGCCAGCATGACTGTTCGGACACTGAATATGCTAAGAAATCTGAGGAGGAAATTCCAGCCTTAAATCAACTGCCAGTGCTAATCTTGCGCATCACATTTATGCATTTTTGTGGTAGCCATTCCAGTGAATATCCATTACATTGCCGTTTACTGCCGGTCGTATTCCCTTTCATTGTGTAAATATACTCATGTTTTGTGAAAATTTTTGACGTGCTACATAATTTTTGAAAGAATATTCGAAATCACCACTCTCGAATTGTACGAAATCAGCATGAATAATTAAATCATCAGAAAATTTTTTTCAAAATGTAAACCAAATATTTTTTTCTCAAAATTGACTCATTTCTTTCTTACTTTTCCTTCAACACTTCTACCAAGTTTGGTGTAAATTAGTTAAATATCTGTTTATGATGAACTTGCTTGATCAACACTTGACCGAATTCTGTTACCCTGACCACTGACCAGTTGACATAAAAAAACAACAGGCGTATTCCTTAGCGGACCCACAGTCCTTCCAGCAAGTGTGGTTACAATTACAATTAAGCTGTTTGAGTTATTTTGTTAAACACACACACACACACACACACACACACACACACACACACACACACACACACACACACACACAGGCAGAGAGACACTCCGACCTATTTAATAACCCAGTCTTGCATCGCAAGCATAGGTGTAAGTATAGTAAAAATAATAGAAAAATGTATAGACTGTGTGACAGATACAATTGTATCGCCTACAGATGTGCCAGATTCATAAATCCACATAAATCCAAAGTAAATGAAAATACTGATATTCGGATACCTATCTATGTTTACTAATCTATACATGTGTTTGTCTGCGTGTCCTGCTCGTGGAGTACTACCTCGTAGTGTTGAGCAGGCTTGCCTACTACTTCGACCTAGTAGGGCCAGTCTAGATAAGGCGCAATCATGCTAGAAGACCTACTAGCGGAAGTCAGACTTAAAGCACTCCCCCCACCTGAGTAGTAGGCCGATCAGAATGGGTGTATTGGCTTTCCCCCCACCCCCATCACATGACTCCCCCTTCGGGGATAAGGGCGAGGAGGGCACAGAGAAGGATGACAAGGCCACCACTTCCCTCACCTTTCCTGAGACCCTCTTGAGCCAGAGTCCAGCCGAAAAGGCGGTGATGGTTTTTCAAGGGTAGGGACGAAGAGGGCATGGAGGAGGTCGGCCAGGCCATCTCATACCCCACCCCTTTTCGGACGTGGAGATCAGCCTGTGCATGTAGTACTACCATACAATGGAAAGTAGGTTTGAGTACTGCTTCGAAGTAGTAAGGCCAAGCTAAATGTGTGTAACCATACTGGAAGCGCCTGCCAGCAACAGCCAGACTAAAAGCACTCTCAGGTGGACCTGAGTCATAAACCATCCAGAACAAATAATATTGGCTATATTCCCTCCCAGATAAAATCACGTGAAAACATTGTGAGAGGCCTGTGTCCTGCAGTGGAATGTTACAGGCTGGACATAATGATGTGTATGTGTGTGTGTGTGTGTGTGTGTGTGTGTGTGTGTGTGTGTGTGTGTGTGTGTGTGTGTGTGTATTACGTCGGTTGTGGACATTTTTTCTTTGGAATCACCAGATAATCTTGGTTTGGCAGTGGTCAAGTCTCAGTGGTGTAAATGATGTAAATGACGCATACAAACACGACATTTGTATTCTAGTCTCATCACCAGTACGAAGTGCGTTTTCGCGCATATCAAGCTAGCGAGCTTTTTAGATTATTTTACCTTTTGTACAGTGTTACGGTGCGATAATGGATTTGTGAATCATAAAATACAAATTTGAATTGGTGACAAAACATGAATAAAAAAACAACTGCTCTACCCTTAGTAGGTAAATAGTTAGCCTCTGATAAACGTCATGGTTGGGTTGCGCCAAACCGTTGATGGGTAATTTGTCGCTCATACACCGACAGTAAACTTCGCTTGCTTGTTCGTAATAATTGTTTCAACTGATTGCGAGTCGCAGCAGTGTCATATTCAACTACCAACATCCCAGAGGACTTGGACTGTGGAAACAGACAGGGAGGGAGAACGAGCTGTTAAGGGTTCCTTGCTGCACTGACCATACTAATAAGCAGCATATAATTATGGTTTTCGCTATATAGATTTTCGTTATAAAACACATGATACAACCATCACCATCACCACTGCTACTACTGCTGTAACCACTACAATAGATGGTTGTTTTACCTCTGCTACTACTACTACTACTATTACTACTACTGCTACTAAGACTGCTGCTGCTGCTGCTGCTGCTACTACTACTGCTACTACTACTACTACTACTACCACTACTGCAATAATAATAAAAATAGTAATAATAATAATTATTATAATAATAATAATAATAATAGATATTAATAACGGTAATGATAATAATAATAATGATAATAAAAAAAAATAATAATAATAATAATAATAATAATAATAATAATAATAAAAATGATGATGATGAATGGTGAAACCAATCATACGGTAATGAAATGCCTTTTTTGTTTTTGTTTTACGAGGCCAACGTTGACAAGCAGATAAAGACACTCAAAGTACTGCTCCGTTATCTCACCCAACTGATAATCTTGTCTCCCTCCCCGTCAGCTCTCGTTCTTCCCCCATAAACCGACACCTACACCGACACATCCCTCCCCTCGCTCTCCCGCTTAAGAATACTTCGAAGCCCGCACATTGGCGTTCGGCGTCACAGCTTGGGAGAAAGAGAACTGGCAACAGCTTAACATTTAGAAAGGAGAAAGGACAGTTTTAGGCCAAGCTTTAACAGATAATAGGATCTCACACCTGGTGGAAGTGCTGAAGGTTTTTTGAGGAAGACGAGCCACATCAGCAGCAGCAACGTCCCCCACAACACCACCTGCACGACCATCACTCCCAACGCCTGTCACTGCCACCTGGGGTGATACCATAATTTATTTTACTAATCTTTCTCAGTATAAGTCAATACCATGAATCATCTTAGTATTTATTCATCATCTGCGGTGATACCATAAGCTGTTTTGCCATACTTTTACCACATAAAGCAATAATATGAATCAATCACCTGCAGCGATGTAATGATTTAACATGGTACTTTTTTTATCACCTGCTTCGATACTATAAATTATCTTGTTCATATTTTTACCACCTCAAGCTACACAATCAGTTACTTTACCATGTTCTGAACATCTAAAGCAGGCCCATGAAATATACCTCTGGAAATATTGATATATGGGCGTTAGAACCCCAGAAACTAAAGAAGAATTGTGCATAAAGTGGGTCAAATTTCACTACCTCCATGCAACGTCATGCTGCCAGAGAGAGAGAGAGAGAGAGAGAGAGAGGTGATGGTCAAGTGGCTAGAGAAGTAGTCTGCTGTCTGAATGGACGCAAGCCCGATCACAGACTGGAGCAGTTGACGGTCTTAACTATTTAATTTTGTTAAAACAGACTACTGTTTTCTTCACAAAACACATTACTATGCTATAAATATCCCTGTTCATACCATCATACCAGTTCTGAACAGACAACCCAAGCATGTATTCAGTATGGACGATAGGCATTAGGCATTAGTGCCTAGGTGGTGGTGACATATGGAGGAGTGCGGCACTTTTTTTTTTTTTTTCAAGGAGGAAGGAACCAAATGCCATGGGCCTGCAAATTGCTCCCTCCAAGAAAAAAAACAAAAACAAAAAACAAAACCATGATAACAGAGATCCAAATTCAAGATCCACTCATTCTGAGATGCCTGGACACACTGATTTTGAAAGACTGGAGACTGTAGGCAACAGGAAAAACAGACAGAGGGAGACAGTTCCAGAATTGACCTGTTGCATATATGAAGGACTGGGAGTAGCGGTTAACTCTTGCATTAGAGAGTTGGACAGAAAAGGGATGAGAGTTTGTTGCTTGACAGGTGTTGTGTGCCCTCCGTAGTGGTGCAGGGATGCAAGCAGACAGTTCAGAGGAGCAGCGCCCATTGAAGTAGCGAAAGAAAAGAGATAATGGTGCAACAGTGTGGCGAAGAGACAGAGGTTGAAGGGAGCCAGTAAGAGGAGGAGAGTTAATGGGACGAGAATCCTTTGACTCCACCCTGTTGAGAAGAGCTGTGGGTGGGGAGAATCCTTACACATGAGAGTTGTACTCCAGACAAGGGCAAATAAAACTCGTGTATAAAATCAACAACTGTGCAGGGAAAAAGAAGGTATGGAGTCGGCTTAGCACACCTAATCTCTTGGAAGCAGATTTTACAAGAGAGGTAATATTTTCTTTCCAAAATAAATCACGAGAGAATGAAACCCCAGGTATGTTTAAAGATGGTGCAGGATTGAGCTGGATATTGTAATAAATTAGAGGGTACTCCTGTGGAAGCTTTTGTCAGGTTAATAGATGTAAGAACTGAGTTTTTGAAGCATTGAAAAAACAAGGTTATTTTTACGCCAGTCATAGATATGAGCCAAGTCAGACATTAGGTGTTCTGCAGCCTCGTCCCTCGTTTGTTGAACTGCTGAGATGGATGTTGCGAGAAACGAATGGAAATGTGAGGGGTGGAGTCATCAGCATATGAGTCGATAGAGTCAGAAGTACAGCTTAGAAGGTCATTGATGAATAAAAGGAAGAGTTGGTGATAGGACAGAGGAACACCACTTTTGATAGCTCTGCGAGAAGAACGGTGGCTGTCCATAACACCAGATACAGAACGACCTGAAGGGAAGCCAGAGATCAAGGCACAAATAGAAGGATAGAAACCATAAAGGGGTAGTTTGGAAATTAAAGATTTATGCGAGACTCAACTGGAAGCCCTTGAGATGCCAAGTGCAATGGCAAAGCTTTCGCCAAAGTCCCGAAAGGAGGATGACCAGGAGTCTAAAAGGTAGGTGAGAAGATCGCTGGTGGAGC
The DNA here is from genome assembly GCF_032717465.1 of Coenobita brevimanus. NCBI lineage: Eukaryota > Metazoa > Arthropoda > Malacostraca > Decapoda > Coenobitidae > Coenobita > Coenobita brevimanus. The sequence continues at coordinate 14,609,117 of NC_136999.1, forward strand.
GTCCCTGGCAGAAGCCATACTGACGATCAGAAAGAAGGTTGTGATACGAAAGATGCTTTAAAATTTTTTTGTTAAGAACAGACTCGAATACTTTTGAAATATAGGATGTTAAAGCAATTGGGCGATAGTTAGAGGGCTGGGAATGGTCACCTTTCTTTGGGGCAGGATAAATGAGAGCAAACTTGCGGCAAGAAGGAAAGGTGCAAGCTGACAAACAAAAAGATGAAAAAGGTTACCTAGGCAGGGTGTAAGCACAGAAGCACACTTCTTGTGAACAACAGGAGGGACCCCATCAGGCCCATAAGCCTTGTTAGTACTGAGGCCAGAGATAGCAGAATTACACCAATTGAAGAAATTTTAATGTAAGCCATGAGTAAGTCAGAGGGGAGAAGAGATGGAGGGACAGCACTGGAATCATCTGAGGTGGAGCTGGAGGACAAAGTCTGAGCAAAGCGTCTGCTTTATCAGTAGAAGAAATAGCTACAGAGCCATCAGAGTGGAAAAGGGGAGGGAAGGATAATGAGGTAAAGGTTGTAGAAAGGTTTTTGGCAAGGTGCCAGAAGAAGTGGGAAGAAATCGAATTGGAGAGTTGAGAACATTTAGTACAGATGAAATTATTTTTAGCAGAGTGGACAGACTTAGCACGATTCCGAGCACAAACCTAAAAAAGATGAGATTCAGGGATGGGTTGGCTCCAGTATCTTTTGTAGGCCTTGTTGTGGACAGCATTAGAACAAGCGTGATCAAACTGATTTTTTTTTTTTTGCATTAGTCAAAGGATATGAGAAAGGAATGTATGCTTCCATGATCAAGAGAATAACCTCCGTAATGTGCATGGTACACTCAGATGGCTCTCGGCCATGGAAGCAATAATCATTCCAGGGAAAATCAAAGTAATGCTGAAGGCCTTCCATTCAGCAGCTACAAAGTGTTACAACCGGGGTTTCTTTGGAGTGTCCATAGACGGTACTGGGTCAATAGGACAGGTTAAGGTAATAAGGGTATGATCGGAGGAGCCCAACTTAGAGGAAAGAGTTACAGCATAAGCAGAAGGATTAGTTGTAAGCAATAGGTCAAGTATGTTGGAACTATCTCCAAGGCGGTCAGGGGTATGGGTAGGGTGCTGTACAAGCTGCTCCAGGTCATAAAGGAAGTGTGTTCCCGCCAGATTGCATTGGCTGTTCTTTTTACCTCCCCATAACGTTTCACAAATACCTATCTATTTATCTATCTATTGCCAGACGCCTTAATGCCGTAAAAAGTGGCCACAAACAAATCGCCTCCATGTCGCCCTGTCCCCTGCCATTTCTTTGCCCTGCTCCAAGCTCACACCCCTCTCTCTCATATACCTCTCCACTCCATCCCTCCATCTCATCCTTGGCCTCCCTCTCCCTCTCCCTCTCCCCCACTTCCACCTCACTCACATACTCTCTCCTCTTCAGTCTTTCGCTCTCTTTCTTCTCCACATTGTCAAACCACCGCAGTGTGTTTCTCCTAACTCTTCCTATCACATCTGCATCCACACAACAGTGCTCCTTCACATCCTCATTTGTCAGTCTGTCTCTCCCTGTGATTCCTCATGCTCCTCTCAAATAACTCATTTCCATTGCCCTCACTCTTGACTTGTGTCCCTCCAACAAGGCCCAAGTTTCACTTCCATACGTTAGAGTTGGTATCACAATACTGTCATGCACCGCCTTGGAGACAGTTCCAACATACTTAACCTCTTCCTTACAACTAATGCTTCTGCCTACGCTGTTAATCCTTCCTCTCTGTTGGGCTCCTCCGATCACAACCTAATCTCCTTAACCTGTCCTATCACCCCAGTAAGGCCTATATACCCTCCCAAGAAGCGTCAGCTGTGGCACTTTGGAGCTGGTGATTGGGAGACCCTTAGGCAGTACTTGTTTGATTTTCCCTGGAATGATTGTTGTTGCCATGGCCAAGCGCCATCTGAGTGAGTCTTCCGCATTATGGAGGTTATTCTCTCAGGCATGGAAGCGTACATTCCTTGCTAATATTGCACAACTAATGCAAAAAAAAAAAAAAAATGGCTTAATCATGCTTGTTCTAATGCTGTCCAAAACAAGGAGAAGACCTACAAAAGGTATTGGAGCCAAGCCATCCCTGAGTCTCACCTCTTTTATGGTTCTACCCATAAATGTGCGAAGCTTGTTCTTCGCTCCACTAAAAATAATGCTTCGAACTCTCCAACCCTTATTCTTTCCATTCCTTCTTGCATCTTGCCAAAAAACTTTTTAACAACTTTACCTCATCATCCTTCCCTCCTCTTTTCCACTCTGATCACCCTGTAGCTATTTCTTCTACTGATAAATCAGGACTCTTGACTCAAAATTTCTTCTCCAATTCCACCTTAGCCCATGGCATCTGGAACATATTTCTGCCGACCCTTCTCCCAACCGGACATCAGAGAAAATAACCTTTTTTTAAACCTTAATATCTTAGTAGTACTTAACCAAAAATAAAAAAATAAGTGTCATAACATTCACCAATCCTTCGACTTCAAGCTGATGGCCTCAGATTCTCCGTGAAGTGCGTGTAGTCAGAGAGAGAGAATGGGGAACAGGGGCAACTTTTGGTGTTTTTTTGCCCGTATCATATGCATGGCTGAGCTGTGGTGGCACAACTTATGCTTATGCTAGCCCTTCACAATAATAACACTTCCAAAAGACTGCAATTAACCACAAACACCATTTCCACGTAGGTTTTCCAGAAATGTGGCATGAGTGCGGTTGTGAGTGCGGTTACTATAGCAGCGACCTTGAGGCAGACTGGCTCAGCTCAGCTCAGCAACTGCCACATATGCCTTCTCGCCTCACCACCGCACCACCATGCCTTCACCAGCATCTTACACCACACACACACACACACACACACACACACACACACACACACACACATTACGTGGAAATGGTGTTTGTGGTTAATTGCAGTCTTTTGGAAGTGTTATTACTGTGAAGGGCTAGCATAAGCATAAGTTGTGCCACCACAGCTCAGCCATGCATATGGATACGGGCAAAAAAACACCAAAAGTTGCCCCTGTTCCCCATTCTCTCTCTCTGACTACACGCACTTCAAAGAGAATCTGAGGCCATCAGCTTGAAGTCGAAGGATTGGTGAATGTTATGACATTTTTTTATTTTTGGTTAAGTACTACTGAGATATTAAGGTTTAAAAAAAGGTTATTTTCTCTGATGTCCGGTTGGGAGAAGGGTCGGCAGAAATATGTGCCAGACGTCATGGGCTAAGGTGGAATTGGACATGAAATACTGAGTGATGTGTTCTGATGTATCAGTAGAAGAAATAGCTACAGGGTGATCAGAGTGGAAAAGAGGAGGGAAAGATGATGAGGTAAAGTTGTTAAAAAGTTTTTGGCAAAGTGCTAGAAGGACTGAAAAGAATATGAGTTGGGGAATTCAGAGCATTAAAAATGAATGAAATTATTTTTAGCAGAGCGAAGAACAGACTTCGCACAATTATGGGTAGAAACATAAAAGAGGTGAGACTCAGGGATGGCTTGGCTCCAATACCTTTGGTAGGCCTTCTCCTTGTTGTGGACAGCAAGAGAAGAAGTGAGATTAAACTATTTTATTTTTTTGCATTAGTCATACGATATCATACGATATGAGCAAGGAATGTATGCTTCCATGCCTGAAAGAATAACCTCCATAATGCGGAAGACTCACTAAGATGGCTCTTGGCCATGGAAACATCAATCATTCCAGGGAAAATCAAACAAGTACTGCCTAAGGGTCTCCCAATCACCAGCTCCAAAGTGCCACAGCTGCCGCTTCTTGGGAGGGTATATAGGCCTTACTGGGGTGATAGGACAGGTTAAGGAGATTAGGTTGTGATCAGAGGAGCCCAACAGAGAGGAAGGATTAACAGCGTAGGCAGAAGCATTAGTTTTAAGGAAGAGGTTAAGTATGTTGGAACGGTCTCCAAGGCGGTCAGGATAGGGTGCTGTACAAACTGCTCCAAGTCATTTAGGATAGAAAAGATGTAGGCTTGTTTACCAGGTGGATCAGTGAGAGGGGAGGAGAGCTAAAGGTGATGGTGAACATGGAAATCACCTAGAATGGAGATTTCAGAGGAAGGAGACATTGTTAGGATCTGTTCCATCTTAGAAGTAAGATAGAAAATTTTACATAGCCAACAGATTTAGGGGATAAGTTAACGGCATATATATTTAGTCATAGAATGACAGGATAGCTGAAACCAGAGAGTAGAGAATTCAGAAGATTCGAGTTCAGGAACACGAGAGCAAGGTAAGTTGTTGAATACATCTACACGATAGTCACGTTTGGCTTTGAAAAGAACATAGAGATAAGAGGATACAGGGAAAAGTTTATCAGTCGCCTCAGACAGTTGTCTCAGTGAGGAAGAGATGGTGAGGTTTAGTGGAGGAGAGGTGGTGCTCAATAGTAAGAAAGGAAGAGGAAAGGCAGCGAATGCTGCAGATATGAAGAAGCGAGTGAGACAGTGGTTCCAGGCATCTCCCTTGGTCGTCACTGGGAGAGGGGCTGATGTTGGTGACTTTGATGGTCCCCCCTCCCCCTGGGGACTCCGAGGCTTGGTGATAGGATGCTATTTTTTGTTAAATTTCAAATAGGAAGTGTCGTATGTAATGTGCATATAGTGTGGTGTTGACAGTTCGAGGAACCTGTATTAGAGAGTATGCTGACCTACTCTTTGTGTTACCAAAACACTGAAAAAGTTCAGCACATGGAGATGGTCAAAAGCTAGTCCTGAACGCTGATGAAGTAGGAGCTCCAGCGCTCTCTGTCATCAACTTTCCATCCACACTGAGAGTACCACACTGCTCGACTGGTGTAGGCCTCTCGAACCAGAGGGAGTTAACCGACAAAATCATTAAAAGCCAGAAAACGCAATTAAAATATTGGAATTTGGGGGGAACCATATTTCCGTAAGTATTGAAGATACAAGCAAATGTTATCTATGAAAGAGATTTGAAGTTGTCTATCGGTGTGTGTGAAGAAAAAAAAAGAATGGCACTTATTTTTTTTTTTTTATTACGGTCTATAGTTACAATGACTTCATAACTGAGTCATAATTAAAGTCAACCTAATTCTTTGTTATTTCGCCAAAAGTTAGGGCAAAAACTAATCAAAATACTGATAATCAATAAATTTTGATAAATAATTATCACCCCAAAATCCACTTTACTTGCGTTTTCTGGTGTATAATATTCATAACATGCTTCATTGCTATGAATATTATTGTAATTATCATTTATTTGGAAAAATATAGTTACCACATTCAGAGAGACAGCACTCTTGCCTGGCAGCACTTTTCACGGACACCATTTCATTATTGTTGACGTAATAATGATATTGTTTCAACTCTTGAAGGAAACTAAAGACACTTCACTGTTTTCTTAACTAAAATTATTAATGAATGACAAGGCTACTACAATAAACTTAAATAGTAATCACGTATAATATCGATCTTTCCTGGCAATACTCTTCATTTTTTCATGGTTATTGCGTAACCATGTTCCTACTCGTGACAGAAATCAAAGACACTTCACTGTGTTCTTAACTAAAATTACTAATGACTGACAAGGCTATTTTAATAATCTTCAATCGTAATCACCAATAGTATCATTCTTTCCTTGCCATACTCTTCATTTTTTCATTATTATTGCGTAACAATGTTCCGGCTCTTGAGAAACTAAAGACGCTTCACTGTGTTATCTAAAATTATTAATGACTGACAGGACTACCATAATAAACTTATATAGTAATGACCAATAGTATCATTCTTTCCTGGCAATACTCTTCATTTTTTTCATGATTATTGGCAATGACGACCTAAAAGCAGAGTGAAAGAAGAGTTCTGGACAAATGTGGAAGCGTGCATGGAAAAGTTTGAAAGGAATGAGAGAGTGTTTTTGATTGGAGATATGAATGGAAAAGTAGGGAATGTGAAGGTGGATGGAGTAGTTGGTGAGTAGGGTGTGTCTGCAGAAGTGGATGACAATGGCAGTGCTCCAGTGGCCATTTGTGCCGGGAGGGGGTTGTTGATAGCTAATACCCTCTTCAGACACAAAATGATCCACAGGTATTGTACATGTGGCGAGTGATGGAAAGGGTGGGTGGTGCACTGAATGAAGGGAAGCCAGTGATTGATTATGTGTGTTTGGAAGACAGAATGAGAAGGTGTGTAATGGATGCAAGAGCATAATATAGAGGTTGGGGGAGTGGACTTTCCGAGCACCACTTGGTGGTGGTGAAAGTGAAGGTTGAAATGAAGTGGAGGAATAGAAGAAAGGAAGGACCGGAGGAAGTAGTTCATACAAGGAGAGTGGAAAGTTTACAAGAGGATGGAAAAAAGTCAGAATAAATATTATAAAAGAGAAGTGGAGGAGCAATTGGGTAAATATGATTTCGAGCAGATGGCGGATGTGGAAGGTGTGTGCAAGATATTCACGGAAGAAATCTGTGCAGCATGTGAGGTGGTGTGTGGGGTGAAGAGAAGGCGAAAGGGGGTGCAAGGAACAGCATGGTGGAACGAAGAGGTGAGACAGGCTGTGGCACGAAAGAGGAAAGCATGTAGTGAGTGGATGAGAAACAGGAGTGTGGAGGAAGTTGAGAGACAGAAAAGAGAGTTATATGTAGAGAGGAAGAGAGAGGTGACAATATTTGTAAGAAAGTAAGAAGAGTGTGGATGAGGTATTTGGAAAGAATTTGGGTGTAAAGTGGAGGAAATGTAAGAAAACGTTCTGCAGTGAGGTAAAGAGAGTTAGACAGGGTGTAAAGAAACTAGTCGGGGAATGAAAGATTAAAATGGTACCGTAGATTACTAGTGGAGAAGGGAGAAAAAGTGAGCAGATGGAGAGAACACTTTAAGGAATTGTTGAACATAGAGAATGAAAGTAATGCGAGTATAAGTGGCTGGGAATGGCTGGGAGAAGGAGAGATGTGAGAAGAGAGGAGGAAATCAGTAGGATAGAAGTTGTGGAAGCAATGAAGAAAGTCAAAATGAGGAAAGGCCCAGGGATTGATGGAGTGTGTGCTGAAATGCTGAAGCATGGGGGAGAGATAGTAGTAGAATGGATGTGGGAGATGTGCAGATTGGCCTGGGAGGAAGGTAGAGTCCCGGAGGATTGGAAGTCTGGTATAATTATTCCCATGTACAAAAGAAAAGGGGAAAAAGAAGTGTGTGGTAATCATAGGGGCATTTGTCTTCTTAATGTAACAAGAAAAGTATATGGTAGGATACTAAGTTATTGACAGAGTTAGGGAAATAACAGAGGAATTAGTTGAATAAGAACATGGAGGTCTTAGGAAGGGAAGAGGTTGTGTAGATGAGATACTCATTCTTAGGTCTTAAGTGGAAAAGTGTCTAGAGAAGGGAAATAGGTTGTATGCGGCCTTCATGGATTTGGAGAAAGCATATGACAGGGTGGATAGACAGGGATTGTGGAAAGTATTAAAAAAAATATGGAGTAAATAGGAAGTTGTTGAATGCCGTGAAGAGTATGTATGAAGGTGTTAAGGCTGCAGTGCGTGTGGACGATGAACTGAGTGAATTTTTCTATTTGAAGGTTGGATTGAAACAGGGATGTGTCATGTCTCCTTGGTTGTTCATTCTGTATATGGATGGGGTTATAAAAGAGATACAAGGTAGGACAGTGGATGTTGGTCCTAATGAGAGAGGGCAGTGTGTGGAAACTCCTTGTACTGTTGTTTGCAGACAATACTGTGTTGCTGAATGAAGACGAAAAGGAGCTGGAAGGTTTGATGAATGAGTCTGGGAAAGTGTGGAAGAAACGGAATCTAAAGGTGAATGTAGGTAAGAGAAGAGTTATGGTCTTTGAGAGAAATGAAGTCCCTGAATGTACAATTACAGTAGGTTGAATGTGGAGGAAATGGAAAATGTGAGTACGTTTAAGTATTTGGGTAGTGTGATGAGTAAGGATGGAAGTTTAGAGGGTGAAGTGCTTGAAAGGGTACATCAAGGAAGAAAGATGTCTGGTTCTTTGAAAGCTGTTATAAGAAACAGGGAAGTGAGCATGAAGTGAAAAAGTTACTGCATGAGAGTATTGTGATACCAACTCTAATGTATGGAAATGAAACTTGGGCCTTGTTGGAGGGACACAATTCAAGAGTGAGGGCAGTAGAAATGAGTTATTTGAAAGGAGCATGTGGAGTCACAGGGAGAGACAGACTGACAAATGAGGAAGTGAAGGAGCACTGTTGTATGGACGCGGATTTGATGGGAAGCATTAGGAGAAACACACTGAGGTGGTTTGGCCCTGTGGAGAGGATGGAGAGCGAGAGACTGACAAGGAGAGTGTATATGAGTGAGGTGGAAGGGGGGGAGAGGGAGGGGGAGGCCAAGGATGAGATGGAGGGATGGAGCGGAGAAGTACATGTACGAGTATATGAGAGAAGGGGTGTGTGAGCTGGGAGCAGGACAGTGAAATGGCGGAGGACAGGGTGACATGGAGGCGATTTATTTGTGGCCACCCCTTACGGGGTTTAGGCGTCTGGCAATAGATAGATAGATAGACGACGTGGGAAAACAGACTGGGTCTCCCTCACTCCCCGCCCGAACCTGTGACGTCATGGCCCTGAGCTCCAGCCACCGAATAAAGCAGCACGGAAGGCGTCTTGAGCTGGCACTTATGTCAGGGGAAAATTTGCTTTGTTTACCTTGGTGTAAGGTCGATTTTAGCATGCCAAAAATGGAGCCAGAGAGGTCTATATCAACATAGTAGGCAGAGGAAGGATTCCAAATACTGCTTGCTTGCTTAGCTCCTTTTTTTACTTTCATCGGTTAGCCACCTCTGGTTCAAATGATCAGAGACTAAGACTCTCTCCTTATCTCTCTCTCTTTATATATAAAGAGAGAGATAGAAAAAGAGAGAGGGGGGAGGGACAGAGTAATATGCTCACAAAATGAAACAACAGACGCACATACATACATACATACATACAAACAGACAATAATGCAAACATATAAACATAGTGAAACAACAATTCTCCACACACACACACACACACACACACCAATGATGAGGGCAAGTCACGATGAGTAGGCAGTCTTAGTGTGTGGGTGTGTGGGTGTGTTTGTGATGATCCGAATATTCACCATCGCATTTGCATTCGCAAATATTCGCATATTTATTCGATATCAGCATTAACATTTGTATTTGGATGTTGTCATGCGAATATTTTGCGAATATTAATAATGCAACTTTATAAAGTTTATCTAAAATCAAATAAAGAGTTAAAAGCATGTGTTGAACGAGTGTTCTAGGCAAGGGCTGCCAACCAAGCAGCTGTGCCAGGCAAGCTAGGGCTGTTTGCTGCATCATGCAGTGTTGTAGGATTCCCAGAAAAGCAGGGATATCTCCAGATTTTATGCCTAACGACAAGTTTTCAGAATTTTTCATTAAGAAGTGGGTAATCACCAGATATTTACTCATAAACAGAAAAAGCACTCTAAATCTCAAGAATTTTTAAGAGAGAGAGAGAGAGAGAGAGAGAGAGAGAGAGAGAGAGAGAGAGAGAGAGAGAACGCCTGTCTGACGAGATCTGTTTTTTTTTTTTTTTCGAAGTTCGTCCAGGACGTGACTGATATCCCCAGGGGATGGCGTAAAAGTTGGGTCCTCGTCTCGCATCCTGGTGACATAGAAAATTGATTGATGACATATAAACTCACGTTTCCATTCACATTCACATTCGTATTCCCGAATACTGAAAATTCATATTTGCATTTGCATTCGCATTCGCGATTGTTGAGAAATATACATTCGGACCATTACTAGCGCGCGCGCGCGTGCGTGCGTGTGTGTGTGTGTGTGTGTGTGTGTGTGTGTGTGTGTAGGAAAACTAATAATAAAGTAGATGTGCAGTTTCTTCCTGTGCAGTCGGAGAAAACATGGAAACTGCAGTAGCCAGTCCTGTGTTATGTATGGCAGTTCCGTTGAAATCCATGTTCTCACTTTCCTCTGTTTCTGATCGCTGGTATTTTTTTAGGAGGGGGACTGACCCCCTAAGAATCATTGGGGGATCACGCTCCCCCAATACAGCAGTACGGAAGAGAAGTAAATTTTACGACCGTACTAAATATGAATGCCATATCTGCCCTGCTTTCACCAGTGCTGAGAATGTCTAATTTTGTGAGGGGGGCTGGCCTCACTCAAACTCATGATTGGAAAATTTTTCATACTGGTATACTGGAAGACCTTTGGAATAAACAGACGAACTCACTAGGAAGTTTTATTCATATGCTTCTCCTGTTTCTTGTAAATTTTAGTTTCGGGGAGGATTATCCCCCCGGAAAAAAAATTGGGGGTACCTCACTCCCCAGACATCACATTACGGATGAGAGTCCATTGTACAACCTGTACTGGCATATCAAAGCCACATCTTTCGTCTTTTCACAACGGAGAATTTTTAATTTGGTGAGGGTATGCAGACCCTCCAAAAATAATGGTGGACACTTTAAATAGTAGAAAACATAATCAAGGAGCCAGCTGAACTGACCTGAGAAGTTTCGTTGATATCCACGTACTCACTTTCCCTTATTTTTGATCGTTCTTGTTTTTGGGGGGGAGGGCTGACCCCCCAAGAAAATCTGGAGGGGTCACACTCTTACCCGCATTACGGGTAAGAGTATATTGCTTTACATGTACAGAGATATCAAAGCCATAACTGCCCTCCTTTCACTATTTAGAAAATAAAAATAACTTGGTGGGGGCTGACCACCTATAAATTATGGTTACAACATTGTTTTTAGTGGAAAAAGTTCACAGTAACCAGTTCAACTCACGTGGGAAGTTTCTTTCAAATCCATTAAATAGCCTTGGAGAGCTTAAAGCACACACACACACACACACACACACACACACACACACACACACACACACACAAATAAATTAGCATCAGTTTATCATTCTTAATCTATTCATCGGTATCTATCTACCTATCTGTGTGTGTGTGTGTGTGTGTGTGTGTGTGTGTGTGTGTGTGTGCGCATAAACTAAATAATTCACTCAGTTTTTATCCGATTCTGGCCAAACTTAGTGATAATGTTGAGGGTCAACCAATTATTACTCTCTCTACAGAAGCGACTGTGTAGCAAGGGCAGATGCTATGTTTTGATCGGCGCGTGGACGGTGCTTGTGTTTTTTAACTAAATAACTCAGACTTTTATCCGATTTAAATCGAACTTGCTGGAAGGGTTGAGGGTCAACCATGGAGGAAGCCTGCTTTTTTAAATATAAGTAGTCAAAGGTCAAGATCGCAGGGCTAGGTCCAACATTGACCTTAAGAAAGTCACCTTAAACAGTTTTTATCCAGGTTACACCTAACTTGGGGACACTGTTGACGGTAAAGCAAGAATGTGTTGATTTAATTTTGAGAACAATTAGCCAAAGGGAGATTTCACGAGGCATGGTCAAAGTTCTACCCTTATTGACAAAATATCTCAGTTTTGATCTAATTATAACCAAATTTGGTGCAAGAATTGAGGGTAAGTTAAGGATTAATCCTATTGCTTTTTTTGATCAATAGGTCATAGGTCAACTTCACCGGCCATCTTGAACTTAAACAGTGTTTATCCTTTGTGGATCAAACTTGGAAGTGTTGAAGGTAAGGAATGGGTGAAATGATTTAATTTTGCAAACAATCAGTCAAGGTCATAGGTCAAAGTCCAACATTCGACACATATGCGTGTTTATTATTAAACTAACTAAAAGATTTTTTTTTTTTCGATTATAAGAAAACTTGGTGGAAGGGTTGAGAGATAGTCATGAGGTATATCTACTGCTTGTAAGAACAATCGGCCCAATGTGAAGGTCACAGTTCATGAAGACACTTTTGGTCTAATTTATACAAAAAATTGTGGAAGGAATGAGGGTAAGGCAAGAATGAAGTAATTCGATTTCGAAAGTATTCTGTCGAAGGTGATGGCCACAGCGCAAAGTCAGATAATCGACACCTTGACTTTTTGGTGATCACAGGAGATGTAACCTCTGAGTGGCCCTTGTTTTGTAGACCAACAGGTCAGAGGTCAAGGTCACAGGAGTAGTCGAAGTTTGACCTAGCAAACACATTTTAAAGTCTTTAACCATTGTAGACCAAACTTAGGGAAAGGGTTGAGGGTAAGGCAACAATAAAGCAGTTTAAATTTGAAAACAGTCAGTCAGAGGTCACGGTCACAAGGCAATGTCAAAGTTCGGCTAGTGCATCTGTGTGAATAAAATAAAATAAATCAATTTTTATCTGATTTGTTCAAATTAGAGGAATGGGTTGAGGATCACATACAAGGTTGATATCGTTTTTGAGACCAATAGGTCAAAAATGGAGGTCAGACCAAGATCAGCTTAAACAGTGTTTACCCGATGTAGACTAAACTTTGTGGATAGGCTAAAGTTAAAAATAAGGATAAAAAGATTCGATTTTAAGAACAATCAGTCGGAGGTCAAGGTAATAGGGAAAGATCAATTGTCAAGGTCACTAGGCAATCAACTTATATAGTTTTGATATGATTTTAATCAAACTTGGTGGAAGGGTTAAAGGTTAGACAGGAATGAAGTCGTTCGATTTTGAGAATAATCAGTCGAAGGTCAAAGTCAGGGGGCGAAGTAAATTTGGCCCACACCAGTTGGTGGGCAAGGTGTTGCACTGTCTGAGTTTTTTTTTTTTTTTTTTTTTTTGCCGTCAGGCGATTTTATTAATGCTGGGACAAACTGCAGTACTATGGCATTATTTTAAGTCGAATAAAGGCATCTTGTAGTTGAAAGAATAAAATTTAGGAAGCGTCCTTGCAGTGAAGTGGCTTGTGATGTACCTTAACTTTTTTTTTTCTTTTTTTTAGTCTATATGCGAATAGATTACTGTCTCTCTGATCTCATCAGTACTCTTTTTTTTTTTTTTTTTTTTTTCTACCTGATGTTATCTGACTAAGTATTATTTAGCTTATGAGGGTCCTTTCGTTGTTGTTGTTGATCAACCCCAGTCTGTCTGGTCGTGTAGATTCATCAGCCACGGGCAAGTGTCAATCCCTTCAAGGCCGTCCAGTGCGGTGAACTTGTGTTCCCATGTGGTTGACAGCGCCTCGCTGTGGCAAGGCGTGGGGAATAGTGTGGAGGTTTGGTTCTTGGGTGGATGCCCCATTTGTGTCTCTCCTCCCAGTTAACAGGGGCACCATAGTAGGCTCCACTTTAACCCATGATCGAATTACCTAGTTACAACCTGGCAATGTAAATGGCTTCCTGAGTTACAGAAAACAATTAGGCTTGTCACCCATTATAGAACCACATGTAAAGAAATGAATAATAACAAGAAGCGGTGCCAAGGCACAGCAAACCCATCCAGTTATTTTAGTGCTGATGTATAAACACAACAGGATATCTAGTCAAAGATGTCACATATCAAATGTGGTTTATATCGGGTGGAAATTGACGATTTTATGCTTATTTGAAAATTTAGGCCCGACCCACCTGACATTGACCCTCCCACCGGTTACTGGGGGGTGACCCCCCCCCCCGATGTAATGAGGCATGTTATACGATGCAGATTTGAACGATGCACCTTTAGTTTTTGGTTTCATGTCGATTTGACGAATTCGAAAGGAGTGTGGCGAAAAAAACGAATTTTATCTGTCGCATTTTTTTTTTTTTTTTTTTGTGGTCCTACAGCCTGGGTCTTGGCCCAGTTTGGCCCAAAATTTAATCAGGTGATTAGGTCATAGCCAATTAACTCTGTAATTTTAGTTAAAGTCACAACAGTAGTTTTCGCGTAGGGTTTATAACAGGCAGACAGACAGACAGACAAACAAACAAACAGACAAACCGAGTGAAAACAATACCCGTCCCCGAGCCTTTCTGAGGCGGGGACGGGTAATAAAGTAACAGGAAGGAGGGGAAGAAGTAGGAAGAGGGAAGGACAGACGCAGAAATACAATGATAAAGGTGAGGGAAGAAGTAGGCAACACTGTATCAAGTAAGTGGATGATGGTTGTCACCACCTGCTACTGGAGTCCTCTCGTAGTGAAGGGATATGGAAACAGTCTTCTTTAATTTTTTTTCTAACATATTCTTGCTACCTCAAGATTTAATGACTTAGGTAAACGAATTCCTTCTGTACAGTATCGGCTTTACCGTTTTATTCTTGCGTTCTCTCGATTATTATTTATTTTCTTCAGTTTATGAAAGACCTGTCGTACAAATCCAGTGAACCCCTTTGAATTCGTTGATTTTTGTGTTTTGTTCTTCGCACCTCCTATCATAAATAGTTGGAGAGACCACTTGTAGTGACGAGGTAAAAAAAAAAATAATAATCATTGAACCCTTTCACAGCTTGATTTCTTTCACTATGTTGAATAAGATTTTGTGAATGTTGAAAGAATAATATGTATACAGCATGTCATCTGATTGAAGCCGTTACCACTTCAGTTCGATGATATATTCTGTATATCATTCTTGCTTCCTCCAGACGACTTTATTCAATTTAGGAAGGATCTCTAACAATAAAAAATTTAACCTAAGCTGAAGTTTGCTATAAACAAAATAAAATTGTCTGAAAAAAGGGAGAATGTAAACAACAAAAATATCGTCTGACTAAAGGATTTAACCTTGGAAGAGAAGAATAAACTGGTAAGGATGACGTGCTGGGGAGCCACGGCAGTACGCGTCAAATGTACCCATGCGTTGGCCATCTTCATTACTGTCATCACAATTTTTAACATAATTTTCAGTTCCATCTCCATCATCATCATAAACATCATTACATCCTCCCTCCAGCTCCTCTTTATCATCATCATCATCATCATCATCATAAACTTCATTATACCCTTCCTCCTCCTCCTTATCATCATCATATCGTCATCATCATCATTATCATAAAAATCAGTATACCTTCCCTCCTCCTCCTTCTCCTCCTGCTCATCATTATCATCATCATCATCATCATCATCACCATCATCACTGTCATCATCAACATAAGCCTAATTATACACTCACCCCTCCTCCTCTTCTTTATCATCATCAGTATCATCATATCATCATCATCATAAATATGATTATATCCACTTTCCTTCTCCTTCTCCTCCCTCTCTTTTTTATCATCACCATCATCATCATCATCATCATCATCATAAACATGATTGTACCCTTCCTCCTTCTTATCATCATCATCATAACATCGAAGGAAAAAATTGTTTGGAAGCTGTCACGAGTCGGCGCGATTTTGTATTTGAATAAACTCGTGACATCAACTTTGGTGGGAAAACGGGAACTCTAGTGGAATCCCAGTATTTATCACTGTCAACCGCCACGTATTCACCCGGTCGGGAGTGTTCTCAGAACAATTTTTCAGTGTCATAATTGGCCGTCTTTGTGCGAGACATCAGCACTTCCGCTGAGCGATTTATTATGGGCGTGTTTCGCTCATTCTAGCCGTTAGCAATGCGGCTCAACACTCGCCTCTTTCTCACGATTTGAAGTCAGTCAAGGTTTGAGCGCCGCTGAAGCAGGTAGTATGTTTGGCAGCGTCCTTCCTCAGTAATCGACGCCTAGTTCCCACCGCCTCCTTTGGATTCCCACCTAGCGTGATTGGCGAGAGACTCAGCGTGTGCAGTGTCCTTCCAGTAACGACGCCCAGTCATCCGCTTTGTCCACTTTTCTGACCAGTATTTCTTTTCGATTTTTCCTAGTTTTAAGAGTTAGCTTTTGAGTGAGCGAGTGAGTGCGATCTCCTTATTTTGAATTCATTTTGAAATGTGATGTAAATTTATTTTATTGTAATCAATAAATTAACAGTTCTTTTTCTTGAGCTTAATGTAATGTAAATTCGTGTTTTATTTTCCATATTAAGCTTGTTTCACTTATAGCTCCTAGTTTGCATAAATGCTTTGGTATTCATAACTGGTACTTAGGCCAGTCCTCTTGTATTAAGCTTAAAACCCGTTGTGCAACCAGGAGTTAATGCATCAGCAAGAATTTTTTATCACTAATAGCATTAGTTATTGATTGTCAGGGGTGAAGTCACTTTCTCCAGAGGCCAACAGTACTAACAAACAGCATTTGTGAGCAATTAGTCTCTGCTGTGTACTGTTGAGAAAGTTTATAAATTCTCGTCCTTAGAGAATCGGCGAAGTAAGCCGGCATAAAGTAATCATTGCTTGATTTTCACAAGACAATTCATTGTCGTTCTCAGTATTATTGAATAATATTCTTTAATATTTCATACTCTTTAAAAACCCCGCGACAATTGGCGACCTCATTCCCGGATATTAACTCCTAGCTCTAAAGTTATTCACGAGATAATACTTACTCGTTCATACTTAGGTATTTATCATTAAAGTCCATAGGCACTATCTTACTGGTGATTATTGATTCAGTTCTATTAATTTACGTAATAGTTTTCACAGTCAGTTGTTTGTTTAATTTTCTTTCTTTACCAGTTTCATTAGATAAAACTGGTCACCACTAACCTGTGCCTATATTCTTTATTCTCGATTTTTGGCATCTTTCTCTGAAAAAATTGCAGTCAGTACGGAGTTGCTAGTTTACTTAGATTGAGTTAGCGTCATGTCTACCAGCGTCTATGTACAAGAAGCCAAAGATATGGGTGTTACAGACCCAAAGGAAATAAAGAACTTTGTCCTCTCTCGTTTAATTACAAGCAGCAACACGAGAGTGATGCTCATGAGGAGCATCGAATTCAGCGTGAGGAACGTGAAAAGGAGCGCGAATACAAGTGAGAACAGCGCGAACACGAGCAAAAACAACGCGAACTCGAGTTAGAACATGAGCGAGAACAGCATGAGGAATGAGAGAGAGAACATCAACACGAGCTAGAACAACGTGAGAGAGATCGTCAACACGAGTTAGAACAACACGAGAGAGAACATCAACACGAGTTAGAATAATGTGAGAGAGAACGTGAATACGAGCGTGAACAACGAGAACATGAATGTGCCGAGTGAGAAGCACGCGAAAAACATGAATTTGAAATGTTGAAGCTCAAGCAAGATTCCTTGGCTTCAGACACATCTGGTGCAGCTGGCCCAAACTCCACGAGCGCTATCCCTGCACATATTATGACGACCCCACACATCAAGCTTCCCCCATACAAAGAAGGTGAGCGAATTGAGCCATACATAGCTCGTTTTGAAGAC
The DNA here is from genome assembly GCF_032717465.1 of Coenobita brevimanus. Lineage (NCBI taxonomy): Eukaryota > Metazoa > Arthropoda > Malacostraca > Decapoda > Coenobitidae > Coenobita > Coenobita brevimanus. The sequence continues at coordinate 14,626,298 of NC_136999.1, forward strand.
ATGGCTCAACTTTACCAGCTGGATGATGCAGCTAAGCGGCTTCAGTTTCTTAGCCTGTTTGAGGGCCCTGCCCTCGATATTCTCCACAGAATTCGTGGAGACAATCTCACGTATGAGATGATGAAGGCCACACTCGTCAAAGTGTACGGTCTCACAGTTGACAACGCCAAGAGTCAGTTCATGAGGGCGCGTTTACAGGAAAAAGAGACTGCCATTCAGTTTCTTGACCAGCTTACTGCTTACTTAGATGAGTGGATGGAGAAAGATGAAACTCCTTCCACACGTGAGGGGATAATTGATCTTATGCTGCACACGCAGCTAGAAAAGTCATGGCCTACTGAACTTATGGCTCTGTTTAAGATCTGCCAGGTAAGAGATGCCAGCCAAATGGTGAAGAAGGCTGATGCATTTTTCACTGCATACGGGTATCAAACTCGCAAGCAGCATACCTGGAACAGGAAACCTGATAAATCTGGGAAACCATCTCAGACTGAACCCCAGCAACAAGGCCGTTCTCAGAATAATGGCCAAGGTCCAAAACAGCAGAGGAAGGACCAGGGGCAAAACACTCAGAAACCTCAGTGGAATCGGTACAAGTACCCTAACCAGCAGCAGTATCAGTCACGCAACCGGCCGTCGGGACTGTCCTTTTCAGCACCAGCATATCAGAGGCAGGAGGCGAACACCGCCTTCATTCCTCAGCAGCAGCACAGTGGTCACGTCCCTACCAGTACGGGTACTCCCCCACAGTTCTCTAGTCCCACAGCGACAGTGAACCCCCCTCCACATATGGCCAATGGTCCATCTCCCTAGGCAATGAGTACGACCCCTCAAGTATCTAATTCTCAGGGCACCATGTTTGCCGCATCATTTATTCAGCAGCCTAATCAGTGACTGGCTGCTTCCTCCACAGGCCCTCCTACAGGTGACAGTACCTTCCTTGTTCAGCCAGGGTTTGTGGGAGACATTCCTGTGAAGGTCCTCAGGTTGCTCTGTCAGGCAGAGTCTAGTTCGGCCTGAGCAGTACACAGGTCGACAGATCCATGCTAACCTTATTGATGGATCAGTGAGATTGTTCCTTGAGGCATGTATCCAGGTGGCATCTCCATTTTACACTGGTACGACAGTTGCAGTTGTCATGCCAGAACCTTTATTTGACCTTATCATAGGCAATATTCCCGGTGCCAAGGATAGTTGCACCGAAGATGACGCTGCTCAGACTTCGGCTACAGTAACACAAGCCATGGCTGAGGCTCCAAACTGTGTCACCCCTGTGACCATTGAGTCGCCGCAAGAGCTGATGTGTAGCTAAGTTGTTGTTCAAGAATAACATTCTGACCCGACACTTGCTGCCATGCAAAAAAAACAAAAGAGTAGAGTGATAAAGTATTCACGGGGAGGTCAAGCCAAGTTCCTTTGTAAACAAGGACGGCTCTACCGTGAGTCACGAACACCCGAGGGCGAGGTTCAACTGCAGTTTGTCGTTCCCGCCAAGTACCACCAAGCAGTGTTAGAATGGGGTCATTGTTCAGCCTCAGGAGGTCACATGGGCAAAAGGAAAACCCAGGGCCATATCCGAGCTGACTTTTTCTGGCCAGGGATGGGACGAGACATAGATAGTTTTGTGCGTTCCTGCAATGTGTGTCCACGTAACACCAATCAGGGACATGTCCCTCTTGCTCCGTTTGAAACCACACCCATAATCTCTGAATCAGTTGAGAGACAGGGCAGTGGTGAAGTGGGTGCAGACCTGATGTCTCGCCTGCTAACTGCTAACTAATACGGGCAACTGTTGCATGCTGGGTTTCGTAAGATAGGCGTTCTCAGAGATTTGAGTAATCCAAGGACCAGCCTGGTTCCCAGATAAAAGTACAGACCTGACGTCTCGCCCGTTGGCCTCACAGGACACAGTATGTCCAGGGCCTGTACATACATATGTACTGTAAGTTAAGGGGGAAGTTCGAGAACCCCGCAGAGACAGTTCGAGGCTGCGTATGAATTACGTTGTGGAACATCTCGAGCTGTGGGCCTCTCTGAGAATTCCCGCAGAATGCACAATATCCACATGAGTGTTCACACCCACGGTGGGTGTTAAAATGTGACCTGCCCGAGATTGCATAGGGATTCTCAGCTTCCTCTTATTAGTCATAAGTTTACTGTTAGGTTAACTAGTAAACTGCCTGTTCTAAAAGATTTGAGCAATTCAAGAACTGGCACGTTTCCTAGTTAATAAGCGTTAACCAGTAAACTATAAGGGTCCTGAGAGATTTGTGAATCCTAAGACTATGTTTCCTGGTTAATAATGACATAAGTACTGATTGCTAGGCAGAGAGAGAGAGAAATGACACTTTTGATGCTCCACCTTGATTCCTTTCACAGGTGCAGCTGGCGGGTGCAGCATTGCCGTGCAGATCAGCTGGTCGTCCCTGTCGCATGCTGCCGCCCCTTCTCTTCTGCCTCGTCGTCATTATTTATTATTATTTTGTAGTACATGATTTTACACGTAGGTACAGTTACACCACAACTGTCACGCCTACACCGTGTATTACATACATCACACTACATAACAATTAGTTGTTAATGTAAATGTAGTGAACTTTTCGCTCAGTTTGACCTGAGTACAGGATTTTTCACCATCGTCACAGAGTTTTTCCCTCAAGCTTGGTTCTATTACCATAAATACGAGTTTTTTTTTGCTCATTGGCGACTGTGACTTTCTCCTGTAGCAGAATAGCACACACACACACCACAGTGTGAATCTTGTGTGACTGAGTTAGGATTTATATGTAGGTATATTGAAATTTTTTTTCTCTGAAGAAAAAAAAATTGATTTTCATGGGGCATAATGTCACAAGTCAGCGCGATTTTGTATTTGAGTAAACTCGTGACATCAACTTTGGTGGGAAACTGCGAACTCTAGTGGAATCCCAGTATTTATCACTCAGTCAACTGCCACGTATTCACCCAGTCGAGAGTGTTCTTAGAACAATTTTTCAGTGTCATAATTGATCGTCTTTGTGAGAGACATCAGCACTTCCGCTGAGCGATTTATTATGGGTGTGTTTCGCTCATTCCAGCCGTTAGCAATGCGGCTCGACACTTGCCTCTTTCTCACGATTTGAAGTCAGTCAAGGTTTGAGCGCCGCGGAAGCAAGTAGTGTGTGTGGCAGTGTCCTTCCTCAGTTATCGATGCCTAGTTCCCACCACCGCCTTTGGATTCCCACCTAGAGTGATTGGCGAGAGACTCATCGTGTGCAGTGTCCTTCCAGTAACGAGGCCCAGTCATCCGCTTTGTCCACTTTTCTGACCAGAATTTCTTTTCGTTTTTTTCTAGGTTTAAGAGTTAGCTTTTGAGTGAGCGAGTGAGTGCAATCTCCTTATTTTGAATTCATTTTGAAATGTAACTTAAATTTATTTTATTGTAATCAATAAATTAATAGTTCTTTTTCTTGAGCTTAATGTAATGTAAACTCGTGTTTTATTTTCCATATTAAGCTTATTTCACTTGTAGCTCCTAGTTTGCATAAACGCTTTGCTATTCATAACTGGTAATTAGGCCATTCCTTTTGTATTAAGGTTAAAACCCGTTGTGCAACCAGGAGTTAATGCATCAGCAAGAATCTTTTATCATTAATAGCATTAGTTATTGATTGTCAGGGGTGAAGTCACTTTCTCCAGAGGCCAACAGTACTAACAAACAGCATTTGTGAGTAATTAGTCTCTGCTGTGTACTGTTGAGAAAGTTTATAAATTCTCGTCCTTAGAGAATCGGCGAAGTAAGCCGAAATAAAATAATCATTGCTTGATTTTCACAAGACAGTTCACTGTCGTTCTCAGTATTATTTTATAATATTCTTTAATATTTCATACTCCTTAAAAACCCCGTGACAGAAGCCTATTCTAGAAGGCTTGAGTGGGGTTCATAGAGTAACTCACAGCTGTCTCATCCCACTCCTCCCACTGCCAGACGCAAGAAAAAAGAGAGTATCATCATCATCATCATCTTTATTATTATTATAACCAAATTTCCGCTGTTATAAGCAGTCATATCGCATGTTATTTCTACAACTGTAAATGTAAATGATGGGTACTATCGATAATCTGTATACAGCATATACTTCCTACCAGTATATCATTTCATCTAGGCTCACTGCGGGACCAGATCTGAGGAAGAAGAGTGATGACCAGATTTAACCCCAAAATGTGAAAGGGACGTCTGTAAGAAGAGTGATGCAAATGAAAGTTGAAGTGAAGTAATGTGTCGGTCCGGCAACAGTCAAGTACATGCCGTGAGTACCGCTGTTCCTGACATCATCTCCACCTTCCATCCTCGTGGCCCCTTCAGACCGAGGCCAGGGCCGAGTGGGAGGAGAGTAGGAGGATGGAGAAAGGAGAAGTGAAGAAGAGGACGGAAGTGGAGCAGGGGGCAAGAGGACCAGGGACTGGCAAAGTCATAAGTTCATGCGAGCAGCATATAAAACACTCTGACGTAAGCATCGCGCTGAAATCATGGCACATGCACAGCAGGCATGGGACCAGGCACAAGGAGCTAGAAAACAGCGAGGGTTATTGCAGAGGAAGGAGAAGATGAAATACCAGAATAGGTGAGGCAAATGAGAGAATGGTGGGAGAAGGAGGATGGTTGGGTAAGAGGCAAAAACACCTAGGGCGTTGAGTTTATAAACAGCCCTTGAGGAGCCAGAATACAATGTTACCGGGCTAGGATGCGAAGGATAATGTACTGGAGTCGGTTTAAACAACTGTCACCTGCGAGGATGCACAGGAGCACTGGTCATGTGCCAGTGAGTGAGGGTAAAGTCTCAGGGAGTAGGAAATGAGGTAGTCTAGGGGTGCAGCGATGGCTCAATAATCCGTATGAAGATGTATATAAGTATGCTTATAAGATGGATGCAGTCAAAACGAGTTTGGTAGTCAGACAGATGTTGTGTCCAGTTTGGATAGACAGGGAGAAATACAGTCACGAACATGGGCATCGCAACCCTGGTGAGTAGACGTGTTTGAAGAACAGTTTTGCGAGAGTGAAACGCAAGGTGGATAAATGCCGTTAGTGCAACGTAAAGTACCGACAGTCATTACTCAGAAAACCAGCAATATTATTTTGACGTGAATCTCCTTGGTCGTTACCTAGTCAGGTAACTAAGTTGCATCTAAGTCGTACATAATTATCAAGTAACTGAGTTGCTGTCAAGTCGTACATAAGTGGTTGAGATTTCCCTTGTGTCGAGTTGGGACTCGGTATACTAAGTAGTTTGCCACATTCGTATTAACGTAACTGACTTGTGTAGCTTGTTTGTAAAGCAATGTAAATATAATGTATACAATTGTTAAGATTAAAGTAAAAACTGTTTCTGTTTTTTTTCTTAATGCAAGAAACAGAAAAAAAAAAAGGCCAGGGGCCCGCAAACCGTTCCTTCCCAGAAAAACAACAACAACAACAACAGAAAGCCAAATTCAAGATCCGTTCATTTCGAGATGCCTGGACACACTGTGTTTGAAAGACTGGAGATCATAGGAAGTAGGAAATACAGACAGAGGGAGACAGTTTCAGAGTTGACTTGTTGCATAAATGAAGGACTGGGAGTAATGGTTAACTCTTGCATTAGAGAGTTGGACAGGAAAGGGATGAGAGTTTGTTGCTAGACGAGTGCTACGTGCCCGATGTAAAGATGGAGGGATGCAAGCAAACAGCTCAGAGGAGCAGTGACCATTGAAGAAGCGATAGAAGAAAGATAAAGATGCAACAGTGCGGCAAAGAAACAGAGGTTGAAGGGAGCCAGTAAGAGAAGGAGAGTTAATGAGATGAAAGGCCTTTGACTCCACCCTATTGAGAAGAGCTGTATGTGGAGAGCCTCGCCACACATGAGAGTTATACTCTAAACAGGGGCGAATAAAACCCGTATATAAAGTCAACACCTGTGCAGAAGTAAAGAAGGTACGGAGTTGGCTTAGCACATCTAATCTCTTGGAAGCAGATTTTACAAGAGATGCAATATGATCTTCCCAAGATAAGTCCCGAATGAATGAAACCCCAAGCATGTTCAAGGATGATGCAGGATTGAGCTGGATATTATTAAACATTAGTGGGTATTCATGTGGAAGATTGTGTCAGGTTAATAGGTGTAAAACTGAGTTTTTGATGCATTAAAAACAACAAGATTATTTTTACCCCAGTCAGAGATACGAGCCAGGTCAGACATTAGGTTTGCCATAGCCTCATCCCTTGTTTGTTGAAGTAACTGATGAGATGAACGTTCCGAGAACTGAATGGAAAAGTGAAGGGTGGAATCATCAGCGTACGAGTGGATAGGGTTAGATGTACAGCTTAGATGGTCATTGATGAATAAAAGGAAGAGAGTCGGTGATAGGACAGAGCCCTGAGGAACACCACTGTTGACAGATCTAGGAGAAGAACAATGGCCATCTACAACAGCCGCTATTGAAGGACCAGAAAGGAAGCTATAGATGAAGGCACAGATAGGATAGAAACTGTAAGAGGGCAGTTTGGAAATTAAAGATTTATGCCAGACTCGATCGAAAGCCTTTGAGATGTCAAGTGCAATGGTAAAGCTTTCGCCAAAGTCTCGAAAGGAGGATGACCAGGAGTCGGAAAGGTAGGTGAGAAGATCGCCAGTGGAGCGTCCCTGATGGAACCCATACTGACGACCAGAAAGAAGGTTGTGATAGGAAAGATGCTTTAGAATTTTTCTGTTAAGAATTGACTCAAAAACTTTTGAGACACAGGATGTTAATGCAATTGGACGAAAGGTAGAGGGTTAGTAATGGTCACCCTTCTTTGGGACTGGCTGAATGAGGGCAAACTTCCAGCAAGAAGGAAAGGTACAAGTTGACAGACAAAGGCGAAAGAGTTTACCTAGGCAGGGTGTAAGCACAGATGCACAGTTCTTGAGGACAACAGGAGGGACTCCATCAGGCCCATATGCCTTGTTAGTATTAACCCCTTAACCACGGGGCATCACGAAAGTGACACCCAGGTGCAATGGATCATACCGCGGTGCATCACTTTTGTGATTCTGTATTATTTTGAATTATCCCGGGCTTTCAAGTGGTGGCTTGTATCATCTATCAGTGCTGCCAATGTCCAACACTAGTCAGGACTCCAAATCTCATCTGTACTCCCATCCATTGTTGACATTTTAGCGATTTTCCCCCGTTCCTGACTTCCCTTCCTACCTCCCCTCCATTACTCTGTCCTAAAACCTCCCCGGCCGCGCTGCGCTAAACAAATCTCCCCCGGATTTTTCCACAGATTTCATCCATTGAAAAAAGCCCTATGCCCTATACTTATACAAAATAATATATACAAACAAAAAAAAATAAGGTAAGTGATAGTGGTATACACCAGGAATTGGCTAATTATCACCTGACAACACCTCACATGCATTCATTCGCTACATTACCACGGTAATTTCCCCTTTGAATTATGCCTTGTAATCTATTTCTGTAATAAAAATATATATCAGAAAGGAAGGGAGAAGCCTAAGTGACATTTACATTCATCTGGAACTACCTATTTCTTTATGTATTGCCGAGATTTTCTACCAATAATTTATTAGCATGTAAGTTAGCAGCTGTCATCCACATTGTCACTGTCAACCCTTGCCTTCTCAGATAAGCTGCGGCATTTAGTTCCTTGTCCTTCGCTGTGGTCAAAACATGTCGCACTTGCGCCTCGCCATTTCTGCCGCTTCTGCGCCCATTGCAAAGGGTCCCGTGACCTCTACACCCAGAAAAAATCGTGAAAGAAGCAGGAAAGGACTAAGTGACTCTGCAGTGGAACGTGAACTAGCGGAATTATCAATGGTGGTGATGGATAGTGATTTTGACCCTTCGGGGGATTCGTGTGATGAGCCGGGTGAGGAAATCGTGCCAGAAAGTACTAGTACGAGTGCTTCAGTGTCGGAAGTTATCCCTAGCTCCAAGGGAAAGGAGCCATTAGTGCAGCAAGGGAAGGAATTTGCGAAGGGAGTGAAAAGGCGGCGTGTTAGCCCTGGAACAATGGCCCCGCGTGACCCAGCCCACCATGAGTCCTGAGTTGATTCACCTTCCCGTTCCCCAAGCCCCATTTCGCTCATTTCTTCCTCTTCTTCTGCTGAATTATCTCTGGAGTCTTCGTCGTCAGTCACCACCAGCATCAACAGTGAAGGCAGGCCGTAGAGGAAGAGTTAAATCCCTGACCCGTAAAAGTAGAGTTGCTAGTAGAGTAAGGGCTGCTAGTGTTGTACGGCAACCCAGGGTCATTGCGAGTGACCTTGAACGTGGTAAATCTCCCTCACAGCCACCCACCACCCTCACCCACCCTACACCGCCACGACAGGGAATCCTGGACGCCTTCACGTGGACAGAAGGGTCTGATTTTGTCCCAGAACATCTAGATTTTGACGAGAGTTCCTCAGGAGTACAACCTGCCTTCACTCTTGACGAGGATGCTGAGTGTGTGGACTTCCTTTTGGCCTTCCTAGATGATGAAGTCATGCAGCACATATGTGATGAGACCAACAGGTATGAATCACAAAGCGCTGCAAGTGGTACAGGTGCAGCCAAGATGCAACAGTGGTCCATGCTGGGAGTGCAGGAGCTGTATGTGTTCTTTGCCCTCATGCTTCTCATGCCACTCAAAGAAGCATGAGTTGGAAGAATACTGGTCCATGGACCCCTTACTACCCTCACCCACCTTCAATAAGTACATGGCCAGAGATCGCTTCCGGAAGATCATGGGAAACCTGCACTTTACCGACAACGATGTACCTTCCTAAACCGACCCACTCTGGAAGATCCAGGAGATTCTGAGCAGAATGAAGGATAAGTTTATGACATTCTTCCACCCCTTTCAGAAGGTTGTCATTGACGAATCCTTGGTTTTGTTCAGAGGACGTCTTAGGTTTGTGCAGTACATTCCAAGCAAACGCCATCGCTTTGGAATCAAGTTCTTTGTACTGTGCGACTGTAAGACGGGGTACATCCTTGACTTCATCATTTATTCAGCCAGCACTGTCGATCTGGATAAAACACACCCCCTTGGCTTCTCAGGCTGTGTAGTGAAAGTGCTCCTTGAAAAGTATTTTGGTGGGAATCATGTGCTGTATACAGACAACTATTATACAGCACCGAAACTTGCCAAATACCTTTCAGAGCACGGCATCGGCTCCTGTGGCACTGTCAAGAGTAATCGTGCCCACTTCCCTAAATTCCCAGAGGCAGGAACCTCACAGCGAGGAGACGTGCAGCTACGCAAGTCTGAGAAGATGCTGGCAATACGGTGGCATGACAAGAGGATCGTGCACATGCTCACCACCGTACATAAGGGGGAAATGACAGACAGTGGGAAGGTCGACCGTAGGACAGGCAAACCTGTGAGGAAACCTGATGCTGTGTTAGACTACAATATCAACATGAGGCTGGTGGACAAGTCCGACATGATGATTGGTGAGATCGACTGCCTCAGGAAGAATACTAGATGGTACAGGAAAGTTCTGCATCTCATAGACATGACGATGCTGAACGCCTTCATCCTGTACCAGATGAAGGTAAAGCCACCCAAGTCCTTCTCCCTGAGGTTGTTCGCCAGGACTTGTGTTCAGCAGCTGCTGGAAAGATATGGTAGGGTGACAGCAGCAACTCCAAGGCGCCATCCAGTAACACTTCCCGACAGACTTGAGCAGAGGGCGTACATGGATCGGCACAGACTGGTGCCAATGCCTGCCACAGGCAAGAGGAAGGCTGTGATCCACAGGTGCCAGGTGTGTGCACATACCACCCGACGCACACCTGAGCACAAACGCACCTCTTGGCAGTGCCCAGAGTGCCAGGTTCCCCTCTGTGTTACCTGCTTCTTTGATTACCACAGCCAGAAGCAGTTCTAAAAGTGCAAGTGGGAAAGGAAAGTAATGTGTAAAAAATGTGTAAATAATGTGTAAATAGCAAGTGAAAGCAATGGATGTTCAGTACATATGACTGAACAGTGTAATATAGTTTTATCTTACTGAAAGTGACAGTGAATAACATAGTGTAAATAAAATAGAAGGATAAATATTGAAAATACAATAGAAAATGTAAATAGTAATGTAAGTAATTAGTAATATAAGAATATGAGTACAAATACTTGATGTTATAACAGTGAAAGTGAATCCGTGGCTCTCTATGTATTTTACTGAATGAAAAATTGAATAACCTCAGTGACAATAAACTAATACTACTGAAGGAAACTTATGGATAAAGACTCCAGATATATATAAATGTTATATAGTAATAGAAATATAAAGTGTGAGGGATTTTGTGAATAATAAATGGCAGAAAACCAACAGCGAACTAGCGCAAGTGGGAAGGTCATACGCGCTCGTAATTTTCATTGCTTTCACAGTGTTTTTTTTTTGGAGTATGAATCCCAAACTACTTGATAATCATAGAGTAGTGTTTATAGTGTTAATATCTGGCTGTGGTAATCATATTACGGGTTGTCGGGAAGTGTAAAGTGGAGACTTCGTTACCCAAATTCAGAGGTCTCCACAAGTCCTACGGTAATCGATGAAGGCTCAACAAACATCCCAGGAGAAAGCTGAATGAATGTTCCATAAGGATATTTAATTTTAATATTCTAGGACTAATAACTAATTTTTGGCAAATATTTTTTGAGAGTCTGTCGGAGCCTGATAACCCCGCGGGACACGCAAAACATTGGGAAACATGCCCACGGTGTAAGGGTTAAGGCCAGTGATAGCAGAAAATACACCAGCTGAAGAAATTTTAATGTCAGCCATGAGGAAGTCAGAGGGGGGAAGTGATGGAGCAATAGCACTGGAATTGTCTAAGGTGGAATTGGAGGAGAAAGTCTGAGTGAAGAGATCTGCTTTATCAGTAGAAGAAAGCTTCAGAGCCGTCAGAACAGAAAAGAGGACGGAAGGATGATGAAGTAAAGCTGTTAGAAAGGTTTTTGGAAAGGTGCCAGAAGGAGCAGGAAGAATTCGAGTTGGAGGGTTGAGAACATTTGGTACAGATGAAATTACTTTGAGCAAGGCGAAGTACAGACTTAGGGCGATTCCGGGCAGAAACATAAGCAAGATGTGATTCAGGGGTGGGTTGGTTCTGGTGCCTTTTGTAGGCCCTCTCCTTGTTGTGGACAGCATTAGAACAAGCGTGATTGAACCAAGGCTTTTTTGCATTAGTCAAAGAATATGAGAAATGAATGTATGCTTCCATGCCGGAGAGAATAACCTTCGTAATGCGCAATGCACACTCTGATGGCTCCCGGCCATGGAAGCAATAATCATTCCAGGGAAAATCAAAGAAGTACTGCCTAAGGGCCTCCCTATCTGCAGCTCCAAAGTGCCACAGTCAACGTTTCTTTGGAGGGTCCACAGGCCGTACTGGAGCAATAGGACTGGTCAAGGTAATTAAGTTGTGATTGGAGGAGCCCAACAAAGAGGAAAGGTTAACAGTGTAAGCAGAAGAATTTGTTGTAAGAAAGAGGTCAAGTATGTTGGAGCTCTCTCCAAGGTGGTCAGGGATACGGGTAGGGTGCTGTACAAGCTGCTGTAGATCATTAAGGATAGAAAAGATGTAGGCTTGTTCACCAGGTGGATCAGTGAAAGGAGAGGAGAGCCAAAGGTGGTGGTGAACATTATAATCTCCTAGAATGGAGATTTCAGAGAAAAGAGAAAGGGATTGAATGTATTCCATCGTAGAAGTATGATAGTCGAAGAATTTTGCGTAGTCAGTAGAATTAGGAGATAAGTGTACAGCGCAGGTATATTTAGTCAGAGAATGACAAGAAAGCCGAAGCCAGAAAGTAGAGAATTCAGAAGAATCAAGTTCAGGAACACAAGAGCAAGATAAATCGTTGCATACAAATACACAACAGCCACCTTTGGCTTTGAAATCAGTACAGAGAAAGTAGGAGGAAACAGAAAAGGGTTTGCTGTCAGTTGCCTCAGACAGCTGAGTCCCAGACAAGAAGAGAAGGTGAGGTTTAGGGGAAGAGAGATGATGTTTGACAGACAGAAAGTTAGAGGAAAGGCCGTGAATGTTGCAGAAACGAAGGAGTGAGTCGGACAGTGGTTTGAGACATCTCTCTGAGTCGTCACCGAGAGAGGGGCGGATGGTGGGGGAATTTACGGTCCCTCCCCTGGGGACTCTTAGGGTAGATTTAATTGCGCTATTTTTCTTTTCTAATTTTACGAGCATAGTGTGTGGAACGGGTATTTTTGGTAGTCCGAAAGGGAGTCGAGGGCAGAAAGGGATACTTAAGAGCTTGTTGTCCTAACCTACGAGGTTGTAGTCCCCTCTGGGCTTGTCTCCGCACTCTCCTCTGCTACTGTTAAATGCAACCAACTACAAATTAGTGGCAGCCGTTCATCGTGCTCGAAGAGACTGAGTGCGAAATATTCAAAGGGTTAAGTAGGGAGTGTATGTATGTTTCTGCTTGTGTTCTTACCTTACCGAATTGTTCTTACCTAATTGTATCTTTACAGGAACGAGTCAAGCTCGTACTATTCCGTGTCTGAAACCATTTTATCGTACATATCCTTAATTTTATTAATTGTTTTGGCACACACTATTTCATTCGGTAATGCATTCCATTGATCAGTTCCCCTGTTTGGGAAACTAAATTTCCTTACATCTTTATCGCCTCTCTTTTTCTGCAGTTTTTTGCAGTGTCCTCTTGCTGATGCATCCCCATAGGTTATGTAATCATTTATGTCTGTTTACTCCCTCCCTGATATGTATTTATATAGCATAATCATGTTTCCTTTTTTCCTTCTCTCCTGTAGTGTAGGTAGATTCAGTTTTTCTAGTCTTTCTTCGTAGCTTAGATCCCTTAAGCTTGGTACCCATCTTGGAGCGGCTCTCTGAACTTTTTCAATCTTATTTATGTGTTTTTTGAGATGAGAACTCCAGACTACTGATGCATGCCTACCCCAGGGTTGGGCTGGTGAATGATGTTATTATCTTCCTTAGCATGTCTTCATTTATGTATCTGAATGCTACTCTCATATTTGCAAGCAGTGTATACAAGTTCCGTACTTTCTCACTGATGTGGTCAGCCAGAGATAGTCTGTTATTGATAGTCACACCTAGGTCCTTCTCTCTTTCTGACGTGTGTAGGGTTTTACTTCCTAACTTAGAATCCCAATCAGGTCTTTCTCCACTTTTACCAAACTTGATTACATGACACTTGTCCACATTGAATTCCATTTGCCATATATTGCTCCATTCGTGAAGTTTATTTGATTCTTCTTGTTGCTCATTACAAGAGTCTTCATTAGTAATTCTCCTTGGTATTTTTGCATCATCAGCAAACATATTTAGATAGCTTTCATTTTCCATGTTGCTATCTATGTCATTTAAATACACTAAAAACATAACTGGTGCCAGCACTGAGCCCTGTGGAATTCTGCTAGTCACTTCCCTCCATGATGAGTGATTTCCCCTTAGTACCGTTCTCATTTCCCCTTTTTTATTTTATTTATTTTATTTTTATTTTTAGAAAATCTTGCATTCAACAATACAGTTTGCCTCGGATTCCTCCTTGATGGTACAGTTTCCATAAAAGTCTTTGGTGCGGTACTCTGTCAAATGCTTTCTTGAAAAATAAATAGATACTGTCCACCCATCCTTCTCTTTCCTGTAATGTTTCTGTTACTCTATCATAGTAGCTCAACAGATTAGTAACACACGATTTTCCCTTTCTGAAACCGAACTGTCTTTCTGTTATCCTATTTTGTTCTTCTAGATGATTTACCCAAACTTTTCTTATCAGCTTTTCTAAAATCTTGCTTATAACACTGGTTAGTGATACTGGTTGGTAGTTGAGTGGATTTTGTCTATTCCCTTTCTTGAATAAGAGAACATTGTTTTCCTTTTCCAAATATCAGGTAGTTTACCTTGTCTCAAGAATTACTTGAATATTAAAGATAATGGTTTACTTAATTCCTTTGCACATTCATGTATCACCCAACATGAAATTTCATCAGGACCATTTGCTTTTCCTGTCTAATTTAACTCCTCCTGTATTTCTTTTTCTGATATTTGTATATCTGGTAATATGTGTGGGCATGCACGTTCCATATCACACCTCTCAACATTATTTTCTTCTATAAAAACCGATTGGAAATTCTTATTTAGCGCTTCAGAAATATCCTTCTCTTGCGTATAGGCGATCCCCTTGTCCGTAATGGATTGCATTTTATCTTTTACTTTATTTTGCTTCGGATGTAGCTGTAAAATAGCTTCGGTTGATCACTACTTTTATTTATGATATCCTCCTCAAACTGTCTTTGGGCTTCCCTCCTTATTCTTGTATAATCGTTTCTTGCCTTTCTGTAGTTGTTATATGCCCTCTCACTATCGTGTTTTCTATATCTGTTTCATAACAAATCTCTCTTTTCTTTCAATTTTTAAAATTCTGTATTAAGCCATTTCCGTATTTTCTTTTCTGCTTCTTTGTGCTGTGGAATGTATTTCTGGACTCCTGTTTCATAAAGTTCACAGAATTTTTATATATATAACATTTAAATCTTGTCCTCTAAGCTCCTTTACCCAATCTATTTCTAAGAAGTACTTCTTTAGGTCATGGTAGTTTCCTTTTTTATAATTTAGGCTCTTTTTGTAACTTTCATTGCTGTTAACTATGTCATTTGGAATCCTGAAGTTGCAATTTAGTACTGCATGGTCGCTTTTGCCGAATGGAGGGTGATACATTAAATTGTCAACATCGTTTTCTTGCCTAGTGAATATAAGATCTAGTACTAAGGGTACATCAAGTTCTCTTTTTCTGGTGCTTTCCCTTACATGTTGCATTAAGAAAAACTCCTGCACGAGATCCAGGAGCTTTTGGTCCCAACAGCTTTCTTAGCGTATTATATCTAAGTATTCCAATTTATATTTGTATTAAAATCTCCAGTTAGTATGATTCTTTCCGATTTCCCCTCCATTCTATGTAGTAATGCTCTTAAACTCTAAATTGTACTCTCTGCCAGATCCTCATATTCTCCTCTTTCCCATGTGTTTGATATGGGAGGCATGTATAAATTTACTACAACTACTTTCCCTTCAGATTTATTGATCTCTACTGCAATCAGTTCTGCTTGTAAGGTATATCTAGTTCTATTTCTTTGACTTTTAGATTTTTCCTTGTTAATATAATAATTCCTCCTCCTTTTTTAAATTCCTATCTCTTCTCCATATATTGTATTCCTCTAGGTTTAGGATGTCGTTTGGTATCCTAGGTGTTAATTTTGCTTCAGTTAGGGATATTATATGTGGTTAATTTTCTTTGATGTAATCATTCATCTCTAATAATTTAGATACCATTCCATTTACATTTGAGTACATGAACTTAATCATCTTGCTTACATACTTGTCATGACTTGAATCTACTACCTGCCTCCTTTTTATTCCCTCCGGTTATGTACCACTTTCGAACTTGCAATCCAATCACTTTGTAAAAAAAATGTATTCTTCTCCTCCTCTGATCTTCCCTCGTTCTTTGTTTTTGCTTCCTCCCTTTTCTCCTTTAGTAATTCCAGTTCTTCTTGAGATAGGCATCTTTTTATCCATACATTTTTGAATTCCTCTATTTTCCGTGAGTTTCTTTGCATTTTTTAGTATCTCCTCCACAATGTTTACACTCTGGAAGGTTACCTTATGAGGCCTTGACTTACTTCTCTCATATTTCCCTAGCCTTTTGTGTTCCTCTATGTCTTTATTACAGATTTCCCCAGATACTTCCTTCAGTATACTCATTACATTTGCCATCTCCTTTTTGTCTCTGGAGATCTTGTTTTTTATTTCTTCCTCTTCTGTGATTGCTATAGATTTCTTGATATCTGCTGAATCTCTGACCAATTTAGGATTGTCTTGGAATATTCCTTTCACTTCTTTTTTAATGCATTTTTCTTCAACTCTCGTTTCTGAGTCTTTCTTTACTTTCACCATTTCAGCATAAGTGGTTTCCACATCATTTTTGTAGCTTTTGCACCGCTTCATTCACTTGTGTTATCTTCTCAATATCACTGCTCTGCTCTATCAGATTGCTTACTTGCCCAATTGTCTCTCTATCATTTTTGAACTCTTCCATGATACTGTCGTGGTTGACTACTGTACTTGCCATTTCACTAATTTTCCTTCTAAGTGAACCCATTTCTACTGTCAGCTCATCTATCGTTGTGTCTTTCTTGTTGACTTCTTTTCCTAATTTTTCTATTTCCTCCTTCTGCATATGCAACTGGTTTTTAATTTCATCCATTTCATTCTGAAATGCCAACTCTAACCTGTTTACCCGTTGTACCAGCTTGTCATACCTGGACCCGCAGTACAATCGTGCCTATTCCTAAACCTGGCACTGATAAATTCTGACCTGTTTCCCTCACCTTCTGCTTCAATAAAGTACTAGAACGCACCCTCCTCACATAACTCTTGTTTAGGCTGCAGGACAAGCACTCGTCCTCCTGACTGTACGGCTTTTTACCACAGTGAGGGACACATCACTGCCTCATGGAGCTAGTGTAGTGACCTTCACTGATTTAAAGACTGCATTTGATGTCGCCAACAGAGACATCATCCTCGACCAGCTAGTGGATTTTGGAGTTAAGGGAAACCTGCTGTGATGGATATGTGGTTACCTGACTACTAGGTCCTCTCATGTTGTTTTTAAGAGCACATACAGCACTGCTAAAAATTTCAAGCTTAGTACTTCACAACATAATGTCCTTAGTCCTTTTTTGTTTAATATCCTCATCCATCGTCTACTTACCCTCCTTCCTGACATCCCTGGAACCACGATTACTTGCCGTGCTGATGACATCTACATTCACTCAAATTCCCCAGCAGATCTGCAACGTTTCCTTCACTTGTTTCACGAGTTGGCTTCCAAATGTGGACTCATTATCTCTCCACTTCCCGTCCAGCAAGAACACTGCCCGTATTCTCTGTCGGGGATTGTGTTATTCCTCTGTGCACGCAGTACCTTTATCTAGGGGCGCCTGTATGGATTTCTCCCTCCATTCCTGCAAGACAATGCGTGCATCCGATTGTTCAGGATCTGCTAACCCGGCTACAGCAGCGCCTAAAACCTACCAAGTGGCTCACTAATTATGCTGCCACAGTGTCTATTCCTGTAGCACAAACCATATACATAGCATTCATTCGATCAGTTATTGATTATCTCTCCCCTGCTCTTTGTCAACTTTCCAGAACAGCCTTACAACCTCTTGAGAAGTTCCAAAACGCAATAATGAGACTCACCCTGGGCTGCTCTGGCTCAATCAGAATTGTCAACGTGCAACTTGAACTCAACCTTCCACCACTTGTTGGGAGAATATACTTCATGGTTACATACTTCAGCGTTAAGTGCCTGCAATATCCTCACCTTTCTCCCCACTACTCTCACATCATACAGACTTCCCTTGATCCCACTGCACCAAGGCCTCTGCTTTGCAATGGTGGCCACACACTAGTTAATATTGTTTGTTCAAACGTCCGACGGCTAAACATCAATGTACCAGTGCTTGCTGAGGAGTTGGACTATGGCATTTCACCTTGGCAGACCCCAGTGCCTGCTATCTCATACACTCCGGCCTCCAAGACTGACCTGCCTCAGCTTCAGAAACAGCTAGCTTTGGAGACCATCGCCAGGCTGTCATCTTCCCTCCCTTTGGCCCACCATGTCTACACTGATGGCTCCCTGCAGGAGGATGGCAGTGCTGGCTGTGCTGTATTTTCCCCAAGTCTGGACCCACCTCAAGGGGGCTGGTTGGGCCATCGACTGCCAACCTCGTCGAGCTCTACATAATGCGAACTACATGAACTGGTTGCAGTTACTTTATTAGAACGGACGAACAACAGCGGGTTGATAATCTGTGACTCACAGCCGGCCCTCCATTCCCTCTCCTCTCCCAGGCCTGCATATCAACACCTCGTTATGCAGATACTCCATCAATTGGCCACTGCCCGCGATCATTCGCTGGTGGTGCACTTTCTATGGATTCCCTCTCATATTGGTCTCACAGCCAACAACACCGCTGACCTCCTTGCAAGGACGGCCTGCGGACTGGATCCACCTGCTGTGGATGCTACTAATGCCTCCCCCATTTGCTACAAGCAGATAAGACGCAAAGCAGCCTGCTCCCCTATTCTCCACTGTAGAAATGCTGAGAGGTCTCATAGTGCATCTATCCAACATTATGACCACTTTCTCGTCCCCATAGATATCGTCGCAGTGGTCTTATGGTTTGTCGACATAACGTGGTGTGCTCCCGCCTCAGACTGGGCAACCGACCTGTGTGGCAGGTGGCTGGGATGGGCAACGCACCTCATTTCTCCTCCTGTAAACTGTATAATGCACCCAGTGCCAACACCCTTGACCATTATTGCCTGCAATGTCCACTTGTCTCTGATTTAATACCATATGGACTCACATTAGTGGACACTTGTAAACATTTGTTGGAAGATGATAACCTACATGTTATCCTCATGCGTCATCCACACTTTGGTGGGTGTTAATTTGTTATAGATAGACAGCGTGTCCTGCGTGGCATGAGTTCCCCTGTACTCACCTCACATATGACCACATGGCACTGTAATAAGTTTGTTGCCTTCGGGTGTAATAAATTAATCATATCAAATCAAGTTTGTTATACGTCTCCATTTCAACCAGTTCTTGGTAGAAATCATCATCCTGCTTTCTACCTTTATCCCTTTCCTTTTCCAAAGTTGCTTTACTACAGTAGGTGGACATCATGTGGTACTAAGAGCACAGATTCTATTTACATTCCTTGGCGGCTAGCACAGACAAAACAAATCAGCTGATGCTGATGGTGCATTCCTTTACTACTTTGTTTATTTTGATATTTGAACAGCAGTCTTACTTAAAACCTTCCTCTTTTATATTAGGATATCAATTAGTTTAACCTGGTACAGAGCTTGACTCATATAAAGATACTAGTTTAGGTATGGCCACTTGGCCAGGTTTGTCTTCCCTGCTCGGTGCCAGGTGTGTGTGCAAGAAGTCTGTTCATACCAGGGCTCGAACCAACAAAGTGTGAAGAGATGTCAGCATACAAAAGGGAATTCTACAGCACTCACTTTCAGTACCCACCATGGCGTAGGTTTCAATCCTAGACTTGAAGCACACGCATCGGGAGACGAGTACGATACCGAAAAAGTCACTACAGATCCAGATAAAAATAACCCAAACATAGGCACACACAAAATTATATACAAAGACGAACACCAGCATAAACACAAACTTAATATTACACAAAATTATAAACAAAGACGAGCACCGGCGCAAACACAAACTTAATATTAAAGAAGAAGAATTAACAAAAAAACAAAAAAAATCAGAGTACTCATTGTGTTATTTCCCTGAAAGAACCCTACCCCAAGCTGAAAAAAAAAAAAGTCCGGCCTCGGTGATAGCAATAATAATAAAAAGACGTCTTGCTTTTTTTTTTCTCTTTTTTTTTTTCACTACAAGAGGTTTTCCTTAAGCTCAATATACTCGTCTGGTGATGGGAAGAATATAACAAGACGCACACAATCCCTTCTCAAGCTACACCAGGTGTCAACAACCTACCCATCAATTTTCTCCTAGGAGCCTCTTCCCGCACTGACCAATTTTACCTCATCGACCCTATTTTGCCATGGGTCTGTTTCCGTTGTGGACAAGTTGTCCCTTAAGTACCTGTTTTTATAATGGACCTATTTTCCTTCAGAGACTTTTCTTCTCGTGGGTTTTATTTTTCCCTGTGGACCCATTTTCTCCCAAACTCTATTTTCCCATGGACCTACAATATTTTCACAATGAACCAATTTTCACATGGACATATTCTCCCCTGTAGGTTTTATTTCCGTCATGGACAAAGTGACCATCACTGATCTATTGTCCACTACAGTAAAATTTTTGCTGAGTTGACATATTCCCCTCCCCTCCCTTCTGTTTATTTCCTCATGGACCTATTTTCCTTCGTGCACCTATTTTTTCCAAATGGGAAAAGTCGAATTGTCGCATGAACTTAATTTCTCCCATGGATCTATTTCCACCAAGAACCTACATTTTACTCACATAAAACATGTTTCCACTTTTGTCCGTATTTCTCGTGGACATGTTTCCGACATGAACTTATTTCTATCAGGGACATTTACCCTAGGACCTACTCCTCAATGGGCCGTTTCCCACATACACTCACCCTCCTGCTAACCAACAGACATATCCCCTTTTTTCTAAATAACAGAACAAAGAAAGACAACTGAAAAAAAAAAAAAAATGTCCATTCGCCAGATTACAGGTGCCTCCATTCATAAAAAATTTGTAACAGCTGGAGTTGAACAGCCGTAGGCTGAAGTTTGGGGGAAAACTACCCTGGAGAAGCGAGTTCCAAAGATATGCAGTTCGGGGAATAAAAGAATCCAGATATGCAGAAGTTCTGCAATATGACAGCGTGACAGTCCAGTCATAAGTGCTACTAGATGCCCGTGTAACGCGGAGGAAGGCATGGAGAAATGGTACAATGGATGCAACTTCATCTGAGCATTTGCCATAAAAATATCTGTAAAATAATGAAAGGGAGGCAATATTCCTTCTTCCTTGTAGAGGTGAAATACCTGTGCGGCGGAGTGAGCCCGACACCACCACCCCAGGAGGAGAGTACAGGGGGGTGATACCCACCCTACAAGATGACTTGGAGGCTTCCATAAAAGGAGAGGACTCTGGAGGAGCCTTGAGACTTGCTACACCCCAGGGGAGCAGCGGCACAGTAGTGCCCACCAGGTCTACTGTGGGTGAAGTGACCACCGGTTCTCCATCCTCTGCCACCCACCTTCGAGAGTTGGCAAGTCGGCACGTCCTATGGACGACCTTTGCCGGTACTCCCCAGGAGGGAGGTGGGCCCAGGGGTAGACTTCACCAGAGATACCACTTGGGACAGGCCTCCGGCCGTCCCCCAAGGCTGTCCCAACCCCGACGGATGGAGGACAGACTCCACCGGAGCTGTGGCTTTGCCCAGGAGTGCCCACTGGGCCTTCCCCTCCTGATGTCCCCGGGACAGGCATCCCAGTGTCGACGTCGGAAGAGCAGACTTCACCAGAGCTGCGGCTGTTGCCAGGAGTGCCCACCGGGCCTCTTCTTCCATCGCCAGGCTCTGCGGCACCTGGAGTAGTCCCCACAAACCCCTCCTCCACCCCCGTCCCGTGTGGGAGCTCAGGCAGTGCCCAACAGGGCTGCCTGGCTGAAGGAGTGTCCCCTGGGTCTCCCGCTCATGCCCTGGACCAGAGTTTCAGCAGGGTTTGCCAGGCCCCTCAAGCTGGGGAACAGGCCTCTGGCTGCTCCCCCTCCATGAGTCCCAGAGCTCCTACTGAGGGTAGTGCCTCTTGCTCAGCCAACCCTCCTGTGGCAGAGCAAGGTGCCCCTCTCCCTGCCTCTCTCCCTAAGAGGGTGGGATCTGCTCCTCCATAGGTACCCTGCCAGAGACCAGACCAGGTGAGACATCCCTGAGGCCAGGTGTCCTGTCGCTGCAGCCCTGTCTTCCCTGCCCCCAGGCACTGTCGGACTCCACCAGATTGAGACACTGCAGTCCATTCCTGACGGCCTCCTCCTGCAGGCGAAACCGCAGCCCCCAGAGTCAGCGGGCCACCCCCGATGCCTGCTGCAGCTGCCAGACCTCCCCCGGTGCAGGCAGCCGCAGTCCTCTCCTGCCAGCTGCCCCTGCCGAACAAGACTGCGGCCCAGCCAGGGCGCCGCCCTCTCCTCAGCTGACCCTCGGCCCGGGCCTCCCCAGGTCTGCCTCCAGGACCCCGACTATAACTAAGGGCCAGCGTCGTGTGGTGCGCCTCCTGGCCTGCTTTGGCCCTAGCCCAGAGAGCCCTGCATCACCCAGGGCCTCTATAGAACGAGGACCACCCACCATATCACCCAACAACTCCTACAGGACTCGTAATCCTCACAGGTGACCTACCTCTGGACTACACTCTGGACGGCCCACCCCCGACGCCTGGACGCCACCTACAGTTACCGGCGTAAGGGCCTCCTGCCACCCGTAACTCAAGCACCCCTCTCCGCCTGCCCAGTGAGTAAAAGACTCTGAGATTATTTGTCCCCTAGTGTCTGTGAGCCCCTACCCCAGTGCACCAGCACCCTCCCTCCTTCCCCAGTGCTCCCAGTGTTCCTCCCCCAGTGTTACCTTTCCCGTGTGGAACAGTGAACTCCCCACAGAGAAACTTGCGTGCAGAGTTTGTGGTACCAGGCCAGGGGTTGCCCCAAAGTGTGTCTATCCTTCCCCACTGTTATATCCAACAGACAGCACCAGTGTCATGCCTCCACCCCCTTGTCCATGTCAAGGTAAATCGAAGGTGGCATATAAGGTATACTCCCAGCAGTCAGCCCCGTAAGGAAGTCTGTGTCACCACACAGTTCTCTCCCTGTTCCCCCCCCCCCCAGCCCCTGTCGTGCGAATAAATCTTAAGTACTATATTCTCCCATCCTATGTTACACACAAGTAGCATAAGGATAGCTAGGGTATCGTCTGTGTCACTAGCATAGGAGGCCGTTTATGTTATGTGAGTATATATTGTACAGTATATAAGGACCTGAGTATATACTGCCGTCTGTGTCACGCGTTTGGGTATACTGAGATACACATGATAATATTTGCCATATACCTGAGACAGAGTGCATCTGGTGTATTGTATGGACCTTATGTTTATCACTGTGTGGGAATTACCCTATGTACGGAAAGGTAAAGTACTGTGTGTTGGTCAAACTTGCTGAGCTAGGTGGAAATATTTATTGTATGAGCTAGCATTCTGAGATTGCTTTGTTATTTTATGTCACATAGTTTTGATCACGGATTGTGTGTGTAGTCGGCTATTGTTAATATATAAGTGTGCCTTTGACCAGTTGTGTTTGGACTTTCCTTCCTTGACTGTGACTGACCCGGTCGAGAACACAGTATCCAAGGTCGCACCGTACCTGATCTCGAGAAGTCGGGGCTCAGAATACACTGCATAACAGGAGGTAGTTCATTTGTAATAGTATGTTTAGTATTAATTCCAAAAGGTTTGTTCTGAATATTGTCTAGTTTTAGTGCAACCTCTCCACATCCATTCCACAAGAGTGAGCAATATTCCAGCTGAGAGTGCACATGACTCAGACTCTATAGCTAGCTGCTCGTCAGTGCAGAAGTTACGGACTGTGGACGCTAATTCAAGTTTCTCTGAAGCGGTTTTAACAAGTAATCTAAAATAAGAGGTCAAGCTGAGGGCATTAAGTGAAACACCGTGAGAATTTCAATACTTTTATAGATATGAATATTAGTAGCATTGAAGGTAATATAAGAATCAGGCAATATCCATTTATTAGTAAATTGTATATATTCAGCATTAAGACAATGGTATTTTGTCCCCATTCAGTGATCTTAAATGTCTTGATTTATGGAGATTGCTGTACTGAGTTGTGAGTTAGAGATATCGTACTTTGTGAATGGGTTTTCAGACGTGAATGAATTGTGAAATGTTGAGTCATCTGCATATGAATAGATGGGATTATGGGTGACGGATAAAAGATCGCTAATATAACTTGGGAATACCTACGCACTCTACACAATGTGGTGTGTCTCAGGATGGTTCAGCGAGTTCTCCTTTCTCTTGGAGAGAGAGAGAGAGAGAGAGAGAGAGAGAGAGATAGAGAGAGAGAGAGAGAGAGAGAGAGAGACAGACAGACAGACAGACAAGACAGAGACAGAGACAGAGAGGGTAATGTTGCAGAGAAGACACTGTTACTATACCCTCACGCCAAGCACATGGATAGCTTTCAGACAAAACGGGATGACATGTTATGAGAAACTCTTAAGTCTGTGGAGATCTACATGCTCAACACTTCCCCCTTTCTCGCTGTCATTAACAAATGGCCACGCAGATCGTTGCCAAACACATAAAATCATGCGCACGTATTCATTTGTTTATTGGTATCACACAGTATCACAAGATAATTGGGTAAAGTCCGACATATCCCTGGGGGTAGGGGGGTTTCAAGAATGCTCCCCCAGTATCCCTGCTTGTCGTACGAGGCGACTAAAAGGGTTGGTGGTGGGTTAGTGCCCCACCCCGTAAAATTAACTAACTAAAAAAGCGAATAAAGCGCCTCGGACTTGGACGGACCAGACGTTGACAACTAAGGAACGGACAAAGGATATTCTTAGGGTGGGAACATGGAATGTGAGAGGAGTGAATGATGAAGTGAAAGAGAGAGAGATTGTTCAGGTGCTTGAGGATGCAAAAATGGATGTATGTGGATTGACTGAAACTAAATGGAGTGGTGAAAGGGTGACAGAATGGGAATATAGTTTAAGTATATGTGCGGGAGTCAATGAGAATGAGAGGGCAAGAGAGGGAGTATGTCTGATGATAAGCAAGAAGTGGAAGGAGAATATAAGAGAGTATGGAACAGTGGGTGCAAGGATTGTATGGGTGAGGATGAAAGTAGGTATACAAGCATGGGCGATTGTATGTGTGTATGCCTAGACAGAGGATCGAGTGGCAAGAGTGAAAGATGAGTTTTGGGCGAGAGTAGAAGCATGTATGGACAAGTTTGAGAGGAGCGAGAGAGTGCAGTTGATTGGAGACATGAATGGCAAAGTTGGGAATGTACGAGTGGATGGAGTGGTTGGTCAGTGGGGTGTGCCAGCTGAAGTAGATGGGAATGGTAGTGCTTTGGTAGGCCAGCATGCTCTCCAGTACAAATTTCTCTAACTATCTACACCAAACTACATGCACAGTACACACTACACTTCCTATTCAAAATTTAACAAATGGCGTCTCTTTACCAAGCCTCGGAGTCCCCAGGGGGGGGGACCATAAATGCCCCCACCATCCACCCCTCTCCCGGTGATGACTCGAGATGCCTGGAACCACTGTCTGATTCTCTTCTTCTTCATTTCTGCAACATTTGCGGCCTTTCCTCTAACTTTCGCTCTGTTGAGCACGACCTCTTCTTAAACCTCACCTTCTTTTTCTAACGGAGACTCAGCTGTATGAGGCAACTGACAGCAAATCCTTTTCTGTATCCTTCTACTTTCTCAATACTCATTTCAAAGCCAAAGGTGACTGTTGTGTATATATACGCAACGACTTATCTTGCTCTCATGTTCCTGAACTCGATTCTTCTGAATTCTCTACACTCTGGCTTCGGCTTTCCTGTCATTCTCTGACTAAATATATCTGTGCTGTTTACTTACCCCCTAATTCTACTGACTATCAAAAATTCTTCGACTATCTTACTTCTACAATGGAACACATTCTATCCATTTCCCCTTTCTCTGAAATCTCCATTCTAGGAGATTTCAATGTTCACCACCACCTTTGGCTCTCCTCTCCTTTCACGGATCCACCTGGTGAACAAGCCTACATCTTTTCTATCCTTAATGACCTAGAGCAGCTTGTACAGCACCTTACCCGTATCCCTGACTGCCTTGGAGAGAGCTCCAACATACTTGACCTCTTCCTCACAACTAATCCTTCTCCTTACTCTGTTAATCTTTTCTCTCCGTTAGACTCCTCTCCTTTCACGGATCCACCTGGTGAACAAGCCTACATCTTTTCTATCCTTAATGACCTAGAGCAGCTTGTACAGCACCTTACCCGTATCCCTGACTGCCTTGGAGAGAGCTCCAACATACTTGACCTCTTCCTCACAACTAATCCTTCTCCTTACTCTGTTAATCTTTTCTCTCCGTTAGACTCCTCTGATCACAACCTTACTACCATAACCTGTCCTATCACTCTGGTACGGCCTGTGGACCCTCCAGGGAAACGTCGTCTGTGGCATTTTGGAGCCGCGGACTGGGAGGCCCTCAGGCAGTACTTGTTTGATTTTCCCTGGAATGATTATTGCTTCCATGGCTGGGAGCCATCTGAGTGTGCCTTGCGCATTACAGAGGTTATTCTCTCGGGCATGGAAGCATACATTCCTTTCTCATATCCTTTGACTAACGCAAGAAAGCCTTGGTTTAATCACGCTTGTTCTAATGCTGTCCGCAACAAGGAGAGGGCCTACAAAAGGTACCGGAGCCAACCCACCACTGAATCACATCATCTTTACGTTTCTGCCCAGAATCGTGCCAAGTCTGTTCTTCGCTCTACTAAAAACAATTTCATCCATAGTAAATGCTCTCAACTCTCCAACTCGAATTCTTCCTGCTCCTTCTGGCACCTTGCCAAAAATCTTTCTAACAACTTTACCTCATCATCCTTCCCTCCTCTTTTCTACTCTGATGGTTCTGTAGCTATTTCTTCTACTGATAAAGCAGATCTCTTCGCACAGACTTTCTCCTCCAATTCCACCTTAGACGATTCCGGTGCGGTTCCTCCATCACTTCCCCCCTCTGACTTCCTCATTGCTGACATTAAAATTTCTTCAGTTGATGTATTTTCTACTATCACTGGCCTCAGTACTAACAAGGCATATGGGCCTGATGGGGTCCCTCTGTTGTTCTCAAGAACTGTGCTTCTGTGCTTACACCCTGCCTAGGCAAACTCTTTTGCCTTTGTCTGTCAACTTGTACCTTTCCTTTTTGCTGGAAGTTTGCTCTCATTCAGCCAGGCCCAAAGAAGGGTGACCACTCCCAACCCTCCAACTATCGTCCAATTGCTTGAACGTCGTGTATTTCGAAAGTTTTCGGGTCAATTCTCAATAGAAAAAATTTAAGGCATCTTTCTTATCACAACCTTCTTTCTGATCGTCAGTACGGATTCCGTCAGGGACGCTCAACTGGCGATCTTCTCACGTACCTTTCAGACTCCTGATCATCCTCCTTTTGGGACTTTGGCGAAAGCTTTGTCATTGCACTTGACATCTCAAAGGCTTTCGATCGAGTCTGGCATGAATAATTAATTTCCAAACTGCCCTCCTACAGTTTCTATCCTTCTATCTGTGCCTTCATCGCTAGCTTCCTTTCTGGTCGTTTTATAGCCGCTGTTGTAGACGGCCATCCTTCTTCTCCTAGATCTATCAACAGTGGTGTTCCTCAGGGCTCTGTCCTATCACCAACTCTCTTCCTTTTATTCATCAATGATCTTCTAAGCTGTACATCTAACCCTATCCACTCATACACTGATGACTCCACCCTTCACCTTTCCATTCGGTTCCCGCAACGCCCATCTCAACAGTTACTTCAACAGGCATGGGATGAGGCTATGGCACACCTAATGTCTGACTTGGCTCGTATCTCTGACTGGGGTAAAAATAATCTGGTTGTTTTTAATGCATCTAAGTCTCAGTTCTTACACCTATCAACCCGACAAAATCGTCCACAGGTATTCCCACTAATGTTTAATAATATTCAGCTTAATCCTGCATCATCTTTGAACATGCTTGGGGTTTCATTTACTCGGGACTTATCTTGGAAAGATCATATTACATCTCTTGTAAAATCTGCTTCCAAGAGATTGGGTGTGCTAAGCTGACTCCGCTCTTTCTTTACCCCTGCACAATTGTTGACTCTATACAGGGGTTTTATCTGCCCCTGTGTGGAGTACAACTCTCATGTGTGGGGAGGCTCCCCAGATACAGCTCTTCTCAATAGGGTGGAGTCAAAGGCTTTTCGTCTCATTAACTCTCCTCCTCTTACTGACTCCCTTCAACCTCTGTCTCTTCGCCGCACTGTTGCATCTTTATCTCTTTTCTATCGCTACTTTAATGGTCACTGCTCCTCTGAACTGTCTGCTTGCATTCCTCCACCTCTACGACGGGCGCGTAGCACCCGTCTGGCAGCAAACTCTCATCCCTTTTCTGTTCAACTCTGTAATGCAAGAGTTAATCGTTACTCCCAGTCTTTCATTTATGCAACAGGTCAGCTCTGGAACTGTCTCCCTCAGTCTGTATTTCCTGCTGCGTATGATCTCCAGTCTTTCAAACGCAGTGTGTCCAGGCATCTCAAAATGATCGGATCTTGAATTTGGCTCTCTATTGTATTATGTTTTTCTCTTGGAGGGAACTGTTACTGCGGGCTCATGGCCTTTGGTTCCTTCTTCCTCGCATTAAAAAAAAAAAAAAATCTGTGCTTGTAAGGGGTTGGCAATAGCTAACACCTACTTTCGTCATAAGATGATCCACCGGTATACATGGAGAGTAATGAGGAGGATGGATGGTGAACTTGTTGAACGAAAGGCAATGATAGACTACGTGTGTATGGATGAACGAATGAGAAGACAAGTGTTGGATGCAAGAGTGTCAAGAGGGTGGGGGAATGGAGTCTTGGACCATTACTTAGTGATGGCCAAGGTAAAGCTGCAAAAGAAAGTGGTTAAAGAGATGAAGGGGAAGACAGGAGGAAACAGCTCCTGTGAGAAGAGTGGAGAAATTGCAAGATAGTGAGAAAATGACAGAGTATAAGAGCATAGTGGAAGAAAGATTAGGAAGGTATGAGCTAGAGCAGATGGAAGGGGTGGAAGAAATATGTAAGATATTCACGGAAGAGATAGGCGCAGCGTGTGAGGCGGTTTGTGGAGTGAGGAGGAGATGCAAGGGTATGCAAAGGACAGCATGGTGGAATGATAAGGTGAAACGAGCTGTGAAACAAAAGAAGAAGGCATATAGAGAATGGTTAGCGAGTAGAGGTAAGGGAGAAGATGAGAGAGAGAAGATAGAGGTATATGTGAGCAGGAGAAGGGAGGTTAAGAGACTGGTGAAGGAGAGTAAGAAGAAAGTGGATGAAGAGTTTGGGAGGAATCTGAGTGTGAAATGGAGGGAGAGTAAGAAATTGTTTTGGAAGGAGGTAAAGAAAGTAAGGCAGTGTGAAAGGGGAAATAGTAGGGGAATGAAAGATAGAAATAATAGATTGCTGGTGGAGAAGAGAGAAAAATTGAGATGGAAGGAGCACTTTGAGGATTTGTTGAATGTAGAGAGTGAGAGCAGTGCAAGTATAAGTGGTTGGGGAATTGCTGGGAGAAGAAGAGATGAGAGGAAGGAGGAAGAGATCAGTAGGGCGGAAGTAGTGGAAGCGATGAAGAATATTAAGTTGGGAAAGGCCCCAGGAATTGATGGAGTGTGTGGTGAAATGCTTAGGTATGGGGTGAGATTGTTGTGGAGTGGATATGGAAGTTGTGTAGATTGGCTTGGGAAGAGGGAAGAGTTCCAGAGGACTGGAAATCAGGTATAATTGTTCCTTTATACAAAGGAAAAGGGGAGAGAGAAGTATGTGGTAACCATAGGGGTATTTGCCTTCTTAGTGTGACTGGTAAAATATATGGTAGAATACTCATTGATAGGGTTAGGCATATGACAGAGGAGCTAGTTGGAGAAGAACAAGGGGGATTTAGGAAGGGAAAAGGGTGTGTAGATCAGATATTTGTTCTAAGATGTTTAGTGGAGAAGTATAGTATCTAGAGAAGGGAAGGAACGTGTATGCTGCCTTCATGGACTTGGAGAAAGCTTATGACTGAATAGATAGGCAAGGTATGTGGAAGGTATTAAGAATATTTGGAGTGGAGGGGAATTTGTTGAGTGCTGTGAAGAGTATGTACGAGGGAGCTAGGGCTACGGTGAGAGTGGATGGTGGCTTGATTTTGATCTCAATGTGGGACTGAAACAGGGTTGTGTGATGTCTCCATGGCTGTTTAATATATACATGGATGGGGTTGTAAAGGGGGTGCAAGGTAGGGCAGTGGATGTGAGGGTGGCTGTAATGAATGAGGGTGAGATTTGGAAGATTCCAATGTTGATGTGTGCTGATGATACAGTATTGTTGAGTGAAAATGAATGGGAGTTGCAAGGTTTGGTGAATGAATTTGGGACAGTGTGTAGGAGGAGGAAGCTGAAAGTTAATGTAAACAAAAGTAAAGTTATGGTGTTTGAGAGGAATGAAGTCACAGAGTGTGCAGTGAGGTTGGATGGTGAGGATATGGAGAATGTGAGTGCATTCAAGTACTTGGGTAGTGTGATGAATAAGGATGGAACTTTGGGGGATGAAGTGTGTGAAAGGGTACAGCAGGGAAGGAAGGTTGTTGGTACACTGGAAGCAGTGATGAGAAATAAGGAGGTGAGTATGGAAGTTAAGAAATCACTGCATGATAGTATTGTGATCCCTACCCTGACTTACGGAAACGAGGCGTGGACCTTGCAAGAGTGAAACAAGTCAAGAATGAGAGCAGTGGAAATGAGTTACTTGAAAGGAGCACGTGGAGTGACGTGGAGGGAAAGGTTGACGAATGAAGAAGTGAAGGAACGTTGTGAGGTGGATGTGGATGTGGTTGAGAAGATTAGGAGAAAAACACTGAGGTGGTTTGGACATGTGGAGAGACTGGAGAATGAAAGACTGGCTAAGAGGGTGTATGTAGGTGAGGCGGAGGGAGGGAGAGGGAGGGGTAGACCGAGGATGAGGTGGAGGGATCGAGTTGAGAGGTATATGAGGGAGAGGGGGGTGAGTTGGGGGGAGGGTAGTCAAATGGTGGGTGACAGAGCGACTTGGAGGCATTTTGTCTGTGGCCACCCTTTGCGGGATTAGGGCGTCGGGCTATAGATAGATAGTGAATGGAGCAGTAAGAGAAGAAATAAAGGGGAAAAACAGGGATGGCAGATTTGCCCCTGCCTTCCTACCTTCGTTCACCACCTTTAAATAGGTCCTATACACTTTCTTACTCTTATATACTCCTTTCCAAAGCAACATCACTAAGTGACCGTAATGAGATATTAATGTCATAAATATTTGATCACTTTCCCAGAATATTTGGAAATTAACGTGGATGCAAAATGTTCGTTCATATTATAGTAATTCAGTATTCAATCATGAGCGCAGGAAGAATGGTATGCGAAACGTTTGGTTCTATTCCTGTATTCTGTTTGCCACTCTGCCATATCAGCAATAACCTTTTCGAAGACATTCCAGGTTATCACCATCTAAATAATGGCCCACATTTACTATAGTACTGCACGATGAAACGTGGAATTACACCAGATAATTACTTAGTGCATGCCTAGATGACATAGGAACCCTGCTTTGCATCACAAACCTTTCTCCTCCAACGTATGTCCTCCACCGCAAACCTTGTCTTCTACTCGTGTATCGTCAGTACCCCTCTCACCTCACCTTGCAACTAATCCTCGTAACTCCTTGTAGTGTTGCTTCTTAGGCTTGCGGTGGTATAGAGAAAATCCGTCGTAGTATGCTGAACATATTTTAATAGATGTCACAGGTTAGCGCAGCAAGGTGCTTCCTCTGGGAGACGCCCTTTCTGACTAAACTCTGGGCTGACTGGCAACCCAGTACCTGTAATTTAATTCACCTTGAAGAAGCCATATCCAGAGCAGGTGTTATCTGATCCTTACTCTCTTGGCAATAAAAACTTCATGAGACTGATAAACACTGATATGCACATTCCGTAACGTTTGCCCTTAATATGCATGAATTGATTATGTGAAACCCTCATACGCCTAAGTGGCCTGCTTTCTCAGAAATAAAACACACACACACACACACGCAAGAAGATTGGGAATGAGTGCGTTATTGACAAAATAGAATAGACCTCCAGACTTACTCCCTCTCTCTCTCTCTCTCTCTCTGTTTATATAAATGTATATATATATATACGTACATAGACAGAGATGGACGTATATAGATAGAAAGATATATTGAATGATTGATTGATGTATATAGATAGACTGATTGACTGATATATATATATAGATAGATAGATAGATAGATAGACGCAGATAGATAAATTATATATATTATATATTTGTACACACACACACACTCACACACCCAGACACACACACACACACACACACACACACATATATATAGATATATATATATATATATATATATATATATATATATATATATATATATATGTATATATATATATATATGTATATGTATATATATATATATATATATATATATATATATATATATATATATATATATATATATATATATATATATATATATATATATATATGGAGCCTCTGTGTACAGTGGTAGTGTGTGTGTGTCTTGCACACTGGTGGACGCGGGTTTCGCCTCTCGCCAGAGTTGTAAAAACTTTGGGAAGCATTCACTGAGCCACTTACTACTTTGGCGGACATAAGAGGTGCTGTGGTTGAATCAGTGTCACATACTAGTATGCTTGCACCCACTCTGCTTAAGGCGGGCCGATTACACTTGATTCACAGACTACACTTACATCCAAACCCACTACAACACTACAATCACTCTCACAAGCACTTCTCACACTACATACAATCTCTACTAGACAGCCTAAGCCACTGGGTAGAGATACATTGGCTGTATCGTCCCTGCTTTGGTAGGAATAGGCCGGTCCTGCAGTGGACCTCAACGGCTGATGATGATTATATATATATATAATTATTTCGTTTTCGTTTTCGTTTTTAAAGGCTCCAGTGCGGTTGCATGCGTCGGCCTTGGTCACCTAATGGCGGTTTTCCATGCTGCACAATCCATTGCAGCCTCCCTGTTCAGTCCCTTAACCCTGAGGTCACACTTAATGACCTCGTCCCATGTCTTTCTCGGTCTACCCCTCATAACCCCACCCCCAATATTAACACTTGTCACTTTCCTCACCCAATTATCATCCCCCATCCTCTCCACATGTCAAAACCATCTCAATCTACCTCTCCTCATCACAACACCAATACACTCCAGTCCCATCCTACCTCTCAACTCATCCATCATAAACCCAGCCCCCCCGGACCTTGCACGCAGGGACACATTACACATCCACCTAATCATTGTCATTTCTGTACGTCTGAGCCGGCGAATATCCTCCTCCTGTACTGCCCAGGTCTCACTACCATACAGCATTACACTCCTAACACATGCTGCATACAAAGACCCCTTAGCACCTAGGAAGAGCCCTCTCAATGTCAGAAGAGGCAAGAGCTCCCTGAACTTCTTCCAACCACTTCTCACCCTAGCTCCAGCCCCACCTCCAGCACACAACATGTCTCCGAAATATCAAAATTCTTTCACACAGTCAAGAGATTCATCAGCAAGTTCAATCCTGTCATGCCTGACAATCTCCACCTGCTCTCCCTGACACGCTGTATGCATAAAATCAGCATTATCTCGCAGTCTACCTCTGATACCACTACAACTCTTGTTCACCCATTTATCACATACACCGCACAAGATAGAATTGCTTCCCACGCCCTTGTGGCAAACTGCACATGGTCACTCTCCCTCGTCTTTGACCGTACTGCTACCAACCCTAGATATCATCACTTTTGTTTTATCTGCATTTACCCTTAAGCCCTTGTGCCCCATACCATCTCTCCACTTCCTAAATCTTTCCTCCGCCTCCCTTTCGTTCTCTGCAATCAACATCAAATCATCAGCATACAACATCTCCCGCGGGAGTCCATTTCTAAAGTCACGTGAGAGAGCTTCAAGTACCATGATAAACAACATGGAACTCAAAACTGACCCCTGGTGCACACCAACTTTCACGGAAAACTCATCAATCAAATCTCCATTCGCTCTTACCTTGGTGCGAGCACCCACATACATAGTCATAACCACCCCAACCAGCCACTCCTCCAAGCCAAGCTTTCTCATTGCCCACTTCACCACCTCTCTAGGGACTCTGTCAAAGGCCTTTTCCTAATCAACAAAAACAAAACACAGATCCCCTCTCCTACCAATATATTTTACCTGAAGCTGTCGAACAATGAATATGGCATCATTAGTCCCCCTACCTGGCATAAACCTAAACTGCATCTCATCAATATTCACTCTTTCTCTAATCATACCTTCTAAAACTCTCTCCATTACCTTCATTATCTGATCTAAAAGCTTTATACCTCTATAATTTCCTCTTTCCAGGGCATCACCCTTCCCTTTATACACATTTACAATTACACTCTTCAGCCAGTCATCTGGGACAACACACTCATAAATAATCATGTTTATCAGGTCAGTGACTAACCTCACCCCTATATCTCCTGTGGCCTTCAACATTTCGGCAGTCAACCCAGACACACCTGCTGCCTTCCCCACCTTCATCCTGCATATTGCCTCACTCACAGTAGCAGCATCAATCAAAGGCCAAGGGCCAAACACTGGATCTGCTGGCTCCAAACTTTCTCTGTCCCAGCCAAACTCCTCATTCAACAACCGGTAGCTCTCTCCATGCATCTTTAATATCCTCACTGTTCACCACTACCCTGCCTTCATCATTCTTCACACACTGCTCACCTATAACATCCCTCTTCATCTGATTTGCCACCTTAAATATCATATTTTTCCTTTCCCCATGATTTAGGTTATCAATTATATATAAATATATATATATATATATATATATATATATATATATATATATATATATATATATATATATAAACACACACACACACACACACACACACACACACACACACACACACACATCAAAGACCCAGTTGCGTATAAACTGCTACTGTAGATTCATGTTTCTTGCTCGGCTGCAATACTGCAGGCAAGTGCCACATGCCTGCAGTAATATTTTCGTTAATAGAATGAAACTTTACAGCAAGTGCCATTCAGTGTAACTATTGTAATTTCCAAATTAATATGGTCGAGACCCTTTTTTGAACAGTCTTTGTGTTGGAAGAAATAATAAGAATGCGCTTGTCGACCACGTGACCTGCATCGCGGCATGGAAAAGTCAGTGGGGGTTATGAAATGGGCGAGTTGAGGAAACTGGTAGGTGAGACTGAGGCTGAATATTATGGTTCAGAACACAGATGTTGTTGAATTAATGGTTTGAGTGCGCTGGAGGTCACAGTTATATGGAAGATTGAATGTGAGTTTGGGAGAAGAGTAAAATAATCAGAGACGTGGAAAAAAGAATTAGTTGGGATGAGATGGGGTAGTGGTGGTGAGTGAGACTGTGCCATGAAAACATAGGCTACAATGTAAATATTCGTGCAGTAAGATTACTGGTGTTAGAATAATATGATCCCTGGAAAAATTTTTCCAGCAACACACAGTGTACAACAAGATTAACATAATGTTAAGAAGCGAGATTTGCCAGTTAGGTAGCCGAGATTTTTCTCGACGTTTCCTAAAGTTTTCGGCAGCTAGTTCCGGTAAGAGTCAGAGTTGCCAGTTAGCCTGCTGTTTGTGAGCATAGTTATTTCGTAAGTTATGCATTGATTTTTGTGCTCTTTTTCTCTATAATGTTTTATTTAAGTGATTGCTTGTTAAATTATGTAGTTTAAGTTCGTATGGTTAATGATTTAGAGTGTTATGTAATGTGAGACAACTCTAGTATGTTTTGATGTGCCTGAGTTGGTAACTGTGCACTTGCTCTAGAATACACCAGAAATATGGAAAATGTTGAAATTTCGAGATTAATGCAAGCTTA
This sequence comes from Coenobita brevimanus, assembly GCF_032717465.1. Classification (NCBI taxonomy): domain Eukaryota; kingdom Metazoa; phylum Arthropoda; class Malacostraca; order Decapoda; family Coenobitidae; genus Coenobita; species Coenobita brevimanus. The sequence goes on from NC_136999.1 coordinate 14,661,695, forward strand.
TATATGGATGAAGTAGAGGTTGTTTTGAGTTTAGTCGGGTTTCAGGACATGTTAAGGGAAGTGCAGTGCTGTTAGTGAAGTTTGTGAAGAGTTGCTGGCAGGCATTAAGTGTAATTACTGTCTGTACTTGTGTAGTAAGTGAAGTGTTAGGAAGCATTAAGTGTAATAACAGTAAAATGTTGTCAGGTATTAAGTGTGATAGCAGTAGTAAAGTGTGTATAGCTCCAGTGCTTGTGAGAACAGTAAAGAGAAGTTGGAAAGCATTAAGTGGAATTATTTGGAAAATAAAGACAGTGAACTTTAGGGAGCCAGTGTTTATTTTCGCTTCAGCTGATCATGTGTACTGTACACCTTAAGGCTGACCATAGGAAGAACAACTCACTGGGCAACGTCCTTCCTGTACTGAACTACTGTTGTTGAAGCCTGTGGGAGTGTGGGGTGGGGACATAATAATTTTACGTTGCTTATTTTACATAACGAATTACGAGGCAGGTAATAGACTGATTTCACCACTTATAATATTCTTAATTTATCCTTAGCTCTAAGTAAGTTTAGAACAAAGTATTCAATTTGCAACATAAAAAAGTAACTGTCAGTTCCACAGCTCATTCGTGGATTTGAAATTTAGACTACAGTAATGCAGAGCTGTCAAGGATCGGTGACAGATAGACACTTTTGGCAGCATTAAGCCCTCAGATTTAGCAAAACTGGGTTTGGCGAGGTTATTTTGGCACCATTTAGTCGCCAAAATGAAGGGCTTTCTGTGGCTGTCTTTTTTCATATTTTTTCCCTTATAGTTTTACTGCCTCTTATGTAATTACTGAATCAAATATTTCTCCTCAGGCTCTTTATAGTGAGCTCGGGAACTTGGCTTGTTACTTTTCACAAACAATTTCGTATAACTGCTCTTATATCGGGCACTGGAGTTCCTCCAGATCCTCCCAGTTTGCTGGTTCTGGTTTGGAGTATGATGTTCAAGGGTGTATTTTTGCTTTAAGTGTGTAACAGCTCTTTTCAGATGTTACGTATGGATAGTGTTCCTTGTGTGCAGAGCATGTTCCTTGTGTGCTGAGCACAATGCTTTTGTTAAACAATCTTTGGGGAGCAAGTGTTTTGGTGATGTGTGTAGGAGAATTAGGGGTATACTCCCGGACCATTAAAAGTAGGCATTGGCCTGGTGTATTTCCTGTTTTTGTGGGAGATCCTTCTAATAGTATAATGTTGATAGGATTCTTTTCCCTTTTGTGATTTTCTTTTTCATATGTTTGACTATTCCACTACTTGTAATTGTAAAATCAAGGACACTTCCTGCTCATTTTATAGGGAAAAGATCTGTCTCTACAATGACAATGTCAAGACGTTTTGAGGCAATAGGGTCGATAGTAATTTTTTTATTTGTAAAATTTTTCCATCCTTTCTTAAATTTGTTTATTCATTCTATTTGACGGGCACTCTTAGCTGCCATCATTGCCTTGGAGTGGCCTGGATATGTTATGATTTGTGTGATGTCATCTAAGTAGATGATGTCGCAGCAGGTGGTAGGTTCACAGGGGGTGATGTCTCATGTAGAGACAGAGTACAAGGTCTGGGAAAGATCGCTTCCTAGTGGCACGATACTGTCTAATGCAGCGTTTCTCAACCTTTTTACTCTTACGGAACCCTTGAAATAAATTTCATGTCTCAGGGAACCCTTACATAAAAATTATTATATATCATCATTTAACCCGCAGCATCCCGTTGACGTTCTTTAACGTCCACACGTTTTGTCACTGCCAATCCCATCGACGTACATAAACGCGAATCAATTGCAAGGTCCCTAATTTGCACAATTTTCAATTTTCGCAAGTGATTTTTGGTACGTATACACGTGACACCTTCCTCTACAAGATGCCAGGCAGGGACAATGCCTTACCCAGCATGACCTCCTCCTCCCCCCTGCACGCCATTGTCTCAGCAATTCACCTGTTATCAGTGACCTTGGCAGTAAAGCCATGTCATGCCACGGTACGAAATTCAGGGCCAGAGTGATTCCCCAATCGATGACAATGTGGAGGACAAACTTTACATAGCATTAGAGGAAGAGACAGTTGGAAATGATGATCAGGTAATGTGGCAAATAAAGGTCAGGTATGGTGATGAGTTAGTGAGTGAAACAATGCTTATAATGTCTATATTACTGCTTGAAAACCAATATACTCTCGTACTACATATAAATTCGTACCAAGTAAATAAATAAATACCGTTTATGAGTGGTGTGAAATAGTTATCCTCTCATAGAACTCGTTTTCTTTGGTGCCAGCCTGTTAGAAAACCCTGTAAGGTAAGGAGGTACTCCTACCTGTATCGAGTATTTTAAACCTCAGGTGAGCGATTTCTCTATGAATTTTCGATGTTTGTCACCAAAAGCGAAGGTTTGAGCCGAAATTTTTTTTTTTCCAAAAATGGTTGGGATTGGGGGGAGTCAGTGGTGGAAAAGTGGTCAGGATGGGGCGGGTTAATATATATATATATATATATATTTTTTTTTCTGATAACTGGTTTCAGCAAAAAATAACTTGCGTTTATCTCAAGTTTATTGGCAATGCAAAAATATATATATATATATTAATAAATAAACATAAGTAAATGAAATGACACTGCTTGTACAAGAGACCTCATATGGAGGTTTTCATTCACAAAAACATAAACATAAATAACCAGTATCATATATAACACATGTAAACAGAACAAAAACAGATAGTAACTACTAGTAGTACTACAATAACTTGGTAAATATAACTTAAACAAATAAAACTGAAGCAAATTAAGGCAAACAGAAGAACTAATTTTGAGAGAGAGAGAGAGAGAGAGAGAGAGAGAGAAACACACACACAAACTTCACATAAAAAAAAAATATACGGGTATATACATACTTAAACTGTTAAAATTCATATAAAATCCCTAAACGATGGGTAACATTACTAAATAACGTGGGTGAATGAGGGACTGTACCAACAGGTCAGGAAGTACATACGGGACTGGAGGCCATGCATGTGTCCTGTACTCGAGTGAGTCACGTGATGAGACACGAATCCGTCACATATAGCTCCTTTCTACTGACCACTAAAGGCAGTTTCACACTGACGCCATAAAGACATCGCTAAGTATATTCTCTAAAATTATTATACTTTTAAATGATATAAAAGGTTAAGATTTCAAGATAATACCCAACAATTTTCCAAGAATATGCCGTACGTGTATTGTAAAATTATGAATCTGAAATTAAACACATAAATGACTCAAAAATGTATTTACATATGATTAGCCTATTGATCACTATTTCTCTCGGAACCCCTAGCGACCTCTCACGGAACCCTAGGGTTCTGGGGAACCCCGGTTAAGAAATCCTGGTCTAATGTAATGACGCATCGTAACGTGTCTTGTAGTCTTTGTCTGGCTGTCCTGTCAGAGATGAAGTCAGAGAGCAGTTTCTCCGTGACTATCGGTAGTCCTAGGTACAAGAATTTGTATCTGAGACCGAAAGGTAAGGATTCATAGAAGGTATTACTAATGTCTCTAGGTGCAGTACTGTCCCCTTGACAAGGCCTACACAACGGTCTCATACGTGAGTATTATCGCTGTCGTGGTGTCTCATCGCGGTCGGGAGCCATATTGTCCGGCAGATTGTAGGCTGTTGGTCTTTAAGTATATTGGAAGTGTTTTGCAAATGATTTTCTTGAGGAGTTTGCCAGGGATTTCTAGAAGGAAGATTGAGTGGTAGTGTCATAAAAACTTTGTAGTTACTTGTAGAGAAGTATATTTTAGACTTGTGGTCGAGCGGCTTTTATATCTTGTAGTAGTTTCCCCACCAGATGTCATGTAGTGACGGGAGAGGTAAAGAATAGTATGGGACTATTTTTATTTGTCTTGGAAATATTAAACAGGTATAAGAGTATAAGTCCCGGGTAGCTACCTCCCTGTCTCGCTATCTCTCTCTCTTTCTGTTCTAAGACTAATCTCCGTCTCGACCTCTCTCTAGGGTCGCTTGTCTCCTTCTAAACTCTCTTTCCTAAAATCTGGTGTAGCAGGGGTTCCTCATGGTCTTTGTTCACGAGAGGACTGCTGACAGCTAACTGCATCATCTCCTTACTGGCCGCTGTCGTCAGCTTTCCTCAGTGTAAGCATGTTTAGCATTGCTCGATTCTCGCAGACACAACACCTTCTCATCATTTGACTTCCTGCTTCTATCTGTCTCTCTATCTATCTATTTATCTATCTATCTATTATGATTTGCAATTATAATATGGAGACCTACCACATTGCTCGGCCGCGCGAAAATGGCGTACCATCGACATTTAATAGTCATAATATATTAATACATACTACATACACATTATAATGAACTTATAAGCTAATTAAGTGAAATACATAATATTGTAAAGTAACATAATTGTATGAATATTGTATACATATATTATTCATAGTAAATAGTGATTATTCAGTAATATTACATTTTAAATAAGTTGAATACATATTGGAATAAATGCAATGATTGTTGTATAACACTTTGTAAGACATGCATGTACAACAGACGTACGCATATAATTGTGCAATGGTAATACTGCTAGGTTATACATTACATATTTGAGTTATCACTTTAGTAATGTCTAATATTTCACCTAACTTGTATGATGATACTGGTAATATAGAATTGTGCTATAATTGTATGACTTATAATATTGTACTAACATTGTGGTACTACATAATTGTAACATTTTATGAATTGTTACCAAATATTGTGTTAATGCATAATTGTGTTGGCCTTATAATTGTAGTTACATAAAAGTTACATCTTGTTAATGCAACTGTTTTGTCGTTACATAATTGTTACATATCGTTTGTAGGTACATAATTGTTGTTAAAGTTACATAAAAGTTACATCTTGTTAATGCAACTGTTACATAATTGGCAAAGTGTAACATAATGCAATCGTTTGTCGTTACATAATTGTTACATATCGTTTGTAGGTACATAATTGTAGTTAAAGTTACATAAAAGTTACATCTTGTTAATGCAACTGTCACATAAATTGGTACATATTGTTTGTAGTTACATAATTATAATATGGAGTAACATAATTGTAATAACTGCAGTCCTAACATATGCTGCGGTCGATGATAGTGATGATGTGTCGTGCCACTTGTATGTGGAGACAACAATTTGCTTTTTTGTTTGTAGTTTATGTGGTATTTTGACTTATGTAGTAACATTTACACTTATTTTCATTTGTTTGTTATGTGATCTTACTCTATTTCTCTTTTTTCTTTCTTACTTTTCTTTCTTTCTTTTTTGTATGTATTGATTTTCTATAGTTTGTTTTTCTTTGCTTGTGTACACTTTTTTCCATGTTGTTCATGGTTACCTAATTGCTGGCTAATTTCCTTGAGATACTTTTTTAAAGTTTAGTTTATATTGCACAGAGATTATAAAATGATATTATATAGTCCCATATTTTGTTATTTTATATAAAATATATATATATATACACTATATACAGTATTAACTATACACACTGACTTGTTGTTCACCTGTACCTATCGTGAGTAATATGTGTGTCAGCACTGTGTGGAAATCATTGTCTTCACGATTGTGTTGAAGATGTTCACTCTTGCTAACGGCATTTGTGTTGGCCATTTTTTTTTCTTCTCTAGGTTACCTTGTAACTTAATTTGTCTGTTTCCACTAGGTAGCTTTAATTAATAAATGTTTAATACAGTTCTTTTAATTGCTCACTGAGTAACTGTGATTGTATATTTTCTTTATTACTTTGTAGATATAATTAATGTATAGTTGTATGTATGAAACACGTATTTTACGTAGGTATAACTGGTAACACTCGTTGGTAGTAAATAAATGTTATAATAAATGAATGAATATATACAGTGTAGAATATTTATTGTTGGTGATTATTTAGTGATTGAGTTATGCATATAACTGAAGTAAGTATGTGTATTTAAACTGTAACTATACAACACGTTTTATATGTTTGTGCAGAAGCTTATTGTCTATCACTGTGTATTGTATAAATGAAGTAACTATGTAACTCACTAATTTTACCGTGGTGGGAATGGTGTGAGTGGTGGTGCAGGTGGTGTGTTGACTGACGTGGCGTCTGTTCAGCAAGCACGCATGATGACCTCAACTTCCGACACTGGTAGCTGTGGTGAGTGAATGAGTAGCGATGAGTAACTTGAGTGAAGACGAGTGAGTAAGATGAGTTGTGAATATGGACTTGGTGTTTGCTTCGTCGTCCTGACCTCTTCACACCTGCGTAAGCGTTGGGGGTTGGGTGGATGTAGCAGAGAGAGGAGAGTGAGGTCTGGTGGTTATGAGTTGTGAGTCGTCTCTCACTCTTCGTTTGTTTGTTTGTTTGTTTGTATGTTTTCTTTCTTTCTTGATGTATTCTTGGTCCTTTTTTCTTGTGATTTACTCGTTGTAGGATGAAGACTGCCGCTACTTGTAGGTGCGTGTAGAAGATTATACAGACGACGTAGAGAGTTGTTAATTGTAGTTGATTGTAGATGGCTGTAGTTCGCTTATTCGTCGTAGACTTGTAGACTATTTGCACTGTAGGCTGTATTTTGTAGGATTCAATGTAGAACTGAAGCTAATCTTGTAGTATCGGTTGCTTTTGTAGAAATTTGCTTTTAATTCGGAGACGATGTCCGCAGATTTGCTGGTTTGTCGTTAAGCTACTTGCAAGGCGTCGAGTGATCTCTTGACCTCTGCATCAGCGTAATGATCTGGGAAGACGGAGGGGCAGGACGGAGAGAATACTGTCAGGAGCTGATGTTGTTGGTTGTTTTCAATCTTGATATTTTGTAGGAATTTAATGTTGATTCGTAGACGAGGTTCGTATACGTTCGCTGCTACCAAATGTCATAAAAACTTTGTAGTTACTTGTAGAGAAGTATATTTTAGACTTGTGGTCGAGCGGCTTTTATATCTTGTAGTAGTTTCCCCACCAGATGTCATGTAGTGACGGGAGAGGTAAAGAATAGTATGGGACTATTTTTATTTGTCTTGGAAATATTAAACAGGTATAAGAGTATAAGTCCCGGGTAGCTACCTCCCTGTCTCGCTATCTCTCTCTCTTTCTGTTCTAAGACTAATCTCCGTCTCGACCTCTCTCTAGGGTCGCTTGTCTCCTTCTAAACTCTCTTTCCTAAAATCTGGTGTAGCAGGGGTTCCTCATGGTCTTTGTTCACGAGAGGACTGCTGACAGCTAACTGCATCATCTCCTTACTGGCCGCTGTCGTCAGCTTTCCTCAGTGTAAGCATGTTTAGCATTGCTCGATTCTCGCAGAAACAACACCTTCTCATCATTTGACTTCCTGCTTCTATCTGTCTCTCTATCTATCTATTTATCTATCTATCTATTATGATTTGCAATTATAATATAGAAGCAGGAAGTCAAATGATGAGAAGGTGTTGCTCGATTCTCGCAGACACAACATCTTCTCATCATTTGACTTCCTGCTTCTATCTGTCTCTCTATCTATCTATTTATCTATCTATCTATTATGATTTGCAATTATAATATGGAGACCTACCACATTAGTTGTTCTGTCCTGTATCATGTTTCCCTGGTATTGTATTAAAGGCAATTTTTGATCCACCACCAGTATGCTGCTGAGAGCTAGTCACCAGTGTAATTATCAGAATTCAGACACCTCCAATGTAGTGCCGGAAAAATTTGGCCACCAGTGTAATGTTGACAATTAGTTACTAATGAATGACACCAGTATAATGATCAGAAATTTTAGAAATTATGGAAAATGGGGTAGCGTGATCTTTTGGAGAGTGTGTGAGCAGATAGATATTAGCACACCTTGCGGGCCACTCAACTCCGTCTGAACCACTCCTTGGAGAATAGCAAAAGTTCAAAAACTCGATATTAATTAACCCAAGATTTACTAAGCATTAAGAACTGAGATACAAATTACTCTTCAAACTGCGAATGATACCAAACAAAATATGATGAGGATCTATATCACCGGAAATGAGAATCTTTACAAAACTAATATTCAATTATGAGGATTTACAGTATAACTCCAGAAATATGTATCTTTACACACTAGATTAATATTCCAAGAATACTGATACGCATGGATATAGTCCCTTGGTCTCTGACGGAATTGTCGGGAAGGAACCTAAAGATTATCACCAAAGAATATTCTCTAAGACTAAATGCACAACAACTGAAGACTCTTACATAAACTAGACACAATAATCAATATGATCAGTAATCACATGGACCGTAATCAAATGGACAAATGGACCAGCCAATATCACTTTGATTCCATGAACTAAAGGGGGGGGGGATTTAATGTGTTAGAGGTTAGGCCGCGGCTAGAACGCTTGAATCCTTGGAATGCGAGCCACGGCCCTCAACAACTCTCGTTTGCAATTATGAAAAGGATCGACGGTCTCAATATTCAGCACAAGAAGGATCAGGGGAAAATATTACTAATTTAATTCACGAATGTATATGATGACTTTATACAAGAGGGAGAAAAAAAGGGGGGGTGAGAGCTCGGGCACTAACCAGCAACAATGAAAAGTAGCGACGGTCTCATTGTTCTGGATCGGCTCCCCCTGTCAGGACTCCATATTATAATAATACAACTCATAGATAGATAGACAGATAGATAGATAAATAGATAGATAGAATCACCAAGCCAGGGTATGAGATAGGTAGTGTATCAGCGAGAATGTAGCAATCAGAGCTCAGAAGGGGGCAAGCCACACAACCGGCAGGTAGTAGGGAGAAGGAGGCTGGCGATCGTAGCTAAAGGTTGTACAGAGAGAACGAGAGAGAAGTAACAGTGGCGAGGTAACAGCGGGGTGGCAGAGAAAGATAGAGCGAGACAGGGAGGTAGCTAACTGGACTCTACTTTATAATTTACTCATGTGTAAGGGACTTTGTTAATATTTCCAAGACAAATAAAAAATAGTCCCATACTAATCTTTACCTCTCCTGTCATTGCATGACATAAGGGTACGAAGATTATCTACTTTCAAAACTACTCACGTATAACAACCGCTCGTCCACAAGTCTAATATATGTATAACTGATCTACAAAACACACTACAAGAAGCTACAAAGTTTCTACAAGAAGTGGTGGAAGCAGAAGTACGAACCTCATCTTCAGTTCTACAGTGAATTCCTACAAAATACAAGCTACAAGCCTACGAGTCTCCGAGTCTACAAGCCTACGACCCTACGAGTCTACAAGCCTACGAGTCTACGAGTGTACAGTGAGTCTACAATATCACGATAGAAAACAAACAATACTTCTTACAACCAAAAACTTACAACTAGAGTACTTATATACTGAGAGTAGCGACAACTCCCCGATAGGATGCCATTTTCCTGCCAAACGCTCGGTGCGCACTGACTCCCTGCCCGGCGACCTGCTGTCCTCTCTCTCTCTCTCCAGCTGGTGATAGTTGCTATAAATACTGACGAAAGCATAATATAAGAGCAGATGAATGAGAAGTAGGATGCTTACAATCAATGTTTATATGGGAATATTTAACAATATACTATATTATAGCAGTAACCTGTTGAGGGACAGGACTTGATTACATTCTGTACAAGTTTCCTCATGGCTACACTTTTACTGAGCTCTGTATTTTCTTCTGTGTTTCTTTTTTATTCTTCATTAATCATTTTGCAGTAGAAATGCAAGCGAGGATTGATAAACTTGCTTAGAAGTTTGTTTTTGAGGTTGTGACTGGTAGGAATATCATAATTTTTGGTTAGGTTTACTGCTTCATTCATCAGGGTTTTCTTGATGTTATCCTTTCCTGTCAAATCGCACTGACCTTTCCTGAAAATCAGCTCGACTTTATGCAGCATCTCATATACGTTATAAGTCCTCCTTTTTTGCATTCCTTGAGTAAAGTGAGGTCTGCTGCTTTATGAGCTGTCTGATGGGGTGATGATATTACATCTCCCAGGCACTCGTCACAGATGGTCTCCCTGTTTTTTTTACACTATGAACACAGTAGCCTATAAAGCTGTACAAAGAATCACACTCTGTCACTGACAAGTCCTGCTGACCTTCATCTGTGAAGGTTATTATGCTGACTTCAGACTCACGTGAAAAAGTGTTACAGCTTCTAAGTAACCAAAGATAACATTAGAAGTAAACTAGAGTACCTATATAGGTACTCTCGGGTAAACCGTATGTTATACTGGACCCCTTAGAAACTTGTAACATTCATAAACGTGACTGAAGAGTCACGTAGGTACACGTCCACATAATATACAGTACATAAAATGCACGTAGTACACGTATACAATAGGACACGAAACAAAAACACGATGCACTTTCCACGTATTGTCACAACACACAAAATAATAAGAGTACATGTAGAATACGCATCAAAAGATTCTGTACGGATAATGCACGTAAGAATACGCGTAAAAACACAAGACATGTGATAATAAAGACACGAAAGGTAAACGTCAAACACATATGAACAGTAGCATACGATAGTAGAAAAGTAGGATAGTATAATGGTAGGCTACCTTGGTATGAAGTGCACACTATTATTTTGTGAATAATACTTTTTTTCCATGTAGGCATAATACACAGGTAACACAATGCACTCATATGAACAGGAAGTATAATAATACATATGCAAGATATGCATAAATAACCATGAACAACTAATATCAACATAGTATGAAAAAAACGTGAATTTGTGAGTCATCACTTCTTACAGAGATTCATTCTCAATGATTAACCCGTCCTGATACTCTTATCTACTTTAGTGGTTCCCTCTTACACCGACAGTTCATTTATTTCTACGGCAGAGAGGAACAAACTCCCAGCATATTACATGAAAACATTCATTAAGCATACCATACCTCACATAAGACTGATTTAGAAGTTGGTTCTCACCCCAGACGATTGACTTTATTCCTCCATAATTTCCTTCTTTCTGGATCAGATGGAAATGTGAACATTTTAAAGCCTTTCTCCGGTCGATTAGCACACCCATAGGCAGAACAGTCCGGCATCACGCCCACTCTCAGCAACAAAAAAACATGAACTAATGCTAATGGAATGCCTGCGCCTGAGTCTCAGTCAGGCGGCGCGCGAATTTGGCAGGAAAATGGCGGCCATCAGTTGAGCGTCCGGTATCCCATGTGTCACTACTCTCCCGGTATATAGGTACTCTACTTACAGCCAGCTCCTGATAGTTTTCTCTCCAACTTCCCCTCCGTCTCCCCGATCATCACGCTGATGTAGAGGTGAAGAGGTCACACGACACCTTGCCAGTAGTTTAACAAAATATTGATACAAACAATCTTCCAATTTCTACGATGAACCAATGAACTACAACCATCTACGATTAACTTCGAGTAACAAGTCTACGAGACATCTCTATAATCTTCTTCATTCACCTACAAGTAGCGGCAGTCTTCATCACACAACGAGTGAATCACAAGAAAAAAGGACCGAGAATAAACTGAGAAAGAAAAAAAAAACAAGCAAACGAAAAGCAAGAACACAGCAACAACCACCAGACCACCGCCCTTATCTCCATTCGCCCCCTATCTCCACCTACCTCCACGGCTGACACAGGTTCACAGAGGTCAAGACGACGCGGCAAATACCAGGCCCATATTCACAACTTATCTTACTCACTCATCTTCACTCAAATTACTCATCGTTACTCATTTACTCACCACAGCTACCAGTGTGGGAGCTCAACGTCACCATGCGTGTTTGCTGAGACGACGCCACGTCAATCAACTTGTGTGTGACACCACCACTCACACCATTCTCACCACGGTAAAAACTAATGAGTTACATAGTTACTTCATTTATACAAAACACAGTGATAGACAAAAAACTTCTGCACAGACATATAAAATGTGCTGTATAGTTACAACTTACATACATATACCTACTTCAATTATCTTCATAATTCAGTCATTAAATACTTGCACCAACAGTAAATATTCTACACTGTATATAGTCATTCATTTACTATAGCATTTATTTACTGCCAACGAGTGTTACCATTTATACCTACATACAGTACGTGTTTCATACATACAACTAACCATTATTACATCCACAAAGTAATAAAGAAAAAATACTACCACAATTACTCAGTGAGCGATTATAAGAATTGTATTAAACATTTATTAATTAAAGCTACCTAGTGGAAAGAGACAAATTAAGTTACCCCCCCCCCAAAAAAAAAAAAAGGCCAACACAAATGACGTTAGCAGGAATGAACATCTTCCATACAATCGTGAAGACAAAGATTTCCACACAGTGCTGACACATACATTGCCCACGATAGGTACAAGTGAACAACAAGTCAGTGTATATAGTTAATACTGTATATAGTGTATATATATTTTTTATATAAAATAACAAAATATGGGTCTATATAATACCATTTTCAGTAATATCTATGCAATAGAAACTAAACCTTAAAAAAAGGTCCCAAGGGAATTGGCCAGCAATTATGCAACCTCGGACAACACCGAAAAAGCGTAGACAAACGAAGAAAACCAAACTATAGAAAATCAATACATACAAAAAAAAAAAAAAAAAAATACAGTAAGATCACACAGCAAGCAAATGAAAATCGGTGTGTTACTACAATTGCCAAAATACCTCATAAACTCCTTCTATAAGTGAAACAAAAAGCATATTGTTGTTCTCCACGAGCCAGTGGCAAGACACATCACTACTATCATCGACCGCAGCATGACCGGATTAGCGATGTCAGGACTGCAATTAGTACAATTATGTAACGACAAACGATTGCATTATGTTACACTTGCTACAATTATGTAACTACAAACGATATGTAACAATTACAATACAATTATGTAACAATTCATAGAATGTTACAGGTATTACTACAGTGTTACTACAATATTATGTAACAGTTCATACAATGTTACAGTTATGCATTACCACAATGTTACTACAATATTATGTAACAATTCATACAATGTTACAATTATGTATTACCACAATGTTACTACAATATTATGTAACAATTCATACAATGTTACAATTATGTATTACCACAATGTTACTACAATATTATGTAACAATTCATACAATGTTACAATTATGTATTACCACAATGTTACTACAATATTATGTAACAATTCATACAATGTTACAATTATGTATTACTACAATCTTACTACAGTATTATGTAACAATTCATACAATGTTACAATTATGTATTACTACAATGTTACTACAATATTACTACAGTGTTACAAGAATTATGTTACACTTGCTACAGTCATGTAACTACAAACGATATGTAACAGTTACAATACAATTATGTAACAATTCATACAGTGTTACTACAATTCTTTATTACCAGAATCATCACACAAGTTAGGTGAAATATTAGGCATTACTAAAGGGATAACTCCATATGTAATGTAATGACCTAGCAATATTACCATTGCACAATTATATGCGTATGTCTGTTATACATACACATCTTACAATATGTCATACAATAACCAATTTCACCATAATGCATTTGTTCAGTTATGTATACAACTTATTAAAAATGGAATATTACTGGATCATTACAATATTAACATGAATATTATATCTGTACAATATTATAATCGATGTTATGTATTAATAGATTAGCATATGTCAATGATGATTGCTGTCAGAGGACCGCCAGTTCGCGTGACCGAATGATGTCAGGACTCCATTTTATAATAATACAACTCATAGACAGATAGATATAGACAGACAGATAGATAGAAACACCAAGCCAGGGTATGAGATAGGTAGTGTATCAGCGAGAATGTAGTAATCACAGCTCAGAAAGGGGCAAGCCACACAACCGGCAGGTAGTAGGGAGAAGGAGGCTAGCAACAGGGGCGAGAGGGTGGCAGAGAAAGATAGAACGAGACAGGGAGGTAGCTAACGGGACTACTTTATAATTCACTCGTGTGTGAGGGACTTTGTTAATATTTCCAAGACAAATAAAAAATAGTCCCATACTAATCTTTACCTTTTCTGTCATTGCATGACAAAAGGGAACGAAGATTATCTACTTTCAAAACTACTCACGTATAACAACCGCTCGTCCACGATTCTAATATATGTATAACTGATCTACAAAACACACTACAAGAAGCTACGAAGTTTCTACAAGATCCCTTCTTTTATACTAAACCAGACAGTGTTCAGGAAAAGGCTAAAACTTTAACTGATTACTTTGTAATATTTTGACTCTACTTGATCTCCAAAGAATACGAGAGACACGTTTAACTCAACGTATGTAGAAAAATGACTTACGATGTTTAAAATGTTTGTAATAAGCGTACAGGAACTTTAATCACAATGAAACCAAATTAATTAGGAATTCGAACAGTTTTATTACCCAAGTCGGCAGGGCCGGATTAAGTTTAATTGGGGCCTGAGGCATAGATCAGCTTGGGGGCCCCCACCCTTAAATGTATATGTACTGTAACAAGAACAAAAAATAAATATATTGGTTGTTACTCTTGTTTACTCAAAAACCAAACTCCACAACTTTTGGTAACTTAAACACTTTTCTTCCTTTCTAGAAAATTCTTTAATGATATCAAAATTCAACAAACACTAAATGTATATGTAACTAACAAAAACAAATAATAAGTAAATTATTTGTTACTGTTGTTTATTAAAAAAACAAAGTCCACAACTATTGGTAACTTAAACACTTTTCTAGCTTTTTCTAGAAAATTCTTCAATGATATCATCAAAATTTGATGGCATATATAGTTAAATATATTTATCCCTAGAATCTGGGGCCCTCTTAGAGTCTGGGGGCCGAGGCCATGCCTCAGGTGCCTCATGGTTAATCCGGCCCTGCAAGTCGGTTACATACGCCTATGTGACTGTAATCCCGACTCAGTAACATGAATTTCGCTCTTCACAAATGACAATCTTTACTCTTCTTACTTCAGACATTCTCAATTCACCACTGCATAGTTCAAAAAGGAAACCTATCAACTTCGGCAGGTAAATCTCTAGATCAGAATATAAAGGAAGACATTCGCGGGTTTTAATCTTTGCTAAAATTTCCGCGGTTATACGTCTTTGTTGAAACAGCTGGTTCATAATGTATAAACACTAGCCCTATTCACATCAAAACTCGACTTAGCACTACGAATAGCAGAATCATGTTCAGATTATGAATATCAGCGAAGACTAGACTTAAATACGGAACTTAACGGTTGAATCATGAGCTATACTTACAATATTTAAGCTTAGATTACACTTACAATCCTAGCTTATACTAACGTACACTAATACTTAAAATTATGGCACTACGTGGGTCCTTCCTCCGGAAAAAAAAAAAAAATATCGGAATTCAACATTCAGATCATTCATCTACATTTCCTAGCGATGTGTGTGTGGACGGGACAGACTTACCAAATTTGACCGTGAACACGACTCCAATAAGTGGCACCTGTTGGTCCACAAGAATAATCATGTACCCCAGGGGGTCGTTTCTCTGTCACGATAAACATTCGAAATTCATTGAAGAAATGTGCCCCAGCTAACCTCTTGCCTGTGTGACAACATGGTCGTCTCACCTGGACAGACCCGTATTCTCGCTGCCAGGATCGTCCTAGGGGTGCTTCCCATTCATACAACATACGGACTAATCGCATTCACGTTCTCATCCATTCAATCTTATGCCTCCACCTCTCCACCTAATAACTGACGAGCGCCTGTCAGGTCCTGAAGTCACTGTGTCACCCGAGACCGTTTTGACTAAGTTGAGAGGTAGATGCACACTGCCCCTCGAATTAAAGCAATCTAAAATTTCCACTGAACTGGGCTGCCCCCATAACCCAAACTCCTATGAACTCACAGTCAATAGTCAGACAGTCCGACCCACACACATTTCCCTATCTGTCTCTTAACTTAATACTGCCATAACCAGTTTAACACTCAACACTTCTCAATAAGTCTCCGGGAAGGCCATCTTTCACTGGGCGGCAACTTTTCATCCACCGGATCAGGCTCAAAGGCCCCCTCTACAAGTCCTAAGGGCCATTCTTCTCCTCCACAACAGGGCCTCACCTGTCCCGCGGCTCCCTGCATCCTCTTCCCCGTGAACACATCCTCGAAACACGTACACACCTCCGTCCATCAACACTTCCACTACTTCCACTACACGATGGCGTGATGTGTGTGGATTGTTTTGTTTTGAGGGGGAAGAATGTAACGGCTTGGTTGTCATGGTCCACTGAGCTACACTCGTTTTTCTTGACATATGACCCCTAAGTTCCATTAACAACTCATCTTCCACCTTACTCCTCCTTCCACTAGAACAAGCCACAAAATACACAAGTTGTGTTTCCATTTCGGTATTCGTTCTGTTCTCGGAGAAGCATAATTTTGCTGGTCCTCCAGGATCATTAACTCTGGAAATATCGTGAGATTAAATGGGCCACCAGTGTACTGTTGAGGGATTCTATTTCATAACAGTATCTTATCCCACAACAATATCTTATCGCACAACAGTATCTTATCCCACCGCTTTAGCCACCAATGTATTAACGAGAATTTTTGATCCACCACCAGTATGCTACTGAGAACTAGTCACCATTTTAATGATCAGAATTCAGATACCTCCAATGTAGCGCCGGAAAAATTTGGCCACCAGTGTAATGTAAACAATTAGTCACCAATGAATGTCACCAGTGTAATGATCATAAATTTTAGAAATTATGGGAAATGGGGTAGGGTGATCTTTTGGAGAGTGTGTGAGCAGATAGATATTAGCACACCTTGCAGGCCATTCAACCTTGCCTGAACCCCTGCGTGGAGGATAAAAATAATTCAAAAACTCGATATGACTTAATCCAAGATTTGCTAAGCATTAAGAAATGAGATACAAATTACTCTTCAAACTGTGCATGATACCAAACAGAATATAATAAGGATCTATATCACAGGAAATAAGAATCTTTACAAGACTAAATTAATATTCAATAATCAGGATTTACAGCATAACTCCAGAAATATGTATCTTTACACACTAGATTAATATTCCAAGAATACTGATACACATGGATATAGTCCCGTGGTCTCTGGCGGACTTGTCGGGAAGGAACCTAAAGATTATCACCAAAGAATATTCTCTAAGACTAAATGCACAACAACTGAAGACTCTTATATAAACTAGACACAATAATCAATATGATCAGTAATCACATGGACGGTAATCAAATGGACAAATGAACCAGCCAATATCACTTTGATTCCATGAACTAAAAGGGGGGGGGGATTTAATGTGTTAGAGGTTAGGCCGCGGCTAGAACTCTTGAATCCTTGGAAAGCGAGCCACGGCCCTCCACAACTCTCGTCTACAACGATGAAAAAGAGCGACGGTCTCATTATTCAGTACAAGAAGGATAAGGGGTAAATAATATTAATTTAGTGCACGAACGTATATGATGACTTAATACAGGAGGGAGAAAAAAAGAGGGTGGGGGGTGGGGTGAGAACTCGGGCACTAACCAGCAACGATGAAAAGGAACGACGCTCATTGTTTTTTTTTCTTTCTTTTTTTGCCTTTAGACCACTGGGGCACAAGCCCCTGGTCGTTAAGGCAAATATGTCTATGCAGTATTTGTACAGTCGGCAAGATTTCCGACTGGACCACCTTGTCGCGCGATATGGCTAACGTGGCAACAGCAAGCGTGTGTGTGTTCGTGTGTACATGCCCGACAATTTTTCGAATCGCCAAGCTTCATCTGTATTTTATTATTATGTGGCCATTGTAGTATGCTATGATACAGTTTAATAAATATTTGTGATTGGTGTAATGAGCTGTGCACTGTACTATTTATAAAGTATGAGTTATATAAAGTAACTTGTCCCGTAACATGAAAGATAATACAGGCTGAGTTGTGGTTCAGAAACAGTGGGCAAGTTCACCCACAAATGGCGCGATGTAGGGGGAAGGGGGGAGTAGGGGAGTGCGAGGGATCATGGCTGGTGAAGGGAAGGGGGATGAGGTTGGGTTATGTCGTCGACTCCAACAGTTATAAATTCTTAGCCATTACAGTATATTTATTTAGGTGTCAATGATATCTTGTATTTTAAGTAATAATAAACCTGTTTATTTTAAATATTTTTATAAACAAGTGATTACGCAGTTTAAATTACACTAAACTTACGATACCCCGTTCCTCGTTAACGGACAGCATTCAGCCTTCTTCACCACCTCTTCTCTCTCTCTCTCTCTCTCTCTCTCTCTCTCTCTCTCTCAGCTACCTATCAGTAGACACACACATTATCAGTTTGTGCTGAGCAATTACGCTGCATATAATGTGTTTACCTAAAATTTAATACAGTGCCAAAATAAAAGTGCAATACATAACCAGCTCATATTATGGATTTCGTTAACCAGCGTATTTGCATAGTCTACGTTTCAGAAATAGTCGTGGGGTAGACAAAGATATTTTCATAATGTTAAAGGTAATCGTGTTCAGTGGCGGATACCTTTATAGGGGAGGTGGCCGATGACACCCAATCCCCATAGCTATGCTCGTGCTTTATAGTGTCACTGTAGTGCATCTTCTTCCTCCAGCTATGTCAGTAATTAAAGTTAACTTACTGATGAACGATGATTTCTTATGAAAAATACAAACGACTTATATGAGCTCTCAAAAAAATACTATGGAGCTTATTGTGAGAGCGTTGCAGCTCTCACTCACCAGTCACAGTTCAGGTCCGTTTGTTTCAGTATAGCCAGCCTGGCAGTGTGCAGTGTTAATGAACATGCTATTAATGTTATAGTTCTATATGCTTATTTTCATTTGGAACAAAATTCAAAGCAGCAATTCATTCAGTACACAGTACGTCAAATACAGTATGTGTGTATGTGAGTGGGCGTGCGTGTGGGACAATACGTGCGGTGGGGATGGGGGGAGTGTAGTATGTAATCTGCGTGTATCATAATGGTAATGTGTGTGTGTGTGTGTGTGTGTGTGTGTGTGTGTGTGTGCGCACATATGGCTAAGGACGTCCACGACTTACAATATGTAATCTTTGCCTTTAACACTTGATGACACACACCTCAGTATTTATTAGGTTATACTTAAAAGTTTGTAGCAAGTTACAAAACTATAATTATTATACATGATTTCGGGGGTGGAACCTGAATCACCATATAAAGAAAAACACCGAAATATTAGAAAAATGCATTATGGGTGGCATAATACATGAATAACTATTTCAGTAAAAAATATTGCCGTGTTATAACATCTATTTAACAAATACTTTATAGGTGCGTTTTTTTGTTAACTTAGCTTATCGGATTTCCTTTGATCAGCATATTACGTTATACTATAGTTTTAAGTAATATAGATATAATATATTGTATTATAAGTGATGCCATGGTGGCTCATTCAGTGGACGTTCACTTATAACTACATCGAAAAAACAAGTGCAGATGTTAGTAGTTTACTGGTATTTGTTATTGATCACACATTGAGCAACTTAATCCTCAACGATTGTTTTTTTATAAATCTTTGTCATGATTGGAAAACAGCAGTTTAGGCATGTCAGCAGGAGGCAAGATGTCTACCGAGTTGGCAAGATGTCTAAAGAGAGATGTTATTGTGCCAATCAAGAAAGCATCATATTTTCTTGGAAAAATGTGTCATTTTAGCTTATGAAATGCACATAAACGCACCTAATTCCTGTATAAGTGCCCATTAATACAAATAAGGTCAGTGAGCAATGGATATAGGATAGTGTCGTATCAGTTATATTCTCAGATAATTTTAGTAAGCTATTAAATTTACTGTTAGGTTGTTATACTGCATGGAATAATATCTAATGTAATCAGAGGATAATCATAATACACAAGATTTGTATGGACTCTTATTAGTAGGAAGTCCACCCACTGTCCTTCTCAATCACCTCCCGCAGCCTGTTTGGCATCCAGGCGACATGGTTTCTGAACATTTCTCATTGGGCATGGATGTGGGCCATTAGTTCAGCTGGTGTCCGTTCCCTCCCGGGCTCCCAACAGTTAACCATATTCCTCCATACATTTTCGCTGGGGTTCATGTCTGCTCCCTTACTGGGCCAGTCGAGCAGCTGCAGATCTTCTCGACCCCTAAACCATTCAGAGACTCTTCTCGCCGTGTGGATGGGGCAGCGGTCCTGAACAAAAATTATAGGGCCGGGAGGAAACGGACAGTTCCGCTCCTGATGTGAGGAGAGGAAGAAGTCCTGCAATATGTCATTGTATTTGTCAGCAGTGAACCTCCCCTCTATTCTGGTGACGTCACCCATGACGTGGATGCACACCCACCCCCAAACATTGGCGGTGACGTGTCCACTTCTGGCCTCCTCGTATATGTTCCTACGGTCATATCTGCATGTGAACAGAATATTAACATCATTCATGTAGCTTCATTTCAAATATTTTTGACGCTTCGGGAAAAACCACCGTTTCTCATGTTATGGTTCATTGTGTACTGTGTGGTATGTTTTATGAGGATTTCAGAGCTTAATAAACAAGGATGCTAGTGTTGATAATATGCGTTAATCTAAACGTATTATTACTATGAATATCAGTTGATCTGCAAATTTTTTGATAATATTACAAATGTTTAGTGATAAGGTATAAAAATATGGTTGTTATACATATCAGTAAATTTATACATATGCCTTAGAGTACTGTCGCCTCCCGAAATCTTTTATATATCATAAAATTTTATGACTGCAAAATACCCAGTAACTGTCATATAGAGAAGTGTGAGGCACACCATCAACGCGGCTCTATATCCTGGCCTTTATCTACCTACTGCTCTTCCACACTCCAGTCAGTTGTTTCTCAACCTGTCTGGTTACCATAATTCTTACAATTCCCCACCGTAATTATTTATTCGCTCCCCCTCTTTCTCCCCCCCCTTTCTTTCTCCCCCAATCCCTCCCCCTCTCTCTCCCCCAATCTTTCCCCGCCAATCTCTCCGCCATTCTCTCCGTCAATCTCTCCCAGTGTGTGTGTGTGTGTGTGTGTGTGTGTGTGTGTGTGTGTATAAAGGTTACCGGTATCACTTTCACCTGATAAATTCACACATATTTATCAAGAAATTTCATACTGGCTAGGCTATATTCAAGAAATCCACGTGGGCTATCGTGTCATTTAGTCTTATCCATTCCAAATGACCCCGCGTAAAAAATATTAAAACAAAGATTCTGGGTGTGGTCATTCGGGATGGTGCAGGAGACTGAGGGTTGTGCTGGGGGGACTCTGGCAGTTGTATGAAAACCTAGGAAGGGCGGGGAGGGATAATTACTAGAGAACCTTGTTAATGCGATTTCTGTCTAAGGCAGACAAATATGTGAAAGACAAAAATATAGTAGACCCTAACGCACATTGGATATTAAAGCGTGTGTGTGAATACAGTGTAGACTTGCCACCTCTGTCACTGGCCAATGATACCCATCGCTTTCTAGCCATGAAACTGATCATTGAGTATTAGTGACACTGGTACGCTCGATCGACGGATCTGCACAATCGATCGATCGCACTGCCCAGCCGATGGATCAGTAGTTTGCGTGACCAGCGATCGATTGCACTGTGCAGACAAAGGATCTACACGGCAGTGAGGTTAGGTTAGGGAAGTGTCGGAGGAGAGGGGGATAGCAATGGACGACCTTCGCCTGGTTTTAGTCATCATGGCCGTGAGGTTAGGTTACATAAGTTTAGCTGGGTGGGAGGTTCAGGGATGGGTAAGTGTAGCCTGGTTTTATTGATTTTTTTTTGTGTGTGTGTGTTACGCGGCCGCTAGGTTAAATTTGCGAAACTACGGTGGGGGGGAGAGGATGAGGGTTGGGTAAACTTTGTTGTTCGTTGAGTATCTTGTCATTCGTCAGTGACATCAATTATATTTTAAATAACACCATGTAAATAAAAAAAAAATGTTATCTTTATTATTTTTGTATTTCTCAAATAGTAGTGACTAGTTATGGAAATGGGTTTATGGATTTAGGCCTCAGCCAAGTGAATGGCACTTAAACTAAGTCCCCCAACCTAAATCTCTCTAATCTAATCTCATGGCAGTGATGAATAAGACCTGTCGAAGTTCACCCATCTCTAACCACCCCCACGTAAACATTTCTAACCTAACCTCACGGTCGTGTAGAGTCATTGGCTGTGCAGACCAATCGATCGCTTGCACCGGTCGGCTGCGCAACCATCGATCGATAGTAGTGCAAACAATTGATTCATCGGCTGGACAGCGCGACTGATCGATTGCGCAGATTCATCGATCGCGCGTTAAAAAGTTACTCTCAACTGTCATATTAGGACATGTTATGAGAAACGAGCGTTACCTAATGTTCTATTTCTTATCGTTTCTGGATTAAATGGTTGTAAGTTTCTTTGTATTGCAGGTTGCTACTGTCAGGCCTATGAGAGAGAGAGAGAGAGAGAGAAAATATGGTGGGGATTTGTAATTATGGTAAACAGACAGGTTGGGAAGAACGTGACAATTGGAAAGAGTATGGAAGAGCAGTAGGTAGTCAAGACTAAAATATACAGCTCCGTTGCTCGTATGCCTGGCACCTCTGCACTTGACAGTTACCAGCTATTGTTTTTCCCAAACAGTAGATGACAAAGCAAATACCTGGAGCCGACAGCACATAATAATTATAGGCAACATTGATATGTAGGGCTAACACCTGGAAAAATTAAATAGGAATAAGCAATATAAATAAGAAGCGGTGGCAAGGCACAGCAATCCCGTCCCCGGTAGTCATTTTAGTGCTGACGCATAAACACATAATATCTAGTCAAAGATGTCACATCAAATTTGGAGTAAATCTGGTGAAAGCTGACGATTTTATGACCATTTGAATTTTTAGGCCCGACCCACCTGAAATTGACCCCCTACCGCTAAGTAGAGGGTTACCCTCATGATGTGCTGAGCCATGTTATAGGTGAAAGATGCACCTTTAGGTTTCGGTTTCATGTTGATATGACGAATTTGAAAGGAGTTATGGCGGGAAAAAAAAAAAAAACATTTTGGGGGGGCCTACAGGCAGGGCCTTGGGCCAGTTTGGCCCAAAATTAAATCAGTTGATCAGAAGGTTATAGTCCATCATCCCTGTAATTTTAGTCAAAATCGAACAAGTAGTTTCTCAGTTAAGTTGTTAACATACAGACAGACAAACAGACAAACCCAGTGAAAAAAATACCAGTCCCTGAGCCCCTCCGGGGTGGGAATGGGTTAATATCAAAGGGGTTAGACTGTTACATGAATAGAGGCACTATATTGTTGCTGATGACAGGTGATGACTGATGCACATAAAATCTCGTGAATGATACTGAATATTATCTTTGGATGAT
Organism: Coenobita brevimanus; assembly: GCF_032717465.1. NCBI lineage: Eukaryota > Metazoa > Arthropoda > Malacostraca > Decapoda > Coenobitidae > Coenobita > Coenobita brevimanus. The sequence goes on from NC_136999.1 coordinate 14,685,137, forward strand.
ATACCATTACACTGACATATTACATAACAGGCTATGCACAAGTTATGTCTGCTAATACTCCGATGATGGTTTTTCCTACCTTGTGTTATTCGGTCTCCAGTTACGTATTCTGCCGTGATTAGTGCTGGAAAAAGTCTTCTCATCAGTGAAGACTACTCTGGACCAGAAATCTAAATCCTCGGCCACATGCTGGCGAACGAAGGCGAGCCACACTGCCCGGTGCTGGTCCGTCAGCCGCTCCTTCTTGGCAGGAATCCTATGTATTTCCAGAAAGTTATGCAGTGAAACCTGGCTAAATATGCATGTAATTATGCAGCAAACGTATGTGCTTTACATAAGTAAACCAACGTTTCGGGCATTTTCAATTTTATTTTCCCAGACACGGTGTCTGCGTAGATAGGTTATGTTAATGAAGGAGTAAACACATTGAATAACATAGGGACATTATTTTTTAAAGAATATCTACAATATCCTTTTGTAAAATTAGAGATGATAGTGCTGTTATGGAAATGCATAATTATCGGGAGCTTACCGAAGATGAATCCCTGCCTCATGCAATCGTGTGCGCACTGTCTGCGGTGTTACATTTAGCTGCAGGGCTTCTCGGATAGCTACGGCGTTAGTGAAGGGGTCGTCCTCAACCGCTCGTAGGATGTTTTCATCTTCCTGGCGGGTCGTTAACCTTGGTCGGGGTCTCCTATCTAAAAGATTTATAACCACATTGTAACCTTTCGGGACACTTAACAGTATCGTGGTACCGCCCTCCCCATTTGTAGTCCAAACTGAATGGCCTATAACAAACTACCATTGGGGAGGGTGGTGTGAGCTGTATGGCTTTCAGGGAACTCTTACATGGCCCTTGTCATACATTATCCTCAAAATGTAAAAACAAGAGCAGTTGGACACTGCAAACCCATGCCCGTGCGGATCCGGATACTGTGATTTATTTATATTTCACCAACACACAACCTCACCACTGCACAACTTCACGACCAAAACACTTCCCCGGTGCACAACTTCACCATAACACTTCCCCCGGTGCACAACTTCACCATAACATTTCCCTGGTGCACAACTTCATCACCATAACACTTCCCTGGTGCACAACTTCATCACCATAACATTTCCCTGGTGCACAACTTCATCACCATAACACTTCCCCCGGTGCACAACTTCATCACCATAACACTTCCCCCGGTGCACAACTTCATCACCATAACATTTCCCCCGGTGCACAACTTCATCACCATAACACTTCCCCCGGTGCACAACTTCATCACCATAACACTTCCCCCGGTGCACAACTTCATCACCATAACATTTCCCCCGGTGCACAACTTCACCATAACATTTCCCTGGTGCACAACTTCATCACCATAACATTTCCCTGGTGCACAACTTCATCACCATAACATTTCCCTGGTGCACAACTTCATCACCATAACATTTCCCTGGTGCACAACTTCACGACCAAAACACTTCCCCAGTGTACAAGTTCACCATAACACTTCCCTGGTGCACAACTTCATCACCATAACATTTTCCCCGGTGCACAACTTCATCACCATAACACTTCCCCAGGACAATTTCACCACTATAGCAGTTCACCTGAGTGAACCCCACCCACACCCACACCCACACCCACACCCGCACCCGCACACACACATACACACACAACCACCCACACCCCTACACCCACACCGTGGTATTGCCTGGCAAACCACTCCGGGGACGAGGCTATTTGCAAGAGGAAGACACCAAACATAACAGTTCGGGTGTATTGCAGGCAGGGTTATTATTATCATTATCGTCAATCTTAAAGTATAACTGTGTTCATGCATACCAAGGTCAGCCAGATTCCCTGTTTCCTCATGTCTCCTTACCCACTTGATGACCGTTGTCCGGGACACTGCCAGCTGCTGCGCTATCGCATGTGATGAAAGCCCCATGTCATGAAGGGCGACAATCTGAGCTCTCAGAGCTAATGCAGTTTGCTGCCTGTTCATGATGAAATGCAGAGGAGAAATGCCAGATTTAAGCATTAGGAGTCTATACAACATCTCGGTCTACCTATGGTTGGCTGACTGGAAACGTTTTGCTGCTGTGTGATTGGCTTGCCGCCACACTCAAGTCATTTGGTAGTTATCATATATCATTATTAGTGATCATTTTCAGACTACTGTACGACATAGGGTATTGGTCTAACATTTGGCCTTTCTCATCTTATAAGGAATTATATGGGTCAATAAAGGACAGCAGGATTTATAACCACACACACAAAAAAGTGAACTTCGCAAACTACTATAAAATTAAACTTGATGCCTGTTGAAGTAGTTTATGTGAACGTCCGCTGTGTGGGCCACCATGACAAAGTTTATACAATAGATAACGGATATATTGCATAAATCTATGCTATAGTGTAACTGTTAATAAACTGATGGCAGGGAAATCGGTAATTTAACATTCAAAACCGATGTTCGTACAGCGAAATTTTGTAATGAACTTTAAAATAACATTATTTTCTCCTGGAAGACATATTGAATACATACAGTATAATGTGGATATTACAGTATCATAATACTTCAGTGTTTGTTTTTATATGGTGAATCAGGTTTCACCCCCAAAACATAATCATGTATAATAATTATAGTTCCGTAACATGCTACAAACTTTTAAATAGAACCTAATAAATACTGAGGTGTGTGTCATCAAGTGTTAAAGGCAAAGATTACATATTGTAAATCGTGGACGTCCTTAGCCACATATGCGCGCGCACACACACACACACACACACACACACACACACACATTACCATTATGATACACGCAGATTACATACTACACTCCCCCCATCCCCACCGCACGTATTGTCCCACACGCACGCCCACTCACATACACACATACTGTATTTGACGTACTGTGTACTTAATGAATTGCTGCTTTGAATTTTGTTCCAAATGAAAATAAGCATATAGAACTATAACATTAATAGCATGTTCATTAACACTGCACACTGCCAGGCTGGCTATACTGAAACAAACTGACCTGAACTGTGACTGGTGAGTGAGAGCTGCAACGCTCTCACAATAAGCTCCATAGTATTTTTTTGAGAGCTCATATAAGTCGTTTGTATTTTTCATAAGAAATCATCGTTCATCAGAAAGTTAACTTTAATTACTGACATAACTGGAGGAAGAAGATGCACTACAGTGACACTATAAAGCACGAGCATAGCTATGGGGATTGGGTGTCATCGGCCACCTCCCCTATAAAGGTATCCGCCACTGAACACGATTACCTTTAACATTATGAAAATATCTTTGTCTACCCCATGACTATTTCTGAAACGTAGACTATGCAAATACGCTGGTTAACGAAATCCATAATATGAGCTGGTTATGTATTGCACTTGTATTTTGGCACTGTATTAAATTTTAGGTAAACACATTATATGCAGCGTAATTGCTCAGCACAAACTGATAATGTGTGTGTCTACTGATAGGTAGCTGAGAGAGAGAGAGAGAGAGAGAGAGAGAGAGAGAGAGAGAGAGAGAGAGAGAGAGAGAGAGAGAGAGAGAGAGAGAAGAGGTGGTGAAGAAGGCTGAATGCTGTCCGTTAACGAGGAACGGGGTATCGTAAGTTTAGTGTAATTTAAACTGCGTAATCACTTGTTTATAAAAATATTTAAAATAAACAGGTTTATTATTACTTAAAATACAAGATATCATTGACACCTAAATAAATATACTGTAATGGCTAAGAATTTATAACTGTTGGAGTCGACGACATAACCCAACCTCATCCCCCTTCCCTTCACCAGCCATGATCCCTCGCACTTCCCTTCTCCCCCCTTCCCCCTACATCGCGCCATTTGTGGGTGAACTTGCCCACTGTTTCTGAACCACAACTCAGCCTGTATTATCTTCCATGTTACGGGACAAGTTACTTTATATAACTCATACTTTATAAATAGTACAGTGCACAGCTCATTACACCAATCACAAATATTTATTAAACTGTATCATAGCATACTACAATGGCCACATAATAATAAAATACAGATGAAGCTTGGCGATTCGAAAAATTGTCGGGCATGTACACACGAACACACACACGCTTGCTGTTGCCACGTTAGCCATATCGCGCGACCAGGTGGTCCAGTCGGAAATCTTGCCGACTGTACAGTACATACCCAGGCGGATATATATATATATATATATATATACACACACACACACATACATTCATACACACACACATCAATGGATATATACGTACACACGTTCATACACACATACATATGTATATAATAATTTTTTATTGTATATATTTTTTTGTAATTTTATTTGTATTTTTATTTTTTTGTCATTTTTTATGTTTTTTTTTTAACCTTACATTATCTAATAGGAAAAAAAATGCCTACAACCTAAAGTCCCTAAAACTAATAACCTAACAGACAAATCGCTAACCTATCATAAATCCTAAAAAGACAAACAGCTAAACCTACAGTAATGAGAAAAATATAAATACCTCGACCAAGAGAACACCATCGACTGCAGATATGTAATGCCTTTCTACATTACATACCTGCACTCATCACCTGGTGACTGTCAGTTGAGGCACAACCTAATATAGGGAACATCAATATATGAAAGAGAACCAGACGAGTCAGGAAGATTTCCATATACGTCAGCTGTCGGCCCTAATTAGAATAACTTAAGCAAGATGTTATAATATACTTACATAATATGTACAAGTGAAGGACCTCGCCTAACAGACCACCATCGACTGCAAGTGCCCAATACCTTTCTATATTGCACACTTGCGCTCGTCAGCTGGTGACTGTCAGTCGAGGAACGGGGTTTAATGTGGGGGACATCAATATTAGAAACAGATTGGGAGGAGGAACTATTTCAAATATGTCAACTGTCAACCCTAATTAATAGTACAATATATACTTATTTACAGTTGATAAGAACCATAACCATACAGTAAAAAAGTCACATCACTCTGATCAGTCCGGTCTCTCTCAAGAAAGCCATCAATTTATCAGTCATAACAATGTCCCCATCACCCAGGATGGTGGAATGCGTGAAGGTAACGTCTGCTGCACCGCAGTAATTTATCAGTGAAGTACGTTCACGAATAAATCGCCGACAGCGCAGGATGATATGACTGATAGATAACGCCGCATCACAGATGTCACAGTGCGGTGGGAATCGTCTTTCCATGTAAGGTTTCATGTGCCTAAGCATGGTGGCATTAAGCCGTAAGCGAGCCAACACTTTTTCTACAAGGCGACTGGTACGGTTGGCAATGTCCCAGTCGCCCAGGTATGGCTTATACGTTCGAATATTTAGTCTGGTCCACTGACCTTGCCACAGAAGATTTATTGATTTCTTTCTGAGAGAGAGACTCGACCTTAGATCACGAGGAACGTCCCAAGTCTCCTCGGGCTCTACCGCCAACTCTGCAAGTAAGTCAGCCTGCTCATTGCCGTAGATATGACAATGACAAGGCACCCAGATCAGCTTGAATGACTTGTTGCATGAATGCAACTTATTAACGATGCGGCCCTGGATCTCGTGAGAGCCCGTAGGACAAGATGCAATTGCCTGAAGGGCTGATTATGAATCCGAAAATACGACAAATAAGTCATGCTTAGAACTGAGAGCATAGTCTATGGCTTTGTCAATAGCAAAAAGTTCGGAGGTAAACACAGATGTATGAGTCGACAACCGATACCTGAGGGCACATTCAGTCGACCACACTCTTGCACCCACACATTCACTCGACTTGGAGCCGTCGGTGTACAAATGGTGGGATCCCAGGTGACGAACGATGATATTACGAAACAAGTGGTGAATCTCTGCCTCCGGCGCCTTGGTCTTAGGAGCTGGGAGCCATGTTACATCAACGGTAAAGCTGGGTGGCTCCCAAGGTACTATATTTTTAACACCAACTTGTCACAGTCACTGGGCTCCACACCAAGCTCCTGAGTCAGTAAGTGGAGGCGAACGGCAAGTGGCCGACGCACCCCTTGCATAAGATGATGGTATTGACGCAGGGGGGTACAGGCCACATTGCCGATATTACTTTTCCTATATGTACGTAGTCCATAGGACAAAGCCAGGTGGTCACGGCAAATACGGAGGAGAGGCACATTCGCCTCCACTTCCATACGAGCTACATTGGTACACCGGACAGCTCCAAGACACATTCGCAAACATTTATTCTGCAACACATCCAATCCTTTCAGCGTGGCATCGATGCCGAGTCATACACCTGTGTGCCATAATCTAGCTTCAAACGAATAAGGGACTTATACACCATTAATAAAGATTTTCTGACGGCACCCCATGTAGTACCCGCTAGGTACTTGAAGACATTTACTGGTTTATCACAATGAGCAAGCAAAGTATTAACATGAATTTTGAAGTTCAAACAACGATCAAAATGTATTCACAAAAACTTTACAGAATTTTGAAAAGGTACCGCCAGATTATCCAAAGTTAAGCACAAATTAGGTTACAGTTGGAGAAATTTCCGCGTGGGACACTGTGTAGATGGTAGCAGCAGCGACGGACAGAAATTATCTGGTAACAGGGTTGGGGGTGAAGCAGAGGGAGGGAGTTGCGGGGAAGATGAATGATGGGGGAAAGGAGGGGTAGTGGTGGGGGTACGTGAGTGTTAGGAGAGGTTAAGTAGCCATTAATTGTGCCAACAGACTCTACGTAGATAATCATTCCAATACGATTTTTCTCTGAATAATAAAAGGTAGTGGCAGCAAGCTTCTAATGATGGTTCAGTATTTGATGGAATAAGTTCAGTACCTAAGCAAACAGGTATCGCCAATACGTAGGCTAACCTCATCCCTCGCCTCCGTCATTCCGTTCCGTCATCGGAAAGCTTTCGATTTTTGACCGGGAATTTACATATACAGTATTTAGAACTGATTTCAGCTACTTCTCATGCAAGTTGCTTAGCAAAGATAATGTAACTTTCATCGCAAATTGTGTTGAATACCGAATCTAACAACCTGTAAGAGTCCATTTTATATTTTATTTGTATAAGTCAACTACTGTTAAGACCGGACGCTGGCAGAATAAGGAAAATACATCCTTTTGACTGACCGGGTAATTTGTTATCCTTTCATAGCACTTACCCTACGTATGGATGGATGAACCTGGCCTTCACACCAGGCTATAAATTTAAGCATACTCCAGTCAACACTTTCTTAGGGCCAATCCTTCATATCTTAATAGGCCTGTATAACGTTATGCTTATGTGCATACGTGTGTGAATATACGGGTTAAACATGCATAATCTCTCTCTCTCTCTCTCTCTCTGACACACGCAGTAGATTACCTTACATACAGTCACACTGGTAACCTTCCGGTTGGCAGGAATAAGATCTGTCTATCTATCTATTGCCAGACACCACAGTCCCGCAAAGGGTGGCCATTTGACACTGAGTTAGTTGTTTTACAGGAATAAGATACAATCGTTATATTATATATTCAGTTGTCATCTAAAGTGAATACGGACATAAGCTCGCTATTAAAGATGGTGATATATTTGGCAAAATACAAACGACGCACAAAATTACCAGCACTATGTAAGACTTGCATTGCTACAAATTGTACATGCACCTAATGTTTCACGAAACTTTCATAATTTCATATCTACAAATTTGCCAGCAGTAGCGGTCGCCCCGTCCATACAATTGTTCTAATCACACACACACACACACACACACAACTGGCGTAGTGGTAATGCTTTCGTCTGCCATCTAGTAGGATGGGGGTTCGTGCCGGATCGGGTGCGAAAAGTTTCACGAACGAAGTGGGAGGTTATTGTTCTTCTTGAGGGAGGGAATGGTTGTGTGAGTGTGTGAAAGTCACAGCCTTGCTCTAGATCGGACTATATGAACTCTCAGCTCTTTTCCTGGAGGGCAATGAGCTGGCGATCACGCCAATCACGTTATTCTGACCGACCCGGTAAATTACACACACTTACCCAAACGCATTAAATTTTGGCAGACAGTTCTCCTCTCCGCCCACTCCTTTCACACATACAAAGAGATGATATCACATACTTATTGTCTCACACAACTCACAGTTGAGGAGAATATAGATGAATAATATTTTTTTCTGGTAATTAGGTCGAAGGAAGGACTTATTTTTCCCATTACATTTAAAAAGAAGTATTTCTCAATCCAACTATTCTATTCTATTGAGTTTCTGATAAACTTCATGCATCAATCTAGTACTACGCGTTCTAACATTTGTCTGGATAAACAAATATTATTAACTGAACTAAGAGCAAAAAATGCCACAGATAGAAAGTGTCAGTACCAATGACTATGTTGGGTTAGCACTCGGTTGGCAATGTTCTTGTAAACCAGTGCTTTCCAAAATGAAAAATACGCCCCACTTTGGGATGTGTGAGGTAGATGGAGGAATGACGTGAAGCCATCTTCCAAAAGTTGCTATTATATTGCTGTATGGCGCAGAAGCCTGGCCGTTGAGGAAGAATGAAGAGAAACAGCTGGAGAGGACAACGATGAGGATGCTGCGATGGCTGATTTGAGTGTCGCAGAGAGAGGAGAAGGAATGATGACATCACAGCAGAGGCAGGAGTTGTGTCAGTTGTGGAGAAGGCAAGAGAAGCACGTTTGAATGGTATGGGCATGTGACCATGATGGAGGAAGTAGGCCCTGTGAAGGTGGCATGGAAGAGTCAGGTGGAAGGGAGAAGAACGAGGGGAAGACAAAGGATTATGTGGAGAGATGGAATTGAGAAAGAAATGAGGCAGTTAGGCCTAGAGGAAGAGGACGCAGAGGACAGAAGTTACTGATAACAACATATAAGAGCGGCCGACCCCACAAGGGACTAAGGCAACGATTATATATATACATATATATATATATATATATATATATATATATATATATATATATTGCGAATATCTTTAAGAGATATGACAAGATCAACTTGGGTGAGAGAGCAGACTAAAGTCAAAGATATTATAGAAGTTATAAAAGAACAGAAATGGAGATGAGCAGGCCATATACCAAGAATAAGGGATAACCGATGGAGCAAGAGGCAGACAGACTGGACACCAAGAGATTGTAAGCGTAGCAGAAAAAGGCCAGACAGGAGATGGAGAGATGAGATAGAGAAATTTGCAGGGAGAACGTGGCAAAGATTGGCTCAGTCAGGGAATTCGTGGAAAAGGCTGGGGGAGGCCTTTGTTCAGCAGTGGACTAGTTATGGCTGATGATATATATATATATATATATATATATATATATATATATATATATATATATATATATATATATATATATATCATTTCATCTCATCAGGCATTTGAGTGTCCACTGCAGGACCGGCCTATCCCAACCGAAGCGGGGACGATACAGCCAATGTACATATCTCTAGCAAGTGGCTTAGGCTGTCTGATGGAGATTGTATGTAGGGTGAGAAGTGTTTGTAAGTGTATTGTAGTCTTGGAGTGGCTTTGGATGTGTGTGTAGTCTGTGAACCAAGTGTATAATTGGACCGCACAAGCTGACTGGGTGCAAGCATACATTATAGTATGCGACACTGGTTCAACCACAGCACCCCTGATGTCCACCAATGCAGTATGTGGCCAGAAGAAAGCTCCCAAAGTTTATTACCCTGGCGGGGCGCGAACCCTCGTTCTTCAGTGTACGAAAACGCACACTTTACCACAGAGGCTCCTTTTATATATATATATATATATATATATATATATATATATATATATATATATATATATATATATATATATATGTTGATGATATTGTACTGATTTGAGGAAGTATTTACGAGATGCAAAGGGTGCTTGATTGTCTGGCGGAGGAAGGAGAAAAAGTGCGATTGGTAATAAATTGTGGAAAGACTGAAATTATTAGTACGAACGTGGAGAACCAAATAGAGTGTGTAATTGGGAATAATGTGGTGAAGAATGCAGAAAACTTTAAATATCTGGGAACGATTGTATCATCTAATGGATCATTAAACAGTGAAACTGAGGAGAGGATTAGACAGGTTTGGAAAGCTGTTGGAATGTTGAAATCTGTTTGGAATAATAATATGCTTTCGGTACATACTAAAGTGAAAATTTACAAGTCTATGGTTAGACCAACTTTAATTTATGGGAATGAGTCATAGTACAGTACAAGTGCAACAGATCAGAAAGTATTAGGATTTGAGAATAAAATACTGAGAAGGATTCTTGGGGTAAACTGGCAAGACAGAGTTACAAATGAAAGAGTAAGGGATATTACGAGAGTGGAACCAGTTAATGAATATGTGAGACTGTCTCGCTGGAATTGGCTGGGGCACATATACAGAAAAGAAGGCAGTTTAATACAGGATGTGCCAGAGTGGACTGCTAGAGGAAGAAGAGGTAGAGGTAGGCCAAGGGAAACCTGGTTGACGACAATGAAAAGAGCAGCAGGAGAGGAGTGTCGTGGGACCTGAAGGAGATGTCAAGAGACAAATATTGGTGGAGAGAGTTCATCGAGGTACTATGTGGGCTGCCACAGGAAATGATATATATATATATATATATATATATATATATATATATATATATATATATATATATATATATACATTAGTCATAGGCCATGCATGTGTCTCGGACTCTGGTGAGTCAAGTGGTGATATGGTGATACACGAATCCATCTCATTCAGCTGCTGTCTACCGACCATCAAGTCACGACCTTTCCAACCACAGCCAAGTAAACTGCATTTATTCATTATGATCTGATGGTTATTGTGACTTTAAATATTATAAAAGATTGAATAAGTTATAGTACCCAGGAAATTTCAAAGAATATACTGTATAAATAACAAAAAAGTAGGAATATTCACTTACGCTCATAAATGGCTAGAATATGCATTTGCATATGCACATATGCAATTGCATGATAATCCTAAGCCTATTTATCAGTCTCTGAATAAACCGAGAGAGTTAGACAGCGAGAGACCCAGTATTATACACTGCACAACACACACACACGCAGACGCTATTGATTGACCTGAAAAGGTCTATGTCTGGTTGATGCTTAAATTAGTGAGTGACAAGCAGCCAGGATGTGTTTACGATTTAGGAAATATAAGAAATTCACATTGACAGCAAACAAAGATGCATTGGTCTTAAAATATGACATACATTAATGCCTTTTGAGGTAAAAAATACTAATGGTTTACTGAAACAACGAAGAAATGGAATATTATATATATATATATATATATATATATATATATATATATATATAACGGTACATATAAATATATATATATATATATATATTGTTACGGAACAGAGAAAGATAATGTACACTTTAAGTGAGAATACTAAAAATCACTACTGTCCCGTAAAGTTCCAGGTTCAAAACAAAAGAGTTAGGTAAAATTACAAGTTAAAGTTTAATGCTCAACCTAACAACAAAACATTCAGGACTCATAAGGGTAATGTAATGGCAAAAAACAGGTTAAATATATGGTTAACTGCAATAGCCTCTATTAACACGAAATTAGCAAGAGTAAATTTATCTAAGTCAGCCCTGATAAAATGAAAATACACTGGGTAATGCTCAGTTAATGCAAGATAAATTATTACAGATACAAAATATTATTAAAACTGGCTGACAAAATGAATCCTACATAAATTACACAAAAAACCTCACCAGGCCCACAAATCAACACCTTATGCTATACAGTACAAGGAAAAAATGCAACAACAGTTATACTCAAATTACACAGCTGCTAGATGGTTGGAGACTTCCTGAGCACTCAATAATAACTGTACAGGGGAGGACAGAGATGTGAACAAAATGAGGAGCAGATCTAAGTGGCAATTAATGTAGAGACTGAGCTCATTATATAGGGGCCAGCAGAGCTTGATACAACTTGTAAGAAGGACGCGCAAATGAAGCCATGGGGACAAAGAGTTGACAATCCCGCACTGAATAACAGAAAGGATGACTTACTCTACTATAACGGTAGAAGGGGGGGACTGAGGCAGAACACGCTCGTGATCAAACAGGCAGCACACTGTACGTTAGAATTACACAAAGGATGATGAAATTATAGGCTATGTAACACCTCCCCACAAAGAAAAAAGAAATTTACAAAGGAAATTTCTTATTACTCTAAAACAATCTGTCTAAAGTCTAGATAAGCAATCTGCAATAACATTTTCTTTCCCCTTGACATGTTGTATGTCTAATGAATACTCCTGAAGAAGTAGACTCCATCTTGTCAATCTCTGATTTTTATCTTTAAACTTACTAAGGAATTTCGGTGGGTTATGATCGGTATAAATGACTATGGAGTCAAAACCAGAACACAAATAAAATGAAAAATGCTGTAAACCCAAAATCAAGGCCAAAAGCTCTTTCTCAATAGTTGAGTAGTTCTTTTGAGGTGGAGTGAACTTCTTACTGTAATAAGATACAGGATGTTCAATACCCTGATCATCCTCTTGCCGCAAAACAGCCCCAGCTCCTGTATCACTTGCATCAACAGACATCTTAAAAGGCTTAGCAAAATTTGGAGTAGCGAGCACTGGCTGACTTAATAGGATAGCTTTAAGTTTGTTGAAAGAGGATTCACAGTTATCGGTCCATGCAAATTCAACTCCCTTTTTCAGTAGGTCTGTAAGTGGTGATACAAGAATTGAAAAGTTAAGAACAAATCTCCTGTAATAACCTACCATTCCCAAAAATCTTTGTAGCTCTTTCCTACTTTTAGGTCTGGGAAGATCACTTATAACCTGAACCTTAGCTCCTGGCGGTGCAACATGTCCATCACCAATTACGTACCCAAGGTACTGAACTTTAGCTTGACCAAACTCACACTTTGATAAATTAGCTACAAGATTAGCCTGAACTAAACGCTCAAGAAATTTACTGACATGGCATAGGTGATCTTTCCAGTTGTCACTGAAGATTAATACATCATCAATATAAACAACACACCCTGCCAAACCCTCTGTTACAACATTCATGAGCTTCTGAAATGTGGCTGGTGCATTCTTCATACCATATGGCATTACCGAACATGCAAAAGTCTTTCCTAGTGTTACAAAACATGAGATCTCCCTAGCACATTCAGTCATAGGTACTTGCCAGTATCCCTTTAACAAATCAAACTTACTTATGTACCTAGCCTTTCCGATCTTGTCTATGCAATCTTCCACACGAGGGAGAGGGTAAGTGTCTGTTTTAGTTATCTGATTAACACGTCTGTAGTCAATGCAAAGCCGCTGTGACCCACCTGGCTTAGGGACTAGAGTGACAGGAGAACTCCACTCGCTCTGGCAGGGCTCAATCATCTTGTGGTCCAACAGGTAGCTAAGCTCCTTCTGGATGAGAGGAACTTTCACTGGGTTCACACGGTAAGGAGGCAATTTAATCGGCTTTGCATCTCCAACATCGACATCATGCATCAACACAGTGGTTCTTCCTGGAGTGGCACGGAACACTTGCGGGTACTCCTGCAGTAATGCTGAAAACTCTTGCCTTTCCTCGGGAGGTAGATGAGAAAGCTTAGTCTGGAGATCATTCATGATATCAGGATTCTTCCCCAAACTATCACTCAGGCTCATGCTGCATGGGAGAGCTTCACTTGCAGACTCGGGTGGAACAGCTACAGTGCAGACTGGATTATTTTCGTCCCGCCTGTGATATAACTTTAGCATGTTGATGTGACATAGTTGCTTGCTCTTTCTACGATCTGGTGTGGCGATGACATAGTGTACATCACTGAGTTTCTTCTCCACGAAATAAGGACCACTAAACTTGGCTTGAAGAGGTTGCCCATGCACCGGTAGCAGAATCAAAACCTGATCTCCTGGCTGAAAGTGGCGTAACCTGGACTTCTTATCATACCAAGTCTTCATCTGCTCCTGAGCAGCTCCTAAATTCTCTCTCGCCAGCTGTAAAGCAGTGGACAGCCGTTCTTTGACCTTCATCACATACTCCAGCAGGTTGACGTCATCTTCCTCCGACAGCCAGCATTCCTTGAGTAGCTTAAGGGGTCCTCTTACTTCATGGCCAAACAGTAGTTCAAAAGGTGAGAAGCCCAGTGATTCATTTGGAGATTCTCTTGCGGCAAACACAACGAATGGAAGACCTTTATCCCAGTCTTTCTGATGTTCCAAACAGTATTTCTTGAGCATCGATTTGAGTGTTTGATGATATCTCTCCAACGCTCCTTGGGTCTGGGGATGGTAAGCTGAAGACGTGATCTGGGTGATGCCCAACTCTTTCAGAGACTGCTTGAAAACATTTGACATGAAATTACTTCCCCGGTCTGATTGGGGGGCGCGGTAGCACAGTGGTAGCGCGCTGGACTTGTGATCGGGGGATTGCAAGTTCGAGCCTCGCCCGGGCTGCCGTGCTGGGAGGGGTAGCTCTCTCCTGTAACCCTAGCGGGGCTATATAGTCCAATACAGGGCTTAGCTCGGGGGAATTCCATTTCTCCCATTTCCCCGGTCTGACTGTACCTCCTTGGGTAGACCAAACTTTGTGAAGAACCCTAGCATTTCCTTAACCACGTTCCTTGCTGAGATCTTTCTAATGGGAATGGCTTCAGGATAACGAGTAGCCATATCAATCAGGGTCAACATATAAGAAAATCCTGAAGAAGTCTTAGGAAGAGGGCTCACAATATCCACCAACACACGGGTGAAAGACGCCTCAAAAGGAGGAATGGGAACTAGAGGTGCAACCTTTTCGGTCTGATTACACTTCCCCACAACTTGACAGGTGTGACAAGACTTACAATACCAGGAAACATCCCTGAAGATACCTGGCCAGTAGAAGTGTTTCAAAATGCGTGCCACAGTCTTCCTCACTCCAAGGTGTCCTGCCAAACTGGAATCATGAGCCACTCTAATGATATCCTGCCTACAAACACGAGGGATGACAACTTGATGTACAACCTCCCATTCACAGTCGGCTGATGCTGTTGGGGGTCTCCACTTCCTCATAAGTACTCCTGACTTTATATAATAACAAGTAGAAGCACCAGCTGACTCTTCCTCACTGCAAGCAGAGTTAGCTAGACCTTTCAACTCAGGGTCAGCAACCTGCAACTCAACCAACTCTTGACGAGACAAATTATCAACACTACGGGGTACTGCCTCATCTGGTGAGTGGTCCAAATTAGCAAGAAAAGTGTCAGCTAGGATAACATCATCATCATCATTATCCTCTAAATCACCAGTAACTTTAGACTTAGCCCTAGTGACAGCACATGCAGGGAACACATCAGGGACATCACAATCCTGGGACACAGCCACTGGCTCACTAGACAACTGAGGAGCTGGACACACTTGACTTCCACCAATATCATTTCCAAGTAAGAAAGTTACACCTGACATTGGTAGTGTCTCAACCAACCCAACCATAACGGAACCATTAACAAAACCAGACTCTAAATTCACTCTGCACAGAGGGACAGAGAAGTAATTATTCCCTACACCTTGTAAGATTACAGTTTCATCAGAAGAATTAACATTAGAGCCTAGAACACTGGTCAGCATAAGGGATTGGCAAGCACCTGTATCACGATATATTTTAACTGATTTCCTGTCATTACTGTCCAGAGGACTGACAAAACCATCAGACAGGAAATTAGCACATGAACTCTTGAGAGTGTCACCCACGTTACTGCTCAAAAGAGGAGCTCCATCATGAGAATTTAAGTTATCCCTCAAAGCAGGTTCAGTTAACTCAGTTAAAGAATTCTGGGAACTCTCAAGGGTGGACACTAGACCAATTGACTGAATATTTAAAGACTCCTTTTTGTTCACATCACGCTGTCTCCTGAAACATTTCTCCGTAGTATGACCAAGCTTACTACAATAAGTACATTTACTTTTCTGAAATCTAGAGGTGAAGCTGGTATTTACTTCCTGAGAAACATCATCCTTATTCTCTTTCCTGTTACCTGTACTCTGAGTAGAGGCAACGTACTTACTCTCAGCTTTCCCTTTTTCTTTAGAATATCTCTTGTGAGTGAGAACATATTCATCAGCTAAAACTGCAGCATCAGACAAATTATCTATTCTTTTCTCATCAAGATATAGGCTTACATCTTTATAAATACACCTCTTGAAGTCCTCCAGCAAAATCATCTGCTTAAATTTACCAAAATCAGAATCCACATTCTTAGAATTTAACCACTGCTCTAACAGATCTTCTTTGATTTTTGCATACTCAACATGGGATTGCTTATCTTGCTTGTAAGTTGTCCTAAATTTTACTCTCTAAGCTTCAGGAACAAGCTCATAGGCCTTAAGAATCAAGCTCTTAACTACATCATAATTATCAGATTGATCCTGAGGCAAAGATGCATAAGTTACTTGAGCTTTACCGGTGAGAACAGTTTGAAGGAGTACTGGCCAATACTTTTTTGGCCAATTAAAACCTGTTGCTACCCTCTCAAACAACTGAAAATACTTTGTTAAATCAGATTCATTAAAAGGAGGGACAAGTTTAACATTTTTAGCCACATCAAAATCATCAGAGCTAGATGATCCAGTTCCACCTTGTTTCATGCGATACTCATGGTCTGCCTGAATCCTGGCAAGTTCAACTTGTGCCTGAGCCTGTATCTGTGCCTCCTTAACGCGAGCCTCCTGCAGGGCTAGCTGTAACTTAGCTAATTCAATCTGCGTTTGCTCATTTGGAGGAGTTACATTAAACAAGCTTTCATTAATCATGTCAACAATTTGATCTTTAGAATGATGAGAGCGAACAGCAATTCCCAATTGTTGAGCAACAAGCTTAAGTTCATTCTTTGTTCTGTTTTCTACATCACACACTGTTGGACATTTGACAAAAAATCTTTGGCTTCATCAAGTGAAGTAATAGTAGACATCATGAATAAGTAACAGTCACAAAATATCAAGCAATATCCTTATGATAATATCCTGAATATCCTGATATGAGGTCGCCAAATTTATGTTACGGAACAGAGAAAGATAATGTACACTTTAAGTGAGAATACTAAAAATCACTACTGTCCCGTAAAGTTCCAGGTTCAAAACAAAAGAGTTAGGTAAAATTACAAGTTAAAGTTTAATGCTCAAACTAACAACAAAACATTCAGGACTCATAAGGATAATGTAATGGCAAAAAACAGGTTAAATATATGGTTAACTGCAATAGCCTCTATTAACACGAAATTAGCAAGAGTAAATTTATCTAAGTCAGCCCTGATAAAATGAAAATACACTGGGTAATGCTCAGTTAATGCAAGATAAATTATTACAGATATAAAATATTATTAAAACTGGCTGACAAAATGAATCCTACATAAATTACACAAAAAACCTCACCAGGCCCACAAATCAACACCTTATGCTATACAGTACGAGGAAAAAATGCAACAACAGTTATACTCAAATTACACAGCTGCTAGATGGTTGGAGACTTCCTGAGCACTCAATAATAACTGTACAGGGGAGGACAGAGATGTGAACAAAATGAGGAGCAGATCTAAGTGGCAATTTATGTAGAGACTGAGCTCATTATATAGGGGCCAGCAGAGCTTGATACAACTTGTAAGAAGGACGCGCAAATGAAGCCATGGGGACAAAGAGTTGACAATCCCGCACTGAATAACAGAAAGGACGACTTACTCTACTATAACGGTAGAAGGGGGGGACTGAGGCAGAACACGCTCGTGATCAAACAGGCAGCACACTGTACGTTAGAATTACACAAAGGATGATGAAATCATAGGCTATGTAACAATATATATATATATATATATATATATATATATATATATATATATACTTTTTTTTTCCATACACTACATATCTACGTTACAAGTAAGAATGTATGAGCAACTTTTCTGAGATGTGTCTGAGGTAAACGTCTGATATTAGTGTATTACAATAGGGATGTTATAGATATGAAGGGGGTGAGTCATTATATAAGGTTACGTGTTGGTGATGTCTGTGTGTTTATATCAGTCTTGTATGATCATTGAACTGACCATTTTTCATCATGTTATGAACCATCATTTTACAGCTCGGTGCTACTTCGTGTGTTCCCCTATCATAAAAAACACATTCATTTAAAATAAAAGCAAATTATGTTACATTAAATGGCTAATAAGCCTCTCCCCAGCAATCCGCTATCCCCACTTCCACCCCTCCCAACACACAACTACCCCCTCTATCCCCCCAAACCCTCACTTGCCCCGCAAGTCCCACCCCTCCTTTACGCCCAACACCATTACCAGATTAATTGCCGCTCCTGCTGCCTTCTACGTGGAGTCCCACGCAGAAATTTCTCCAACTGTACGTTACAATCAGTGAAGACTAGTGGCACACTTAGGGACAGAAAACTTAAATCCCCACTGCAAGGCCCATTGGTGGACAGAATCAAAGGCTGCTTGAATCCGCCCAGCAGAAAATTATGGATCATGGGAAGAGTGCCATATTGCACAATCGTCAGCATAGAGCGATTATTTAAGATTCCTCGGGATGGGAGCTGATGACAGAATATCATTGATCATAATACTAAATAAAGTGGGACTAAGCACACTTCCCTGCAGAACCCCGTTTTCCTGGATAAATATATCCGATGTTACGTTACGGGGCAATCTGACAGACAAAGCCCTGTCCCTTAAGAAATTTGAAATAAAAAGAGGCAAATTTCCTCTTAAACCATAAGCATTTAGCTTCATCAGTATACCGTGTTGCCATGTCATGTCATAGGCTTTATGGATGTCCAAGAACACCCCTATCATGAATTATTCTTTATTGACAATCGCCTCTGCAATACAATGCTCCAAATTCATTAAATGATCTAGTGAACTTCTGTATTTAAGAAAGCCACACTGTTGATCATTTAACAAGTTCTTTGACTCTGAAACAATAAGAAGCCTATTATTAACCATACGTTCAATGACCTTAAATAGACAAGAAGTCAACACAATAGGACGAATTGAAGTGGGATTCATAAGACGGCCAGCCTCTTTGGGTATCGGTATGATGTGCGCAAAGTGCCATGAGTTTGGGAACGTTCGAGACACTCAAATCTCATTGTACAGTGCTAACAACTTAATCAGGTTGTCCTGATTAAGATGCTGGATCATACCGTATGTGATAGTGTCTGGTCCAGGGCTGGTGTTTTTACAGGATTTAACCCGAGGCGTCCCGTCGACATATGGGTACATCGCAATGTTTTGTCACAGCTAGTCCCATCGACGTACCAGTACATCGCGCAATTACAAGGTTCAAAATTTGCACAATATTCAATTTTCATGCATGATTTTTGGTACGTATACACGGGACACCTTCCTCTACAAGATGCCAGGCAGGGACAATGCCTTACCCCGCATGACCTCCCCCCCCCCACATGCCTTTGTCTTGGCAATTCACCTGTTATCAGTGACCTGGCCAATAAAGACATTCAGGGCCAGCGTGATTCCGCAATCGATGACAATGTGGAGGACAAAGTTTACGTAGCATTAGAGGAAGAAACAGTCAGAATTAATGATCAGGTAATGTCGCCAAGAAAGGTCAGGTATGTAGACGTGTTAGTGAGTGAAACAATGCTCATATTGCCTATATTACTGTGAGAAAACCAATATACTCTCGTACTACATATAAATTCGTACCAAATAAATAAATAAAATACCATTTATGAGTGGTGTGGAATAGTTACCCTTCCATAAAACTCATTTTCTTTGGAGCCAGCCTGATAGAAAACCCAGTAAGGTATGGAGTACTGCTAGCTGTATCGAGTATTTAAAAACTCAGGTGAGTGATTTCTCCATGAATTTTTGATGTTTCTCACCAAAAGCGAAGGTTTGAGCCAAAAAAAAAAAAAAAGCCAAAATTGGTTGGGATTGGGGGGAGTCAGTGGTGGAAAATTTGGTCAGGACGGGGCGGGTTAAGGGCAAGGAGCAGTTCATCTAGTGTAAACTCTTGGTTGTACGGGAAGTCTACAACTTCTGTGGCAAAGTTTAATATCTGTAGCTCAGCTGTGCATTTATGATGTTGAAAACGCGGATCATAATTGGCTGAGGTACTTACATGAGAAAAACTCCTGGCAAGGATGTTAGCAACGTCCACGGCATCATCATAGATGGTGCTGTTCACCTGCAGGATGGTAACAGGGATATTTGGGCATTCATTATTAGTGGACCAGACTTTAGTGAGTGGAGTTGATCGATGCACCGTAGACACAAAGGACCGCCAGGAGTCACGTTTCGCCCTTCTTATTATTCTCCTTGCCTCAGCCCATGCCTGTTTGTATGCAACAAAATTTTCCTCAGTAGGCTGACTATAAAAAATCCTGTAGCTCCTATTGCATTTCCTTAATGCTTGTCGGGAATCTGTTGTCCACCAATGTGCTCTATGCTTCACATGAACTGTAGAAGTCTTGGGAATAGCAGCCTCAGCTGCGTGTATTATGGAATTAGTTACATTTTCGACCTTAACATCTGTGGTCTCCCCAGATATATCTAAATTGGCGATCCTTGAGAAGGATCCCCAATCTGCTTTCTTATAGTTAAATTTTGGGGATACAGGGTCCGAAACAATGTCGCGTGTATAAGAAAGACAGATGGGTAAATGATCACTTCCCAAGGAGTCGTCATAAGGGTCCCATGAGAAATCTTGATGTATACCAGGGGAAGCCAGAGATAAGTCAATGGCCGAAAAGTTACCAGTACGATAATCTACAAGAGTCGCTCTGCCATCATTCAGAAGACAGAGGTTGGACTGTAGTATTAGGTCAGCTACTTACTCACCACAACCATTGATCTTCAAGCTACCCCACTGATAGTGATGGGCGTTAAAGTCGCAACACTAACTTATTCCCAGGAAGATGTTCAAATAGTGAACTTAAAGCATCACTATCAATGAGGCCATGTGAAGGACAGAACAGTGAGCAAATAGACAGATACGTGTTATTAAATTTTACTCTGCACGCGACAGCTTCCAGAGTAAAATTTTGAATAACTTCCGTTTGTGGGTGTGATTTGTGTGTGTATATGGCAACTCCTTGACCTTCGTATCTTCTATACGAGTGGTAGTGTTTGAACTGTGGAGGATGAGGATGATCCTCCAGGCGCGTCTCCTGTAAACAAACAGCGTCTGGCCTGTGTTTTGAAAGCAAGATTGCGGCGGTTTAAGATTTACGAGGGTGGCCAGTGCTCTTGGGTTTTTTATGCCCCCCGTGACCAGGCGAGTTTCTACTGAGGGACCTTTCCTGGTGCTTGCTAACGGAAATCTCCATTTATTCATCAGTGACAAGGCTCACACCCTCCCTCGAGGAAGAGCTAACCTTTCTCTCCCTCGCTGGAGTAGGAACTGGAAGAACATAAGGATGTGACAGCTTTGTGCGGGTGGTTATGTTACTCTTAATTGATTTGTCAGACTTCGGTTTAGGCCGTACTGATGGAGAGGCAGCAGCAGCCTGATAATAGGTCGAAGCCTTAGAGATGTCAGTGAGAGAGTTGGAGCGGACAGGAGGCCGAGATGGAGAGATACTGTGAGTGGCAGGAGGGAGAAGGACCAGGTCAGTCTGCATCTCGACAGAACACATCACAGGACGGGACATTACCGTCGAAGCATAAGACCTATTCGGCGTGGGAGTTGCATGCAACTCCTTCACCTTTTTCCTAGCTTCGTAGTAGGAAATACCCTCAGTTGCCTTCACCGTGCGGACCTCTTTCTCCTCCTTCCACTTGGGACAGTCCCTAGAGAGAGTGGAATGAGTGCCCTTGCAGTGAAAGCAACATGCTGTCTTAGATATGCAACATTCCACATCATGACCCTGGCTTACACACTTGCCACACACTGACTGGGAAGCCTGACAAGTCTTGGCACCATGCCCATACAACTGGCATTTCAAACAACGTAAAGAGTTGGGGATATATGGCTGCACATGAACAATTTCATAACCGATTTTTACATGGTTAGGCAGTGACACTTTACCAAAAGTCAAAACGATAGTTGCAGTCATTGTCCTGACACCTTCCGAAAGTCTGGTTATGAATCTAGCATCGATGACATCTTGCTGAGCTAGTTTCTCTATGATCTCTTCCTCACTCATCACCATGAGATCCCTGCAAGTGATAGCACCCTTGCAGGAATTCATGGAAGTTGGGATCTTGGTCTCAACATCATAGCAATGAAACTTGTGCAGCTTCAACAAGTCCTTAACTTGAGATGAGTTACAAGACTTTACGAGGAGGTCTCCATTCCCAAGTTTTTTAACTTGTTCCACCTCCCCAGCCCAGTCATCAATAACATTCTTGATTATGAAGGGATTGAGACTGCTCAAGGGAATGGAACCTAGAGCAGTGATGATTACAAACTCGGCGTTATGCACATTGATGTCGCGAGGCAAACGAGTCTGGGGCCGTTCTGTCTGGGGGCTGTCAGTCCGTGTACCAGTCGGTGGTCGGTCAGGACCACCTCCCCTGAGGGGGGGAGGGGGAAAGGGCATTTGCCATAGTTACCACTCCCCCCTGATGGGGGAAGTGGGGCAAAAGAGAAGAGCAAGCAAGGGACAATCACTTGGGACCAAACACCTAAGTCTGAGGTTGCCCTTTCAAACCACTGCAGGGAGGCCCGACCGTGTTAATTCACGCCCCAGAGCAATCAGTGGGGGGGATCCTCCGTGGGCGAGTAAGCAAAGGTAAACTCAATATAATAGCACAGACACCTACTGTTCCTAGCTAGGGGTAGGGGAGGAATATGAGAAACTAGCCACCACAAAGGTGAAAAAAAAAAAAAAAAAAAACTATTGCCAGCGAGGCAACCCTACAAAGCTAGAGTAGAGAGCAGATGAAAACACGTCTACACCCTCCGCGACCATGCATAAAAGTCCCATTGTTCTGGCTCGATGATGATGATGATATAGATTTGTCCACCTTCGCTTGAAGAGTGAAGGTGGACAAAATAAACAAATCTACATTTTTTTTTTTTTTTTTCCGGCCTATCAACCATTGGGGCCGAAGCCCCTGGTTATTAAGGCCATTTATATATATATATATATATATATATATATATATATATATATATATATGTATATACATTTAAACATATATACATATATATACAAACATATATATATACATACATACACACACACACACACACACACACACACACACACGCTTCTATGCATACATACAGACACACTTTCATGCAAACGTACATATATATATAATAATTTTAATCTTATTTAATTTTTTTTTTAATTTTTATTTTTTTTTATTTTTTCTTGGTTTTATATTTTTTATACCTTATATTATAAAGTAAAACTAATCTAAAGACCCTAAAATTAATCACCTAACAGACAAATCGCTAACCTATACTAAATCCTACAGAGACAAATAGCTAGACCTACACTAATGGTAAAAATACCTCGACTAACAGAACACCATCGACTGGAGATATGTAATGCCTTTCTACATTACATACCTGCACTCATCACCTGGTGACTGTCAGTCGAGGCACAACCTAATATAGGGGACATCAATATATGAAAGGGAACCAGACGAGTCAGGAACATTTCCATATACGTCAGCTGTCGTCCCTAATTAGAATAACTTAAGCAAGATAATATAATGTATTTACATAATTTGTACAGAAAGTGAAGAACCTCGCCCAGCAGACCACCATCTACTGCAAGTGCCCAATACCTTCCTATATTGCACACTTGCACTCATCAGCTGGTGACTGTCAGGCGAGGAACTTGGCTTAATGTAGGGGACATCAATATTAGAAATAGATCGGTGGGAAGAGGAACTATTTAAAATATGTCAACTGTCAACCCTAATTAATATTACAGTATATACATATTTACTCTTCATAAAAACCATAACCACACAGTAAAAAAGTCACATCACTCTGATCAGTCCGGTCTCTCTCAAGAAAGCCATCAATTTATCAGTCATAACAATGTCCCCATCACCCAGGATGGTGGAAAGGGTGAAGGGTACGTCTACTGCACTGCAGTAATTTATAAGTGAAGCACGTTCACGAATAAATCGCCGACAGCGCAGGATGATATGACTGATAGATAACACCGCATTACAGATGTCACAGTGCGGTGGGAAGCGTCTTTCCATATATGGTTTTATGTGGGTTAAAATGGTGGCATTGAGCCGTAACCGTGCCAACACTTTTTCTTCTAGGCGACTGGGACGGTTGGCAGTGTCCCAGTCGCCCAGGTACGGCTTACAAGTTGGAATATTTAGTCTGGTCCACTGACCTTGCCACAGAAGATTTATTGATTTCTTTCCGAGAGAGAGACTCGACCGTAGATCACGAGGAACGTCCCAAGTCTCCTCGAGTTCTACAGCCGACTTTGCAAGTAAGTCAGCCTGCTCATTGCCGTAGATACGACAATGACCAGGCACCCAGATCAGCGTGAATGACTTGTTGCATGAATGCAACTTATTAACGATGCGGCCCTGGATCTCGTGAGAGTCCGTAGTACAAGATGCAATTGCCTGAAGGGCTGATTTTGAATCTGAAAATATGACAAATGAGTCATGCCTAGAATTGAGAGCA
Organism: Coenobita brevimanus; assembly: GCF_032717465.1. NCBI lineage: Eukaryota > Metazoa > Arthropoda > Malacostraca > Decapoda > Coenobitidae > Coenobita > Coenobita brevimanus. The sequence continues at coordinate 14,709,740 of NC_136999.1, forward strand.
TAGTCCATGGGTTTGTCAATAGCAAAGAGTTCTGAAGTAAACACAGATGTATGAGTCGGCAACCGATACCTGAGGGCACATTCAGTCGACCACACACTTGCACCCACACATTCACTCGACTTGGAGCCGTCGGTGTACAATTGATGGGACCCCAAGTGACGAACAATGATGTTACGAAACAAGTGGTGGACCTCCGCCTCCGGCGCCTTGGCCTTTGGTGCTGGGAGCCATGATACATCCACTGTAAAGCTGGGTGGCTCCCAAGGCGCTATATTTTTAAGCACCAACTTGTCACAGTCACTGGGGTCCACACCAAGCTCCTGAGTCAGTAAGTGGAGGCGAGCGGCAAGTGGCCGACGCACTCCCCGCAGTAGGTGGTGGTATTGACACAGGAGGGTACAGGCCACATTGCCGATATTACTTTTTCTTAATGTCCTTATGCCGTAGGACAAGGCCAGGTGGTCACGGCAAATACGGAGGGGAGGCACATTCACCTCCACTTCCATACGAGCTACACGGGTACACCGGACAGCTCCAAGACACATTCGCAAACATTTATTCTGCAACACATCCAATCCTTTCAGGGTGGCATCGGATGCCGAGCCATACACCTGTGCACCATAGTCTAGCTTCGATCGAATAAGGGACTTATACACCATTAATAAAGATTTTCTGTCGGCACCCCAGGTAGTACCCGCTAGGTACTTGAGGACATTTAACGGTTTATCACAACGAGCAAGCAAAGTATTAACGTGAAGTTTAAAATTCATTCTACGATCAAAATGTATTCCTAAAAATTTTACAGAATTTTGAAAAGGTACCGCCTGATTATCCAAAGTTAAGCACAAATTAGGTACGTTACGATTAGTGAAAACTATAGCGGCACACTTACGGATGGAAAACTTAAATCCCCACTGCAAGGCCCATTGGTGGACGGAGTCAAGGGCTGCTTGAATCCGCCCAGCCGAAAATTGTGCATTACGGGAAGAGTGCCATATTGCACAATCGTCAGCGTAGAGTGAGTATTTAAGATTCCTCGGGATGGGAGCTGATGACAGAATATCATTGATCATAATACTAAATAAGGTAGGACTAAGCACACTTCCCTGCGGCACCCGTTTTCCTGGATAAATATATCCGATGTTACGTTACGGGGCAATTTGACAGAGAAAGTTCTGTCCCTTAAGAAATTTGAAATAAAAACAGGCAAATTTCCTCTTAAACCATAAGCATAGAGCTTCATTAGTATACCGTGTCGCCATGTCATGTCATAGGCTTTATGGATGTCCAAGAACACCCCTATCATGAATTCTTTATTGGCAAATGCCTCTGCAATACAATGCTCCAAATTCATTAAATGATCTAGTGAACTTCTGTATTTACGGAAGCCACATTGTTGATCATTTAACAAATTCTTCGACTCTAAAACAAAAAGAAGCCTATTGTTAACCATACGTTCCATGACCTTACATAGACAAGAGGTCAACACAATAGGACGAAATGAAGTGGGATTCATAAGACGACCAGCCTCTTTGGGTATCGGTATGACGTGCGCAAAGTGCCATGAGTTTGGGAACGTTCGAGACGCCCAAATCTCATTGTACAATGCTAACATCTTAATCAGGTTGTCCTGATTAAGATGTTGGATCATACCGTACGCGATGGTGTCTGGTCCAGGGCTGGTGTCTATACAGGATTTAAGGGCAAGGAGCAGTTCATCTAGCGTAAACTCTTGGTTGCACGGGGAGTCTACGTCTTTTGTGGCAAAGTCTAATATCTGTAGCTCAGCCGTGCGTTTATGATGTTGGAAACGCGGGTCATAATTGGCTGAGCTACTTACATGAGAAAAACTCCTGGCGAGGATGTTAGCAACGTCCACGGGCTCGTCATAGATGTTATTATTAACCTGCAAGGTGGTGACAGGGAAGTATGGGCGTTTATTATTTAATAATCTGATAGTGAACCAGACTTTATGTAATGGTGTTGTACGAGTCACCGTGGACACAAAGGACCGCCAGGAGTCACGTTTAGCCCTTCTTATTATTCTCCTTGCCTCAGCCCGTGCCTGTTTGTATGCAATAAAATTTTCCTCAGTGGGTTGACTATCAAAAATCCTGTATCTCCTATTGCGTTTTCTTAAAGCTTGTCGGCAATCCGCCGTCCAGCAATGTGCTCTATGCTTCGCATGAACTGTAGAAGTCTTGGGAATAGCAGCCTCAGCTGCGTGTAATATGGATTGGGTTATATTTTCGACCTTAACATCTATGGTCTCCCCAGATATATCTAAATTGGCGATCCTTGAGAAGGATCCCCAATCTGCTTTCTTATAGTTAAATTTTGGAGGTGGAGGGTCCGAAATGATGTCGCGTGTATAAGAAAGACAGATGGGTAAATGATCACTTCCCAAGGAGTCGTCGTAAGGATCCCATGAGAAATCTTGATGTATACCAGGGGAGGCCAAAGATAAGTCAATGGCCGAAAAGTTACCAGTACGATCATCTACACGAGTCGCTCTACCATCATTCAGAAGACAGAGGTTGGACTGTAGTATTAGGTCGGCTACTTGCTCCCCACGACCATCAATCCTGAAGCTACCCCATTGATAGTGATGGGCGTTAAAATCGCCCAACACTAACTTATTTCCAGGCAGATGTTCCACTAGTGAATTTAAAGCATCACTATCAATGGGGCCATGTGGAGGACAGTACAGAGAGCAAATAGACAGATACGTGTTATTAAATTTTACTCTGCACGCGACCGCTTCCAGAGTAGAATTTAGAATCACTTCCGTTTGTGGGTGTGATTTGTGGGTGTAAATGGCAACTCCGTGACCTTCATATCTTCTATACGAGTGGTAGTGTTTGAACTGTGGAGGATCAGGGTGATCCTCCAGGCGCGTCTCCTGTAAACAAACAACGTCTGGCCTGTGTATAGAAAGCAAGATTGCTATATTGTGTAACTTATTCCCAATACCTCTACAATTCCACTGTAATACAGTGAAAGCGACGGTTTAAGATTTTCGTTGGGGGCCAGTGTGCTTTGTCTTTTTTTTGTCTCCCGCCGGCAGGCGAGCGACTACCGGGGGACCTATCCCGGTGCTTGTTCACGGAAACCTCCATATTATCGTCAATTACGAGGTTCCCTGACCCCCCCGAGGAAGAGCTAACCTTCCTCTTCCTCGCTGGAGTGGGAACTGGAAGAACGTGAGGACGAGACTTTGTGAGGGTGGTCATGTTACTTTTACTAGACTTGTCGGGTTTCGCTTTAGGCAGTACTGATGGAGAGGCAGCAGCAGCCTGAGAGTACGTTGAAGCCTTAGGGATGTCAGTGAGAGAGTTGGAGCGGACAGGAGGTCGAGATGGAGAGGTACTGTGAGTGGCAGGAGGGAGAAAGACAGGGTCAGTCTGGGTCTCTACAGAGCACATCACAGGACGGGACATTACCGCCGAAGCATAGGACCTATTCGGCGTGGGAGTTGCATGCAACTCCTTCACCTTTTTCCTAGCTTCGTAGTAGGAAATGCCCTTCGTTGCCTTCACTGTGCAGACCTCCTTCTCCTCCTTCCACTTGGGACAATCCCTAGAGGAAGTGGAGTGAGCGCCCTTGCAGTGGAAGCAACAGACCGTCTCAGATGTGCAGTGTTCCGCATCATGACCCTGGCTTGCACGCTTGCCACACACTGGCTGGGAGGCCCGACAAGTCTTTGAACCATGCCCATACATCTGGCATTTCAAGCAACGGAAAGGGTTGGGAATATATGGCCGCACATGAACAATTTCATAACCAATTTTTACTTGGCTAGGCAGTGACACTTTACCGAAAGTCAAAACAATGGTTGCTGTCTTCGTCTTGACACCTTCCGAATATCTTGTTATGAAGTGGGCATCGATTACATCTTGCTGAGCAAGTTCCTCTATGATCTCTTCCTCACTCATCACCATGAGATCCCTGCAAGTGATGACACCCTTGCAGGAATTCATGGATGTTGGGATCTTGGCTTCGACATCATAAATATGAAACTTGCGCAGCTTCAGCAAGTCCTTAACCTGGGAAGAATTGCAAATCTTTACAAGGAGGTCTCCGTTCGCAAGTTTTTTGACTTGTTCACCTCCCCAGCACAGCCATCAATAACCTTCTTAATCATGAAGGGATTGAGACTGCTCAAGGGAGTGGAACCTAGAGCATGGATGAGAACAAATTCAGCATTATTTACACTTATGTCCAGAGGCAATCGAGTCTGGGGCCGTTCTGTCTGGGGCCTGTCAGTCCGTTGATCAGTCAGGGGTCGGTCAGGACTACCTCCCCCCCTGAGGGGGGGGGAGGCAGTAGGGGCGTCCTCCATAGTACCACTCCCCCCTAGCGGGGGAAGTGGGAAGAAGGAGGGAAAACAAGCAAGGGACAAACAACCGGGGACCACACACCTAAGTCTGAGGTTGCCCTCTCAAACCACTCCAGGGAGGCCCGACCGTGTTTCTTCACGCCCCAGAGCGATCAGTGGGGGGGACCCTCCGTGGGCGATAAGCAAAGATAAACTCAGTTTATTTGAACAGACACCTACTGTTCAAGACTAACAGGGAGGGGAGGTAACTGAGTACTAGCTAAACCTAAACGTCACCAGAAGGGTGAAAAAAAAGAAGCTAATGCCGGTAAGGCAGCCCTGAAAACTAGAGAAGAGCGCAGAGAAAAACATGTCTACCTTCTTCACGACCATGCATCAAAGTCCTCAATCTACATCTCGGCTCCCCCTTCTGTTATACTAAACCAGACAGTGTTCGGAAAAAGGATAAAACTTTAACTGATTACTTTGTAATATTTTGTCTCTTATAGATCCCCAAAGAATACGAGACACGTTTGGACTCAACATACGTAGAAAAATGACAAACGATGTTTAAATTTTTTTTGTAATATGCGTACAGGAACTTTAATCATAATGAAGCCAAATTATTTAGGAATTCGAACAGTTTTATTACCCATGTCGGTTACATATGCCTACGTGACTGTAACCCCGATCAATAACATGAATTTGCGCTTCACAAATGACAGTCTTCAATATTCTTACTTCAGACATTCTCAATTCACCACTGCATAGTTCAAAAGAGGAACCTATTAACTTCGCCAGGTAAATCTTTAGATCAGAATATAAAGGAAGACATTAGCGATTTTTAATCTCTGCTAAAATTTCCGCAGTTATACGCCTTTGTTGAAACACCTGGTTCATTATGTATAAACACTAGTCATATTCACATCAAAACTCGACTTAGCACTGTGAATAGCAGAATCATGTTCAGATTATGACTATCATCCAAGACTAGACTTAAATATAGAACTTAACGGTTAAATCATGAGCTATACTTACAATACTTAAGCTTAATATTACACTTACGATACTAGCTTATACTAACTTACATTAATACTTAAAATTATGACACTACAGTTTGAGGATTTCCGTTACAACTGCTTACTCAAACTTGTCTGGGAAGTAGCCAGCAGATATGGTGGCATTGTTAATATCTACAAGCACGTCCGTAGCAACGGGGGGCTATGGAGGGGCTTAACCCCCAAAAAAACTCATTAGTCCCCCCCCCAGAAGTTTATCATTTAGATGCGTATATGATTTGCTTACACATAAACATGGAAAATATACGACAATTCAAGCCAGATATACTACTTATTCAAGACATTATTTGATTCTGTGTAGCTACATGTTTAATTATGGTTATTATATGGTCATGATGTAATTCATTATATGCAAAATAAGCTGGTACAGGTTATAGGTGTGAGACTGGAATTTAGTTGAACCCAGTCGCGGTTGAGTGAACCATATCAGCGCGGCGGCGGTTTGCTTGTTTATATGGCACGTGCCGCTAGGAAAACGGCGGGCAACACCGTGTCAAATTCAAACTTATACTGACGAAAACACCGTGAAGCGGCTGAAGCCTTCCAACCAGTGTTGCCACTTTGTGGGTTTTTACCCACAAATCTGTGCTAAGGTGCCTGTTTGTGGGTGCTTTTGTGGGTGAAGCTATTTTACTTCAAATCTGTGAGTAAATTTTGTGGGTATTGAGTGTTCTTGTAGACGTACACGAAATATATTCATCTACATTTATATTGATTTTTGTTACGAAGGAAAATTTATATATATATATATATATATATATATATATATATATATATATAGATATATATATATATATATATAGATATATATATATATACACACACGAGGTGTGTCAGAAAAGTTCCAGGACTGAGTGTGCTGTGTGAGCTATGAGTGGGAAAGGGATTAGCGGGTTGCGTCACCATGTGACGTAATATCCAGGGAGTATATGACTGTGATCTCAGCTCTCTGCAGCCATTCATCTTCTTTTCACATGTTTTTGTTTACATGTCTTCTGTTTAAGGTCGTCAAGCGATGAGCACAGAGCAATGAACCAACCTGAAGTTTCTGGTCCGGTTGGGGAAAACTCCGTCTGAAGCACTGGGAATGCTGCAGCAAGTGTACGGAGATGAGACGGTGTCACGCTCACGTGTTTTTGAGTGGTACAAGAGGTTCAAAGAGGAACGTGAGGACGTGGAAGACGACCCCAGGAGTGGAAGGCCTTCAACAAGCAGGACTGAGGCCAACGTTGAGCGTGTAAGGCAGATTGTGCGTGGCGATCGTCGGTTGACTGTTCGACTGATCGCAAATGAGCTAGGCATGAACTGGGACAGTGTCTGGAAGATTATCACTGAAGATTTGGGTATGCAGAAAGTCTGCGCAAACATGGTGCCGAAGCTGCTGAATGATGACCAGAAGGATCGGCGCATGCAGGTGTGTCAGGACATCCTCAAGCGTCTTGAAACCGAACCAGACTTGCTAGGGAGAGTCATCACTGGTGATGAGTCATGGATCTTCGAGTGCGACCCAGAGACCAAACGCCTGAGCCTTCAGTGGAAGAGTCCGATGTCGCCAAGGCCGAAGAAAGGAAGACAGCCAAAGTCCAAAGTCAAAGTCATGTTGATTGCATTCTTCGATGTGAGGGGCATCGTCCACACCGAGTTCTTGCCACAGGGCCAGACGATTAACCAGCACGCCTACAGAGAGATCCTGCGGCGTTTGCTTCGTTCAGTGCGCGAGGACAGGTGAGAGTTGTGGCAGGACAACTCGTGGCTGCTTCACCATGACAATGCGCCTGCTCCCAGTGCCCTGAGCATCCGACGATTCCTGGCCAAGAGGAACATCGCCTTGCTGGAGCAACCTCCCTATTCACCTGACCTGGCTCCGTATGATTTTTTCCTCTTCCCCAAGCTCAAGCGGGTCATCAAGGTGACCCGTTTTGAAGACGTGGAAGACATCAAGATGGCCGTGACGACAGACTGCGGAGGATCTCGGAAGAATCCTTCCAGGAGTGCATGGAGGCGTGGCAGAGAAGGATGGGAAAGTACGTTAGACTCTAGGGAGATTACTTCGAAGGGGACAATTCGTAGTTTGTAATTTGGATTTGAAATATATCTTTTGTGACATCAGTCCTGGAACTTTTCTGACACTCCTCGTATATATATATATATATATATATATATATATATATATATATATACGATGGGTAAACTGAAATGAAATTACATTCCCAGAGCATGTCATGACTGACTGAGCGTGCGTCCCTGTCTTAATCACGTCCACTGTGGTTGACGGGTTTTCCCGGCACTGAATTCGTACGGTTCTGTTGGCTAACACTTTGAACTTCCTTGTTTTGTATAAACTGTCACGGCGAATTTGACTTGATTGTGATTGAATATAATCCATTTTGAAGCTTATATATATTATCAAAACGTAAAAAAATATTTATGGGTATATTTGTGGGCATACCATCAAAATTTGTGGGTATTTTGTGGGTAAAACGTACCGTATTTGTGGGTGGCGTCTTAGACGAAAGTGGCAACACTGCTTCCAACCCTGGTAGTCTGGGCCCCGGCACACTAGATAGTAGGTGCAGCGTAGAGCGTCACTATACCGACAGTGTGAAACAGTACTTTGTGGGACGACACATCAGGTAAGCACGTCCTCTCATAACCTCGTTAACAATATCAGTGCCAGTCTAAAATTATAAATACTGCCAGAGTTATAATTAGCTTTGAAAAACGTACGAGTTGAAACTTATGAAAGTTGAAAAAGCTATGAAGCTGCATGTATAGAGAAAATAACGTTTATTTTGTTACCAAAAAACTGGTTTCATCTGGTGTTAGTGCTTACACTAGTATAATGCAGCATATATTTGGTTCATTACATGTTCATACAATATTTTGTAGAAGAAATATACGTGGAAGGAATATTGTAAAAAAATAAAGCCCCACTACGATGGAGATGGCCTCCCCAAATTTCAAGTCCTGGCTATGGGCCTGGCTACAAGTCTTTATCGTCTGCGAGAATTCAATAGTAAGTCTTGTTGAATCCTGCCAGTCCCTGTATTTTGTGTTCTGTAGTTTTTACGGCCATTGTTAAGTCTTCCAAAGTGATTCGTCTCATCATTAGGTTGTCCTTCAAAAGTCTCGAGTAGTCTGTATGGGGGATTGTTCTGTTTAGAGTTTTGTTAATGAACTAGAGGACGTGTCGTTCATTTTTGTAATCAAAGCCAATGTTTTCTTGATCAGATACTCTGAAAAAATACTTTCTTTCATTGGTTTGTTAGGAATCTCAATTGTCCTTTAGTTTCTGATGCTGTGCACACCATTGTCAGTTAGGAAAGGAGTCTGTCGGTTGTCTGAGCCTAGTAAACTTCTGATCTGTCTCCAGAATTTGGGTGGATCTATGTAAATGTCAGCTGTCTCTGATTTTTCGCTCACACTGGTTCGATCTCAGATACATACAGAGGCGTTTTATCTCCTCTTTGGAAAATTTATAGTTTTACATCGTCATTCATTAGCCTTTGCCGTCTCGCTGTGCAACAGATTTGCATGTATCTCACTTGTAATTCATTTAGCTCCAGCTACCATGCCTTGCTGAGTAACATCTAGCCAGTGGATGAAAGCCTCGTCTACCTCTTCTGTTAGCCAGTTGTTGAGGGTGAGCGATCAGTCAGCAGTCTGTCAGTGATAGTGAGAAAAAGATCCCACTCAGCAGAGTTATAGTCGTGAAGGAGGGGGGGGAGGGATTCCATGGGTGAGGATATGGTGAGGATGGTGAGGATATGATCTGACGTGGCGAGGAGGCCAGGTTGAAAGAAAATGTTTAATGGTGGACTTGACTGTGATGATCACAGTGTTTTGTCTGATGAAAGTCGGAAAATATGGCCTTACATGTAAAGCTCTACTTGTGTTGTCGTAGTCTTCACCCAGTCCTTGGTGTTTTGAATTTAAGTCTCCCAAGATGTAACTAGGGCATTGTCATAAAAGTGTTTGTTAAAGTCAGGAAAGTACAGGGTGTGTGTGTACATAAACATAAGTTTGATGGGTCTCATTATAGTTCAAATCGTTACAATGCATACGTTCGTGTGGAAGTCGTTGAGTTTATAGGAACGGTCGTGTCTTATAGCAATTGCTAAGCAATTACTTAAATCACAGCTCGATTGCGTCTGTGGATCGTGTAGTCGTGTATCTTCATACTGTCACTGATTTTGGGATTCAGGTGTTCAATCTTAACACGCGGCATATTGATGGGAGTGGACATGAGGGAACCTCCCTAGGCTCAGCCAACCTATGCCAGAAGAACAGGATTCCCTGGTGAATTTGCTCACTTAGCAGTCTAGCAGTTTGAGAAGCTGACATCTATGTTTTACGGTCTAAAAGGATCTCTGGAGGTGTAGATGACGTCCCCAGACACCCTGTAACTGACTCTTCTTGTGTGCCCTGTATGGTCAAGTCCCAGCAGTAGGTCAGGCCCACCGACCCCTACCCTCACTGCACAATCACAGCTCTACAGGCGTTGTGTAGGTATGAAAGGGGGCTTCCAGACGAACACCTGGGTTTGGTTATCCACTCAGGCCCTTTCACCTTGTAAACACAGAAGAAAGAAAAATAGTAGCATGCAAAGAAGGATGCAAACCCCGTTGGAGATCCCTGGTTCACTCTAACCTTCGCAGAGAGAATGGCAGGAGCTTCAGGTGGTGGCTTGAGTTCTGTGCAGGCAGGGGTTCCCCCTCCAACATGAGTAGGAGATTCGCTGCGGGTAGGCTAATCACTTGACTACCTGTCTGGCTGGTTTGGAAGACAATACACAGTGGAAATCAGGTGTTTCCTCTTCAGTGTTTGACAGAAGAATGAGTTTAGTTGTGTTATTAGAAGTGCTACGAAACCTCCCTTGTCGCCAGAGGAACTTAAAGAATTTCCAGTGTAGGTCAATCAAAACGAAGTCTCAGACTAAGTGGCCAAGTTACTGTCAGCTTGGAAGGCTGTCTAGCACATTTTCCTTGACGATTAAGTTTGTAAACTGCACAGTACTGTTGTCTCGTATGTTACTGACAACCATTAAATATCGAGGTAAAAATTAACGTAGCCACAAGGGAATGCTAACGTGTCAGATACGAAAAATAAAATGGTAAGGCTGCTTGGGAGAGTCCTTAGCTGACAAACATACAGGTATAGATTTTGTATTCTCGTTAGCTCCGAAGACTATACCACCTCTTTTTTACCACTTTATTTCAGAATATGGCTAATAAAAAATTGCGTATATAATCCTTTAAGCAAAATATGTCAATATTAACATGCTGAGAATAATGCACAGGTGACTATGCGTTTTATAAACACGAAAAAGCGGTATGGCTTGGTTACTATAGTTTTTTTTTTATGTGAGGAAGAAGGAACCAAGGGCCGCGAGCCAGCAATATTGCTCCTTCCAAGAGAAAAACAAAATACAAGAGAGAGCCAAATTCAAAATCCGATCATTTCGAGATGCCTGGACACGTTGCGTTTGAAAGACTGGAGATCATAGGAAGCAGGAAATACAGACAGAGAGAGACAGTTCCAGAGTTGACCTGTTGCATAAATGAAGGACTGGGAGTAATTGTTAACTCTTGCATTAGAGAGTTGGACAGTAAAGGGTTGAGAGTTTGCTGCTAGGCACGTGCTACGCGCCTGTCGAAGAGGTGGAGAAATGCATGCAGACAGTTCAGAGGAGCAGTGACCGTTGAAGTAGCAATAGAAAAGAGATAAAGATGCAACTGTGCGGCAAAGAGACAGAGGTTGAAGGGAGTTGGTAAGAGGAGGAGAGTTAATGAGATGAAAAGCCTTTGATTCCACCCTATTGAGAAGAGCTTTATGTGGGGAGTCTCCCCACACGGGAGTTGTACTCCACACAAGGGCGGATAAAATCCCTGTATAGAGTCAACAATTTTACAGGGGTAAAGAAGGAACGAAGTCGGCTTAGCACACCTAATCTCTTGGAAGCAAATTTTACAAGAGATTATGATCTTCCCAAGATAAGTCCCGAGTAAATGAAACCCCATGCATGTTCAAGGATGATAAAGGATTAAGCTGAGTTGTAGAAAGGTCCGCCATTATGATGAAGGGCACGGTGACATGGTGGCGGTCGGACGTACTTATGAGACTCCTCCAATTTTTTGTCATTTGATACGATTCAGGACGCAAAACGAACTCAAGGGAAACTGTGAGATACAAACAATATCAGCTCTTCAACCCTGTGGAAGCGTGACTTCAAGTGAGGTAGGAGTGACTTGTATTGTAAGTATCTATCAGAGCATCCCTTCAACAATGGCGCCCAGCAGGCCCAAAGGAAAACCAAATGTAAACACCATGAAAGAAGATGGAAATCATGATAAAGGTAGTGTTGGAAGTCGGGAAAAGAGTAGTGTTGGAAGTCAGGATAATTCAGGTAGTCAGGATAATCCAGGTGATACATGTGGTACTTGTGAACTGGTTGTGGGAAATGAAGATAAAGCCATAGGCTGTGAAATATGTGAAAGATGGTACCATATACAGTGTGAACACCTCCCTGAGAATGTTTGAGTTTATGCTAAAAGATGAAGCAGGTCAGCAATTGAACTGGCACTGCAGGTATTGCAAAAGAGGATGTCAGAAGATGTATGAATACATGAAAAGCATAGCAGCAGGGGAGCTGGAGATGAGTGCTAAGCAGAGTGCTCTGGAGGAGGAAATTAGAGAAGTGAAGGAAACTGTAGCTCATGAAATTTTAGCCAATAAGGATATGGAAGTTCGGCTAGGAACAGAAGAGGCAATGTTGAATGAGAAGAGTGAAAAAGTAGAGAAGGTATGGAAGGTGGAGGATGAATTCAAAGATCACATTGATGCAACAATCCAGCAAGGGATAGAGGATTACTTCAAGAAAGCACAAGATATTAAGAAGACCTTCAGTGCAGTTGTTAGGGAAGCTATTGGTAACAGCAATGACTTACATGTAGTGGTACAGACAAAGGTAAATGAAGCTATGGATCAAGCTCGGGTCAACCCTCAGGACACACGCAAGGAGATAAGACAACGTGTTGTTGATCTGAAACGAGAAGAGGAAATGAAGAACAACCTGATAATCTACAATCTAGAGGAGAAAACTGGTAACTCAGATGCAGGGAAAATTAATGATACCAAGGCCCTTCTGGACAATGCAAAAATCTGTGGTGTTGCTATATCGGAGGGGGATGTATTGGACTGTCATAGGATTGGTAAGAGGACTACAGATGTGGGTAAAACTAGACCTGTTATTATTTAGTTGGCATCTGATGAGAAAAAGAGGCAATTATTTTTAAGACTGGGTGCATGGAGAAAATACCAAGAGGAGAATAGAGGTCCTGAAGACGTTGCAGCCTGTAAACTCTTCATCAGTATACCTCATGATATGACCCATGATCAGAGGACAGAAAAAAAAAGTCTTTTGAGGGAGGCAAAAAACCTAAATACCAAACTTCCAGTGGATGCTTGCATCAGGTGGCTGGTGAGGGGGGCCCCCTGGAAAATGAGGCTGCAGAAGGTGACCCAGGAGGCTCATCATTAACTGAGGAAGTCGAGGGTAACAACACAGTGTCTCATAAGGACGTTAATGTGTCTTTGAAGAACTTTGGTATTGAGCATGCAATCTCGGGACGAGCTAAATGTAGGAAGTGCAAGGTTACCATAACAATGGGGGCTATAAGAATGTTTAAGCAAGCATATAATTCAAAATTCAAAAGTTTTATAAAGTATTATTTTCATATTCACTGGCTGTCCAGGACCTTTGTCGTTGCTAGAATAGCATCTGATGTACTATGCAAGCCTGACGATATTGAGGGAATCGAGGTAATGAGCCCACTGATTCAAGACATGGTTTTGGAATTAATTATTAAGTATAAACGAGGAGGTCTACCAGACAAACTGAGTAGTAATAAGAACAAAATAGCAAGTGTAACTAATAGAGATATATCTATGAATTCTAGCCTTAAATTCACAAATAACACCATACTTTGTGAGTCAGGATTATCCTCCTTAACAGTGGCCTACACAAATGCGGATATCCTCACATCAAACAAATTATCCGAGCTCAAGGCTAGAATCTCAAAAATCAAACCCCACATCATAGCTATAACAGAGATGAAACCCAAACATTTTAGCGAGAGATTAATACAGGACTTTACTATAGACAATTTTACACCTTATGCCTGCAGTCTGGAGCCTAGTAATGACAGAGGCATAATAATATATGTTTATGAAACCCTTGACAAGGCAGTCTCCCAGATCAGCACCTTGTTGACATTTAGTGAAGTTACCCTTCTTGAGATGCAATTGAGGGGAGGAGACAGGCTACTCCTTGGATGTGTATATAGAACTAATGTTTCAGACTCCAACAATGATGCTCTTAATAACCTTGTATATACAGTTTGTAACAGCCCTCATTCTCATGTATGCTTGATGGGTGACTTTAATGCCCCTCATATTAACTGGAATCTGCAGACCTCATCTGAATCTGAAAACTCATTTGAAACAAAGTTTATGCAGGCTATCCAAGATTGTTTTCTGTACCAACATGTAGACCAACCTACTAGAATCAGGGGAACCGATACCCCCTCACTTTTGGATTTAATTCTAACCAATGAAGGGGACATGATATCTGACATTCAATATCTTGCGCCTCTTGGGTCAAGTGATCATGGACTGCTGACTTTCAAATTCCACTGTTATTTAGAATCTATACCTCGGAAGAAAAAAATATTCTTGTATAATAAAGGTGATTATAATGCCATGAGAGCAGCCCTTGCGGAATCTGACTGGTTACTCAATTTTGAAGAAACCACCTATAATCTGAATACAGAAGAAACCTGGAAATTGATTAAGGAAAAACTATTGGAACTGAGAGAAAAATTTATACCTACAGCTATAATTGGAAATAACCCTCACTGGAAATATAAGTTCCCTATATCTGAAGAGCTAAGAAACTTAATTAAGAAAAAGAATAAAGCCTATTGTAAGTGGAACACTAACCGGTATCATAAGGATACAAAAACCTACAGCCTTGAGTATGTAAAATTGAGAAACAAATGTCAGCAAATGTGCTGCAAGATTAAAGAGAAATATGAGAGGGGGATTGCAGAGCAAGCCAAGGCTCAGCCTAAGGCATTTTGGAAGTTTACCAAGACTAAGCTAAAAACAAAATCTGGAGTGGCACTCTTGCTGACAGATCCAGGGGATCCCGGAACCATACATCATTACGATAAGGAGAAGGCAGAGATACTACAGAAGCAATTTGCTCCAGTATACACTGGAGAACCTATTGGACCCACCCCACAACTTCCTGTACAGGTACATAACTGCATTGTCACATCCCATGTATCCAGATCAAGTGTCCTTAAGAAGATGGAGTCGATTAATGTTAGTAAAAGCTGTGGCCCAGACGATATTCATCCCAGAATCATTAAAAAGCTGTCCACCCATTTACCTGAGCCCATTACTGTCCTGTACCACAAGAGTATTGAATTTGGAGAGCTGCCTCAGGACTGAAAGGAGGCCCTGGTTGCCCGTATCTACAAGAAAGGGTCTAAGAATTTGGCTGCTATCGCCCCATGAATCTTACAGCAATGCTATGCAAGATTCTTGAATCCATCATTTGCAAGGCAATAAGTGATTACCTATCTGATAATAATGCCTTCTTCCACAAACAATATGGCTTTATACATGGTCGCTCCACTGTGCTCCAATTTGCTTCATTACCTCGATCATTGCTCTGAAGTTGTTGCCAGGGGTGGAGTTATCGATGTGATACACTTGGACTATGCAAAGCCTTTGACTCTGTCCCCCACCATCGCCTGCTGTCTAAGCTTGTGAGTTACGGCATTAGAGGGAGAGCTGGATCTATAGTTTTCTAACCACAAGGCACCAATCAGTCGTTGTCAATGGTGTAAGGTCATCCAGAGTTCCTATACTGAGTGGTATTCCCCAGGGGAGTGTCCTGGGGTCCACCCTCCTAATTATATATATCCATGACCTCCCTGAGGCTATGGAATCCAACTCGTGGTTGTTTGCGGATGATACTAAAATTCTCCAACAAAATCACAAGCCGTCAGGACTCTTATGAGCTGCAATATAACTTAGTCAAAATGCAAATTTGGTCTGAGAAGTGGCTGCTTAATTTTAATTCATCCAAATGTAAAGTACTTTCCCTGAGAGCTTTTGAGAATATTATATATGCCCACCATTACACAATCTGTGGATATGAGCTGGAGCATGTGGAATCAGAAAAAGATTTTGGTGTAATTGTGGACACAACCATGAAATTTCAGGAGCACATTTTAGGAAAGATTAAGCTGGTCAACTCAATGATGGGTCTTATTCGACAGGTCTTCTCCCACCTCAGTCCATGCATGCTCAGACCCCTGTACACAGCCTTTGTTCGAAGCCACCTGGAATATGCACAAACCGTTTGGTCACCCATCAGCAAGAGTCTAGAAAAGAAGATAGAACATGTACAAATAAGAGCTACTAAGTTGGTGGATGGACTTGGACATCTTGACTATCCAGAGAGACTCAGGTACCTAAATTTACCAACACTAAGATATAGGAGGCATAGAGGGGACATGATAGAGCTCTGGATTCAGCATTTATGAAAGAGAAATACTTCCAGCATCCTTCAAGCCCCAGGACAGACCAAGCCATCAGCACAACAGACAATTATTCCAGCATCGTCCTGCTGAAGGGGTATTCGGTGTGCAATGCAATAGCTTCTATTGTCGAACAGTCAGTATGTGGAATGGTCTCCCATCAGAAGTTGCCGAAGCTAAGTCAGTCAGTTTGTTCAAGAACCGTCTGGACGACCACTGGAAGAATCCAGGATTAAAGTTTGATCCATCTGCACCACCACCCCAGCCATTATACAGCCTACTGTCTGAGAGCCCAGCATAGAGTCATCTTCTCGACTGGTCTGCGAAATGTACTTTTTTTTTTTTTTTTTTTAATGTGAGGAAGTAGGAACTAAAGGCCATGAGCCCGCAAAACTGTTCCTTCCAAGAGAAAAACAAAATACAAGAGAGAGCCAAATTCATGATCCATTCATTTCGAGATGCCTGGACACACTGCATTTGAAAAACTGGAGATCATCGTAAGCAGGAAATACAGACAGAGGGAGACAGTTCTAGAGTTGACCTGTTGCATAAATGAAGGACTGGGAGTAACGGTTAACTCTTGCATTAGAGAGTTGGACAGAAAAGGGGTGAGAGTTTCCTACTAGACGGGTGCTACGCGCCCATCGTAGAAGTGGAGGAATGCATGCAGACAGTTCAGAGGAACAGTGACCATTGAAGTAGCGATAGAAAAGAGATAAAGATCCAACACTGCGGTGAAGAGACAGAGGTTGAAGGGAGTCAGTAAGAGGGGGAGAGTTAATGAGACGAAAAGCATTTGACTCCACCCTATTGAGAAGAGCTGTATGTGGGGAGCCTCCCCACACATGAGAGTTGTACTCCACACAAGGGTGGATAAAACCCCTGTATAGAGTCAACAATTGTGCAGAGGCAAAGTAGGAACGGAGTCGGCTTAGCACACCCAATCGCTTGGAAGCAGATTTTACAAGAGATGTAATATGATCTTTCCAAGACAAGTCCTGAGCAAATGAAACCCCAAGCATGTTCAAGGATGATGCAGGATTAAGTTGAGTATTATTAAACATAAGTGGGTATACCTGTGGAAGATTTTGTTGGGTTGATAGGTGCAAAAACTGAGTCTTTGATGCATTAAAAACAAGAAGATTATTTTTACCCCAGTCAGAGATACGAGCCAAGTCAGACATTAGGTGTGCCATAGCCTCATCCCTTGCCTGTTGAAGTAACTGCTGAGATGGACGTTGTGGGAATCGAATGGAAAGGTGAAGGGTGGAGTCATCAGCGTATGAGTGGATAGGATTAGATGTACAGCTTAGAAGGTAATTGATGAATAAAAGGAAGAGAGTTGGTAATAGGACAGAGGCCTGAGGAACACCACTGTTAATAGATCTAGGAGAAGAACGATGGCTGTCTACAACAGCGGCTATAGAACGACCAGAAAGGAAGCTAGAGATGAAGGCACAGATGGAAGGATAGAAACCGTAAGAGGGCAGTTTGGAAATTAAAGATTTATGCCAGAATCGATCGAAAGCCTTTGAGATGTCAACTGCAATGGCAAGCTTTTGCCAAAGTCCCGAAAGGAGGACGACCAGGAGTCTGAAAGGTAGGTGAGAAGATCACCAGTGGAGCGTCCCTGACGGCACCCACACTGACGATCAGAAAAAAGTTTGTGATAGGAAAGATGCTTTAAAATTTTTCTCTTAAGAATTGACTCGAAAACATTTGAGATACAGGATGTTAAAGCAATTGGATGATAGTTAGAGGGTTGGGAATGGTCACCCTTCTTTGGGACTGGCTGAATGAGAGCAAACTTCCAGCAAGAAGGAAAGGTACAAGTTGATAGACAAAGGCGAAAGAGTTTGCCCAGGCAGGGTGTAAGCACAGAAGCACAGTTCTTGAGAACAACACGAGGGACTCCATCACGCCCATATGCCTCATTAGTATTGAGGGTTGTGATGGCAGAAAATACATCAGGTGAAGAAATTTTAGTGTCAGCCATGAGAAAGTCAGAGGGGGAAGTGATGAAGGAACAGCACTGGAATTGTCTAAGGTGGAATTGGAGGAGAAAGTCTGATTGAAGAGATCTGCTTTATCAGTAGAAGAAATAGCCACAGAGCCATCAGAGTAGAAAAGAGGAGGGAAGGATGATGAGGTAAAGTTGTTAGAAAGGTTTTTGGCAAGGTGCCAGAAGGAGCGGGAAGAATTCGAGTTAGAGAATTGAGAGTATTTAGTACGAATGAAATTTTAAGCAGAGCGAGGAACAGTCCTAGAACGATTTTGGGCAAAAAATATATAAAAGATGTGATTCAGGGGTGGGTTGGCTCCGGTTCCTTTTGTAGGCCCTCTCCTTGTTGCGGACAGCATTAGAACAAGAGTGATTAAACCAAGACATTCTTGCATTAGTCAAAGGATATGAGAAAGGAATGTATGCTTCCATGCCCGAGAGAATAACCTCCGTAATGCGCAAGGCACGCCCAGATGGCTCCCGGCCATGGAGGCAATACTCATTCCAGGGAAAATCAAAGAAGTACTGCCTGAGGGCCTCCCAATCTGCAGCTCCAAAGTGCCACAGACGACGTTTCTTTAGGGGGTCCACAGGCCTTACCAGAGTGATATGAGAGGTTAAGGTGATAAGGTTGTGATCGGAGGAGCCCAATGGAGAGAAACGATTAACAGTGTATATAGAAGGAATACTTGAAAGGAAGAGGTCAATTATGTTGGAGCGCTCTCCAAGGTGGTCAGGGATACAGGTAGGGTGCTGTACAAGCTGCTGTAGGTCATTAAGGATAGAAAAGGTGTAGGCTTGTTCATCAGGTGGATCAGTGAAAGGAGAGGAGAGCCAAAGGTGGTGGTGAACATTGAAATATCCTAGAATGGAGATTTCAGAGAAAGGAGAAAGGGATAGAATGCAATCCATCGTAGAAGTAAGATAGTCGAAGAATTTTTGATAGTGGAATTAGGAGATAAGTAAACAGCGCAGATATATTTAGTCAGAGAATGACAGGAAAGCCAAAGCCAGAGTGTAGAGAATTCAGAAGAATCGAGTTCAGGAACGCGAGAGCAAGATGAGTTGTTGCGTATAGATACGCAACAGCCACCTTTGGCATTGAAATGAGTATAGAGAAAGTAGGAGGATACAGAAAAGGGTCTGCTGTCAGTTGCCTCAGACAGCTGAGTCTCAGTTAGAAAAAGAAGTTGAGGTTTAGAGAAGGAGAGGTGATGCTCAACAGAGCGAAAGTTAGAAGAGAGGCCGCGAATGTTGCAGAAATTAAGAAGAAGAGAGTCAGACAGTGGTTTCAGGCATCTCCAGTCGTCACCGGGAGAGGGTCGGAAGGTGGGGGCATTTATGGTCTCCCCCCTGGGGTCTCCGAGGCCACGTGTTTAGCTGCCATGATTTTTTTAAATTTTGGAAAAGGAAGTGTGGTGTCAACTGTGCATGTAGTTTGGTGTTGATAGAGAAACTTGTATTGGAGAGCATGCTTGCCTACTCTCTGTGTTATTGAGACACTGAAAAAGTTCAGCAAAGGGGGATGGTTGGGACCTAGTCCCGAGGGCTGATGAAACGGGAGTTCCAGCTCTCCCTGTCATCAGCTTTCCATCTACCTTGGGAGTACTGCCCTGCTCGGCTGGTGCTACTGTCTACTCACTGCACTGTACATCCCTTTCGGGAACTGGACCCAAGGTGTGAGATAACGATTTTAGTCTGATAACACGTTTACTTTTTACTTAGCATTGCCAGAGGATGTTTGTCAGTTTTAGAGACTTTTCCAACTGATGGAATTTGGTAGAGCCCTACTAAGTTTAAGCCAAGCATACAAACTCAAGAATAACTCGTAAAATGCCATGTGACTGAGGGTGTTCGTGCCTGAAGAAGCTGAAGAGGAAGAGACAGTCAAAAAGTAAATATGAGTGACGGTAGCATGAGTAAAACAAAAAGACTTCGTTCTAAAGGCACAACAATTGGAGAGTTGACCAGTGAGAGGAAGAGCTTGAAGGCAAACAATTAAGATAAAAGTACAGTACATGGAAGAATTATACCCACATTTTGGAAACTGTCATTTAATAGGGAGATACCTGAACAGGGTCCAAGTTAAGCTGCCTCGGTGTTTCTTCCTAGTGCACACCTTTTTAATATGTAGGTGTAGTGAAACAGTTTGAATAAGTCACGGTACTATGATACCAAATATTTTTTTAAAAAGTGAGTGCCTTGGAGAAAACGAAAGAGGGCATTTTATATTCTTCCATTAAATATTATATATATATATATATATATATATATATATATATATATATATATATATATATATATATATATATATATATATAATGGAAGGAGGGGGTATGTCAAGGATCGGTGCTGTCCGTCCGTTGCTCACTAACATTTTCCGGAAATGAGATGCTTCACTACCTTAGACTTCACCAAAGCCTCATATTGTGTCCATGCAGCTCCCGATTCACCCCCACAGTTTAACAACATTAGCAGAGCCTCATATCATGGTTCTGATGCACTCGCATCATTTCGTTCATTTCGTTTATAAAGGCTCCAATATGCTTGTATGCGTCGGCCATGGTTGCCTAATGGCAGCTGTCCATGCTGCTCGATCTCTGGCAGCCTCTTTATTCAGTCCCTAATCCCTGAGGTCATACTCAGTAACCTCGTCCCAAGTCTTTTTAGGTCTATCTCTCGCAAACCTAATCTTAACGTTTACCCTTCTCACTTTCTGCACCCAATTGTCATCCTCCATCCTCTCCTCATGCCCAAACCATCTCAGTCCACTCCTCCTCATCACAACACCAATACACTCTACACTCTAGTCCTATCCTACCTCTTAGCTCTTCCATCGTCTACCTAGCCCCTCCAGGCTTCGCATTCAAGGACGCACTGCACATCCACCAAACTATTTTCATTTCTGTACTTTGGAGTTTGCGAATATCCTCTTCCTTTGTCGTCGAGGTCTCACTACCATACAGCATTACACTCCTAACACATGCCATATACAAAGATTCCGTAGCACGGAGGGAGAGCCCTCTTAACATCAGGAGAGGCAAGAGCTCCCTGAGCTTCCAACCACTCCTCACTCTAGCCAAAGAGCACATTCCTGCCCCACCTCCAGCATATAACATGTCTCCTAAGTAAGAAAACTCTTCCACACCCTCGATAGACTCACCAGCAAGATCAGTCCTTTCACGCCTGACTATCTCCACATGCTCTCCCCGACACACTGCACACATGAAGCTAGGATTATCTCACAGTTTACCTATAATACCTCAACATCTCTTTTGCACCCACTTAACACAAACACTACACAAAATGGAAATACTTACCATACTCTTGTGACAAATCGCACATGGCCACTCCTCTCTTCTTTGAAAGAACCGCCATCAACCCTAGATACCACCACCTTTGTTTTATCTGCATTTGCTCTCAAGCCCTTGTGCCCCATACCGTCTCTACACTTCCTAAATATTTCCTCTGCCTCCCTTTCATTTTCTGCAATCAACACCAAATCATCGGCATACAACAACTCCCACAGGAGTCCATTCTTTTAAGTCATGTGAGAGGGTTTCAAGCACCATGATAAACAAGGGTCTCAAGACTGACCAATGATGCACACCAACATTCACGGGAATCTCATCACTCTCCATTCATTTTCACCTGGATTTGAGCACCCGCATACACACCCATAACCACTCTAACCAGCCACTTCTCGGTCTCAAGCTATCTCATTGTCCACTCACCACCTCCCTTGGGACTCTGTCAAAATACTTCTAAAAAAAAAAAAAAAAAAAAAAAAAAAAAAGGATCCTTTTTCTTTCTTCTTTATTTTTCCTGAAGCTGTCAAGCCATAAATTTGGTATCACTGGTCCCTTTGCCTGGCATAAACCCAAATTGCATCTCATAATATTCACTCTTTCTCTGATCATACCTTCTAGAGCTCTCTCCATTACCTTCATTATCTGGTCCAAAAGTTTTATTCCTCTATAATTTCCTCCTTCCAGGGCATCACACTTCGCCTTGTACACAAGTAACCCCACTCCTACATCTCTTGAGGCCTTCAGCATTTCAGCAGTGAACCCAGACACACTTGCTGCCTTCCCCACCTGCATCCTGCCTATTACCCTGCTCACGGTAGTAGCATCAATCAAAGGTCAAGGACCAAACACTGCGTTTGCTGACTCCAAACTTTCCTTGTTCCAGTCAAACTCCTCATTCGGCAACTGGTTATAATGCTCTCTCCAGGCGTCTTTAAAATCCTTACTGTTCGCCATTACCTTTTCTGCATCATCCTTCACACTCCTCAGCAGTTATAGCCCTACTTTCCCTCTTCATATGATTTTATTTTTTTTTTTTACATGTCCGACTCTGGGCAAAGGCTTCAGGGCCTATTTCTTGGGGGCAGTGACCTATCCCAAGGCCCAGTAGTCCTCCTACACCTCCACATGTCACCACTTCGGCACTAACACCCACCATCCATACTAAATACATGCTAGGGCTGTCTTATACAGGATTGGTGTACTGGTATTAGCGGGGGTATTTTTACGACATGTCGGCGGGTCAACTGGTAGATCAGGAAAGTCTGTTTTTTAGGACATTCAAATCCTTAAACTGTTCCCTGCCCCAGTCGGGATTCGATCCTGGGTCCATCAGAACTGCAGGCCGCCTCTCTACCGATTCAGCCACTGCCTCCTTAAATATCATATTCTTACTTTCCACAGTATTTAGGGTATTCAGTACGAGTCTCTGAGACTCAGAATTTGCCTTGTATACCTCTTTTCAAGCCCGATGCTTGGTCAGACAAGTACGAGTATTCCTCATTATTATCACTACTTGCCATTCCCGGAGAAGCCTTGTTTTTTCCCTAACTGCAGCTTCTACATCCTCATCTCACCATCAAGTTACTTTATGTCTTGGGGGGGGGGATGCTTTTTCATCCACACACTAAATGAGTAACTCTCAGTAGATTTTTCTCGAGAGCTCTGTACTGTTCATTAACACTTCAGTTTACAACACCCTGTTCACCAGTCTACTCATCTCGCTATACAAGGCATCCCTTACTGCTTGGTTTTTCAACTTCCATATTTTCCTCCTAAGTGCAAAGGTCCTCTTTTTCATCATCCACTCCATCAGCTCAATGTCACGTATCAATCATTTGTGTTGCTGCACTTACTCTTCGCACCATGTAACATTAACATCCTTCACCAACCTCCTATCAGCCTTTCTGACCAGGAAATAGTCCCTCTGGCTATTATTTCCCCCAGACTCGTGTGTACTCAGCCTCCTCTCTCTCTTCCTAAAATGAATGTTGCACTCAAGCATGTTCATTGCCTTCCCAAACTCAGTCTTTCTCTTTCCTCATTTCTCGTTACATATGTGCATCCTCCATATATCCTTTTACTCGTATATCCTTAAGCTGATTCACCTACATGAACATTTGAGTCCCCTCCCAAAACTACAGTCTCATCATCTCCCATACCACTTACCACACACATTAAGCCATTGCAGAATCTATCTTTTTCTACATCATCCAAGCCAGCCTGTGGAGCATACGCCGATACAGGAGAAAATGTGACCCTACCGATCAAAATTTTCACCACTATAATCCTTTCACTCACCCTCATTACATTCATGACATATTCCACACAATTTCCATTAACCAGCACACCCACACCACCATATCCATCTGCCTTTCTCTGCCAAAATATCTTGTACCAACAATCTCTCCCGACAATCATTCTGGCTGATCTTCCCCTATACAGTATCTAACCTCCTGTACACAGGCAAGATGCACCCACCTCCTACTCATTGCCTCGACCATTTCAAACTACCCATATTCCAAGATGCCATCATGATTCCCCCAGGTGATTTAGTTTTGACAGGCTTTTGTTTAACCTAATTTTTTCGCCAAATTCATTAGAATTAAATATAGAGAGAGCCAGACGACAGACCCCGCCCACCTGCACAGTCTCAAGTCCAGGCATGGGACCTGTGACCCATATCTTGCAAGCCATGCCCTGTGGTTGTGGCACTGGCCTCCGGGTGCCCTGCCTGGACAGCTATAGGGACACCCTTCAATCACGCCTTGGCATTGTAACTGTACCACCATTATACACCCGCTAATAGGGCAGAGGAGCACTACTCCCGGGTTCGGGCCCCTCTCTGTTGGGCAGAAGCGGCAGCCTGGAAACCACAATGCTCTGTATCTTCTAGCACAGATCCGAGTTGCATCCCATCCCGGCTCCCAAAACTATGCTGGCAGAGCCCATGTTACGCCTCCCTTCAATAGGTCTGCCTCAAGGTAGGGGGGTAAAGTTTTCTGGCTGCATCCCTGCTGGCTTGAACCCCTGCGACGTAGTGAGGGAACGTTGTGAGTTATGTAAAGGGCATGTAGGGTAGTACATAAGATAGTCAAAGGAAAGCACTTTTGGTAGCACCAGATGATTTTATTCAATTTGGAGAAGACTTCTTGTAATGAAGGAGTAAATGGAGGCTATGAGTATATAACTCCTCCAGCTCAAACAGTGTATCATAAACTACATCATATTGTCTAGAGACGGCAAGAGTAATATGAAGATACGGCTTCAGACCCAGTGAGATTAATGAGAGAGAGAGAGAGAGAGAGAGAGAGAGTCTTTCTCTCTAACTCCTAACGGTGATCAGCAGGTCCTGTGGCACGTAGCGACGGAAGAACGGATTTCCAGGTTCAGGCTTGAGGCTGAGCGTCTTGCCAGGCGGGATGGCGAAGTTTAAACTCTGGAGCAGTGTAGTGGAAAAGATTAGCAGTTCCATGCGTGCCAAAGCCTCACCCGCACACTGACGCTTGCCTGGGGATGAAAGAGAAGGCTTAGACTGGACATTTGAAAAGATGGAAAATTTGCATGTGTGTAGCAGTGTTATGGAGAGGACAAACAGCTCCCGGCTTGCCACAGCCTTACCCACACACTCACGTTTGCTGAGGTGGCGTGGAAATGGAGAGTGTTTTAGCAAACACTTTCTCACTATACAATAAACACGGGAAAAGTAGTTTGTCTAACATTGCGCCTCTTTTAATTCTCACTTTTCTCCGGTGCAAATATCGCTAAGCTCAGAGAGGCTTGGTATGTTTCTCTGTCCATAGATCTCTTTTGACCTGATGTGTCATGGGGGAAAATGGACATGTCCCAAATGTGTAGCAAACACAGTGGAATAATAGATGAAATTTTTCCCTGACTATACCTATGAACACACACACACACACACATGTCGCCCACTGAGATGGAGCTCTCCTGGAT
This sequence comes from Coenobita brevimanus, assembly GCF_032717465.1. NCBI lineage: Eukaryota > Metazoa > Arthropoda > Malacostraca > Decapoda > Coenobitidae > Coenobita > Coenobita brevimanus. The sequence continues at coordinate 14,735,017 of NC_136999.1, forward strand.
CGTGGGGAAATAATCTCTGAATCAAAGACGAAAAGAAGACCAGCCTATTTGTGATTATGTTAATGAGTGCGTGAGTGGTGGTCCCGTCGGACAGTAGTTAAAAAAAAAAAACGCGGTTTCGGTCATAAAAAGAACAAGATTCAGTGAAAATAGAAAGTCTCCATATGGTTGACTCATGGCGGAAAGGGAATGTGCATTGTTTACAATCGGCGAGAGACTTTGAGGGCTTTTCTGAAGAGGATGTGGCAAATGGAAGTATTAAGTTGAACCAAACAAGAATTGGTGAAGTTGATGAAGAATTGGAAAATGTGAGTACGTTTAAGTACTTGGGTAGTGCGATGAGTAAGGATGGAGGTTTGGAGGGTGAAGTGCTTGAAAGGGTACAGCAGGGAAGAAAGGTTGCTGGTTCTTTGAAAGCAGTGTTAAGAAACAGGGAAGTGAGTATGGAAGTGAAAAAGTTACTACATGACAGTACTGTGATACCAACTCTAACGTATGGAAGTGAAGCGTGGACGTTGTTGGAAGGACACAAGTCAAGAGTGAGAGCAGTGGAAATGAGTTATTTAAGAGGAGCCTGTGGAGTCACATGGAGAGACAGGCTGACGAATGAGGATATAAAGGAGCGTTGTGGTGTGGATGTGGATGTGATAGGAAGTGTTATGAGGAACACACTGAGGTGGTTTGGTCATGTGGAGAGGATGGAGGGTGAAAGACTGACGAAGAGAGTGTATGTGAGTGAGGTGGAGGGAGGAGAGGGAGGGGGAGGACGAGGATGAGATGGAGGGATGGGGTGGAAAGGTATATGAGAGAGGGGTGTGTGAGTTAGGAGCAGGACAGTGAAATGGCGGGGGACAGGACAACGTGGAGGCGATTTGTTTGTGGCCACCCCAAACGGGATTGAGGCGTCTGGCAATAGATAGAAACAAGAATAGCAGGTGTAGAGAAAACAGCGGAAAGGAATATCCAGGAGATAAAAAAGGTATGGGCAGTAATTCAAGAGTTCCAGGAACGGACTCTAGAGCAGGAAAACGAGATCAAAAGTCTCCGAAATAAACTGGATAAAAACTTGTACATGTAGTGACGAACAAGAAAGTGAAGTTACTGAATTAAAAGTGAGCAATGACTCAGTCTCAAATGAAATAAAATAGCTTAAGAGGGAGAAGAAGAGGTTGGAAGAAGAAAGAGACAAGATGAAAAGGAAACTAGATGAGTATGAATCCTCTGAGCCCTCTGATTGCAGACCAATAACTGTCACATCTTCTCTTGGTAAGGTATTTGAAACTTTAATTAATAAGCACATTGATACACTAAAGAAATCAAAGAGCAACGTAAGGGGTGGAAGAAAATTCAGGAAGAGGGAAATGCAAATCTGAAAGAGATTATAAAACAACAAAGCAAGGAAAAGGTGGAGAGGGAATTGGTTAGGGTGCTGAGAAGTAGAGAATCTTTAGTTACGGATGTAGCAGATAAGAAAAAATGTGTAATAAATTCAGGAGTTAAAGAAAAACATATTACAATAAGATCAGAAAGAGAAAGAGAAGAACTGAGTAAAGTTAAAGAAATAATATCAGTAGTCATGGAAGAAAACAACGAAGCTCAAGAAGAGACTGGAGGTGTTTAGGTTAGGAAAGTATGAGGAAGGAGAGGCAAGGCCATTGAAGGTAAAGTTTAAGTCTCAGGCAACAGTAAACGAAATTATCAGTAGAACATGGAAATTATCAGACAAGGAAGGGTTCAAAGATGTTTGGATAAGGAGAGATGCAAATGAGGAAGAAAGAGCTAAAATAAAGGCGTTAGTAAAGGAAGCAAACGTAAAAAATGAACAGAGAACGGAGGAAGAGAAGACAGTGTTTTATTGGAAAGTCATTGATCAGAAATTAAGGAAGTGGTACTGGCGGAGAGAAGGAGAAAAGAGGGTATAAAAAGCATCAAAAATAATTGGAAGGTGGTATATACTAATATTGATGGTTTAATATCGGCAAAGCTAGAAATAAACGATTTTTTGAGGGTTCGTGAACCTGATGTTATGTACTTTGTAGAGACCAAATTAAGAGATGATAATGATGTTCATATGGGAGATGGTAAATACAAACTGTGGAGAAGAGACAGAAAAGAAAAAAACAGGAGGTGGAGTGATGATAGCAGTAAAGAACAACATAAATGTAGATACCGTGGAAATGGGAAAAGGGAGGGCCAAAGCAATAAATATGAAATTAGAAATTGGAGAGAATAGCAAAGAGATATGGAAGTAGTGTATGTTCCCCCTAAGACAAGAGCATGGAGTGATGATGAATACCAGGAAATGTTGTCAGACATGGCTAGTTATTTACAGAAAATGATTGAGAAAAGCAACAATATTATTTTAATGGGTGACTTCAATTGTAAAGAGGTGAACTGGGAAGAATGGGACTCAGGAGGCAGCGAAGATTCGTGGGTCACTACATTATTAAATATAACAATGAACAATGTGTTGTCGCAATGGGTCAAAGAAGAGAAACGGTTCCAAGGTGAGGACACACCAGCAAGACTAGACTTACTGTTTACCAAAGAACCCGATGTAATAAAATCCTTGAAATATCTGTGTCCTATTGGAAAAAGTGATCATGTGGTCATTGAGTTCCAGATGATGACAGGGAACGTGGAGCCAAGAGACGAGCTTTATAGGCAGGGAAGATACAACTTTGGGAAAGGAAACTTTACAGGATTGAGAACATTTTTCAAAAATGCAGAATGGAGAAAATTCTGAGAGACAAGAGATATACAGAGAAAGTGGGATATTTTCTAGGGCTCTATAATTCAGGAATGGAGAAATTTGTGCCAAGAGTAAACGGGAAAGAAAACAGGAAAAAGGAGTGGTTTAACAGAAGGTGTATGATAGCAAAAAAAGAGAGAGACATGGCGTGAAACAAGTGGAGAAAGAGAGGTAACAACAGAACAAAGGAAGAATATAAAAGAACTAGAAATTAATACACAAGAATACGTAGAGAGGAAGAAAGGAATTTTGAAAAAGGTGTAATAGATAAATGTAAGGTTGAACCCAAACTGTTTTACAGATTTGTCAATGGCAAACTGAAACAAAAGGAAGGAATCACTAAACTAATATTCACCCAATTCCGAAGAAAGGAAGTTCCTCTGAGCCCTCTGATTGCAGACCAATAAGTGTCACATCTTCTCTTGGTAAGGTATTTGAAACTTTAATTAATAAGCACATTGATAAACATCTTGAATCCAGCAACTTAATTAGTGATAGACAATATGGTTTTTGCCACGAAAGATCCACCACTGACATACTCAATCTCCTAACTCATACCATCCATCAATCAATTGATCTACATGGAGAAACTCATGCAGTAGCTCTTGATATTTCTAAAGCTTTCGACAGAGTATGGCTCCGTTCCCTGATGTCCAAATTCCCTTGCTATGGACTAACGTCTTTTGTTCCTTTGATTTCTTCATATCTTAGTGACAGGAAAATAAGAATAAAAGTAGATGATGAATATTCCAATTTCCACTCAATTAATGCTGGCGTGCTGCAGGGATCAGTTCTGGCACCAACCAGATTCCTGGTTCATATTAATGATCTCTTATCTGTCACCCACAATCCCGTTCACTCATATGCAGATGACTCAACACCAGGCTTGGAGTAATTGTAATTGTAATTTAATTGAAATATAATTAATTACACATTTTTAAGATAATTTCAATTGTAATTGTAATTCGTTATTTCTAATGATTTGTAATTGTAATTGTAATTGTAATTGTGTTTTTAAGTAATATAGTAATTGTATTTGTAATTGTAATTGAGCATTTAGGAGAAGAACAATTATAATTACATCACACAAATACTTTGATAAACGTATACAGTATGATATACTGAACAGAGAGAGAGAGAGAGAGAGAGAGAGAGAAGGGTGGATTTGCTCTGAAGTAAACATGTTACACGAGACAGTATTGTTAGATGATACTAAAAAAAAAAAAAAAAAAAAGTCTATAAATATTTTGTTTAATCTGCAATTTGTTATTTTTGTTTATCTGTGTATAAGTAATTGAAATATAATTGAACACAAACTAGGTTGTAATTGTAATTGCAATTGTAATTTGGAAGTATTAAAACTGAGTAATTGTAATTGTAATTGTATTTGTCATATTTTTCCTTCCCTGTAATTGTATTTGTAACTGTAATGTAATAATGGGCAAGTAATTCTAATTGTAACTGTAACTGACTGAAACCATATGTAATTACTCCAAGCCTGCTCAGCACTACATAGTTCATTCACACTCAGACACCCATTTACAAAGTCCAATATCTCTACCTCTCAACTCAGTACAGCCACCTCCATTAATCAAGATCTATCTATGATCAGTGAATGGGGACAAAACAACCTTGTCTCTTTTAATGCTTGTAAAACTAAATATATACAGTTTACTAATAGGCAGATATTGCCAGATTCGTACATTACCTTCAGTGCTACTAATATTCCCATTTCCAAAAGTTTTGAAATTCTTGGCATCTCACTTAACAAGGCCCTCATCTGGACCTCTCATGTCAGATCACTTGCTAAAACCGCCTCAAAGAAACTTGGATTATTGTACAGAGTCCGTAACTTCTTCGCTGATGAGCGGTTAGCTATAATTTATAAGATTCGTGTGCGCTCTCAGCTTGAATATTGCTCACCCTTGTGGAATGGTTGTGGAGAGGTTGCATTAAGACAACTAGACAAAATTCAGAACAAAGCTGTTAGAATCATTAACAGCCCTGCCATTACAAATAAACTACTTCCCCTGCAAGTAAGAAGGAATGTTGCCTCCCCTGCATTATTTTACAGATATTTTTTTGGCAAATGCTCAGACGAAGTTGCGTCCATGGTGCCACCTCTTCATGCCTTCCCTCGTGCTACACGGGCATCTGGTAGCGCTCATGACTGGAATGTCACTCATCCATATTGCAGAACTTCTGCCTATCAGAATTCTTTCATTCCCCGAATTGCATCTCTCTGGAACTCGCTTCCCCAGAGTTGTTTCCCTCCAACTTTTAACCCACAACTGTTCAAGTCTAACTGTTACAGATATTTTATGAACAGAGGACACCAGTAATCTGGTGTATGGATTATTTTTTTTATTCATTAGTTTTTCCTTCCACTGTTTTGTTATTTAAAAAAAAAATGAAAATAGAAGGAGAGTTCAATAAAGATGCAGCAATGCAAGAAGAAATAAAGAACAAATGTTTCCAATCAGTTTTCACTTACGAAAAGGAGTTTGTGGAAGGTGAGGGAGTGACTAGAAATGTAGTGATAAAAGATATAAAAGTGAAAGTACAGGAAGTGTATAAATTACTGGAAACTCAAGATGTAAGGAAAGCCCCAGGACCAGATGGAATCTCTAATTGGGTACTGAAGGAATGCAGAAAACAATTGGCAGATAAGATTCACAATTGTGTGTTCTCTGGAAGAGGGAAAAGTGCCTCAAGAATGGAAGAGGGCAAATGTGGTACCAGTTTATAAGGGAGAAAACAGGGAAGAACCTCTGAATTATAGACAAGTGTCCCTAACCAGCATGGTCGCAAAATTGTTCGAAAGAATTCTGAAAGATAGATGGATAATATCTGGACGAGATGAATATTTTGGCTGATAGCCAGTTTGGATTTAGAAGTGGAAGGTCATGTGTTTCCAACTTGTTGAGTTTTTACTCAAGAGCGATAAAGTGCGACAGGAGAGAGATGGTTGGGTGGATTGTGTATACAGTATTTAGATTTGGAGAAGGCCTTCGACAAGGTACCCCATAAGAGACTAATGTGGAAACTAGAGCATGTAGGAGGACTGAAGGGGAACCTCCTGGAATGGATGAGAGACTTTTTGAGAAACAGACAAATGAGGACAGCAATAAAGGATAGGATGTCTGGATGGAGGGAAGTAACAATTGGAGTCCCACAGGGCTCGGTGTTGACGCCAGTAATGTTCCTGATTTATGTAAATGATATGGCAGATGGAGTGAACAGTTATGCAAGTCTTTTTGCTGATGATGCAAAGATCTTGAGGAAGGTAGAGGTTGAGGAGGATTGTAAAATGTTGCAGGAGGATCTGGATAGGATACACGATTGGAGCCGGATGTGGGAAATGAAATTTAATGCAAAGAAATGTAAAATACTGGAAATGGGTAAAAGTACCAAGAGGCCATCATTGAATTATTTGATGGGTAACGAACCAATCACAAAAGCGAGAGAAGAGAAAGATTTGGGAGTGCTGGTCCAGGACAGTTTGTCACCTGAAAAACACATTAACAAGGCAGTTACAGAGACTTATAAACTCCTGACTAATATAAGAGTAGCTTTTCATTATATGGATGAGGAGATGATGAAAAAATTGATAGTGGCCATGATTCGCCCCAGGTTAGAATATGCAGCAGTAGTTTGGTCCCCACACAAAAAGAATGATATAAACAAGATTGAGAGAATACAGAGAACAGCAACCATAATGGTCCCCAGTCTGGCAGATCTGTCGTACAGAGAGAGGCTGCAAAAGCTGGATTTGCCTTCCTTAGAAGAAAGGAGAAAGAGATGCGACATGATTGCAGTGTTCAGGACCATGGTGGGAGTAGATAAAGTTGACAAAGAAGATCTGTTTTTATGGGATAAGAGAACAACAAGAGAAGAAACCAAGCTGCTTGAAGGATATCAAGAAATATAGTTTTCCTTATAGATGTACAGACCTGTGGAATAGACTGGACAAAGAGATCGTCCAGTCTAAAAACTTAAATGAGTTTAAAGCTAAATTTGACTTAGTGAGAAACAGAGACGGGACCCCACGAGCGTAGCTCATTTCCTGTATATCACAATTAGGTAAACACACACACACACACACACACACACACACACACACACACACACACACTGCACAACCCTTTAGGTTGCATTCATTGTACATGCACATCCATCGAGCAACACCAAAATTTCCTACACGCCACACCTCGGTCAGTATGTCTGCACGCTCCCATCATGCACTGTACTCCTGGTAGTACAAACCGCGTACACGGCCAGTTTGGTAACACCCACATTTTCTCTCCCAGTATAGCCTAAGTCAGTTATATTCTTATTAGTAATGCCTGACGCCAGCTAAGTGATGTTACCACTTGGATAAGCTAAATAGTAAGCATACACATGTGATAATATGGTAATTCATCAAATGCAACTTTTGACTGTCTCACCTGCCCTCCAGTGTTCATTCAACCAGATATCACTGATGAACTTTTAAAATGTTTGTCTCTAGCTTCAGTATTAAAGTACCACAATAAGCATTTTACTTGCTATATTTTTTTTTTTTTTTTTTATAAATAACAGAATGGAGAAAGGAAAAACAAATGAGTAAAAAAAAATAATAATCCAAACACCAGATTACTGGTGTCCTCTGTTCATAAAATATCTGTAACAGTTAGACTTGAACAGTTGTGGGTTGAAATTTGGAGGAAAACAACTCTGGGGAAGCGAGTTCCAGAGAGATGCAGTTCGGGGAATGAAAGAATTCTGATAGGCAGAAGTTCTGCAATATGGATGAGTGACATTCTAGTCATGAGCGCTACCAGATGCCCGTGTAGCACGAGGGAAGGCATGGAGAGGTGGCACCATGGACGCAACTTCATCTGAGCATTTGCCAAAAAAATATTTGTAAAATAATGCAAGGGAGGCAACATTTCTTCTTACTTGCAGGGGACTTAGTTTATATGTAATGGCAGGGTTGTTAATGATTCTAACAGCTTTGGCTGAATTTTGTCTAGTTGTCTTAATGTAACCTCTCCACAACCATTCCACAAGGGTGAGCAATATTCAAGCTGAGAGCGCACATGACTCTTATAAATTATGGCTAACTGCTCATCAGCGAAGAAGTTACGGACTCTGTACAATAATCCAAGTTTCTTTGAGGCGGTTTTAGCAAGTGATCTGACATGAGAGGTCCAGCTGAGGGCACTGTTAAGTGAGATGCCAAGAATTTCAATACTTTTGGAGATGGGAATATTAGTAGCACTGAAAGTAATGTATGAATCTGGCAATATCTGTCTATTTGTAAACTGTATATATTTAGTTTTACAAGCATTAAAAGAGACAAGGTTGTTTTGTCCCCATTCACTGATTGTAGATAGATCTTGATTTATGGAGATGGCAGTACTGAGTTGAGAGGTGGAGATATTAGACTTTGTAAATGGATGTCTGAGTGTGAATGAACTATGTAGTGTTGAGTCATCTGCATATGAGTGAATGGGATTGTGGGTGACAGATAAGAGATCATTAATATGAACCAGAAATGGGGTTGGCGCCAGAACTGATCCCTGCGGCACGCCGGCGTTAATTAAGTTGAAATTGGAATATACATCATCTACTTTTACTCTTATTTTCCTGTCACTAAGATGTGGGGTGCTGGTGGCTGAACTGGAGACGTACTTGGCTTTCAGCTGAGAGACCCCGGGTCTGATTTCCTAGTCGACCACAGATATTTTAGACATGATCTCCTTACCTCAAACCTATTTGCATCGAGAACTGAAATAGGGACCGTAATTTAGATTCGGTCGGTACGTGTTGTAACATTTGGATGTTTTCATTGTCAGGCACGTGGCCTTACTGTTCATGAGTGGTTGCGCATAATTCTTACACCCTCCCTTTGTATGATAGTGATAAGAAAACTTACAAGTACTGAAAAGTAATATGTCATCCTTGTGTAGAGCGAATTTATTAGTTACAAAATTCTATAACAAAACTATGAGCACTCACCGACACCAAAAGGCAAAAATCCATCCTTCTTTAGGGAGAACTTTCCATCGTCATCCAGCCAGCGCTCAGGACGGAACTGGTCAGGGTTGTCCCAGTGGAGTGAGTTGTGATGAATGAAGACGTTGGCACTGTTTATCACGGTACCCTGTGCATAGAGTAAAGACGGTGTTTATCAAGCCCATTTCTTTACCCCCATCATGGCCGACGCAGGTCACCTTACATGTGAGTTTGTTTCTAATGGGACGAACTTTCAGTTCTGTTGATGGCCAAATTTAGTCAAACAGGAGGGTCGATTTGACTGTAAGACTTTTTTTTTTTTTTTTTCTAAACTGACGGAGATCCCTAACCCATTCTAGCTCAGCTGATAGGCAAATGCATTCAGACTGAAAGATGGATTTGACTGTACCGTGTCTCCTTCCCCCCCTAACCTGACGAGGTACTTAAACACTACCCTCTCAGTTGGCTAAATATAATCAGAATGGTAGGTCGAGTCGACCATTGCGTGTATTATCTCACTGAAGATATCTAACGTCCTTCAGCTCAGTTGATGACCAGTCATATCTGAGAGGTAATTTAACTAATAATCAAGGAGATTGACGGATAGTTCATAACTAAGAATCATCGAATTTCTGTCGGATGAAAACAAACCAGTTATAGTAATCAAGGTAAGTTGTTCCTACCTCAGAACTAAGGCTTGTCGAATTTTATGCAACCACGACTTTGTACTTGAGTTGTGGCAGTGGATCACTTCCGTCAAGCGAAAACGGACTCACTATAATGATACTATCATTAAATTTCCACATGCACTTCTTACCATGTTTAGAAAAAGCCCCGAACACCTACATTATACCTTACAGTTTACTTATAATTAAACGGTAAAAGCCTATCTGTTGTTATCCAGTCGAGGTGTAGGGGCTCGAGGCTAGGCAGTCGTTGTGCAGCACATTTTACACATTCGATCTGGTGCTGTATTTTTCTTTTATTTTTGCATCATCTAGTTCAACTTAGGAGAGCTCCCCCTGCTACTGAAAGGATTGAGGAAGGCTATAGCTAAACCCTCCAGTGTGAAAAATCTCACCTAAGCTAAATAAAATAGTCAAAGGATAGCAAGGACTGGAAAGGCGAACTGTGGCTGACCAGTCTACATCGCTTAGTGGATCACATGATTAAAAAAAAAAAAAAAATCTCAGCGATCGAACTCATACGAATGATCGGGCTTTCGTGCAATCTCTCCGTCTTGAATGTTGTGGTGTGCCAAGACAGATACATTAAAATATGAAGCCAGTCACGAATAAGTGCTGTGGAAAGGATGTTGAGCCGTAGTATTGCCTTTTTCCCTCTTTAAGTTGCAAAAGGACGATAATCTAAGTCAAGTTAAGGTGAAAAGACAATAGTGATCTGGTGGTTTAGAACACCCTATACAGTAGTCGGTCCGCATTCACTTGGCGGAGACTTAGTGCATTTCCCGTGTCTCAGTAACAGAAGAAGGCAGCACAGTCGCAACAGATCATTTTCATAGCACTACTGTGTGACAAGCATCATATTGTAGCGTTATTCTATCGTCATAACTCACCATTCAAGATAGAAAGATGGAAAGCAAAGACCGAATTAAAGTGAAAAGATTTCCACTTGCACCTCTTACCTTATTCTCCTAAAGCCTCCTGCAGACCTATGCCAAACATAAATAAATATTTATTCCCTTCAGTCCAATTATGTATTTTCACTTTTATTAGTTGTTGGACAATGTTTCTAACCGCGTCAGTGCAAATGGTATCTCCAGTTCTTATCAAAATCCTCCGGAAATCTGAAATAAAATATGAAGAAAATCCATCCCCTGGCTGAAGGAGGCTAAATATACGAGAGAGAGAGAGAGAGAGAGAGAGAGAGAGAGAGAGAGAGAGAGAGAGAGAGAGAGAGAGAGAGAGAGACTTGGAGAGTGGAAATCGCAGACGTAATAGGAAGAGGATCACCAGGCAGAACAGAAACATCGTGGCGAAATTAGGGTCTTTATTTGCTGACGTTTCGGAAAATGTTTATTCCATCTTCAAAGCAAAATCTACAATCGAGAAATATACACAGTTAAGATTTTTACATCCTATATCGATGAAAACATGACTAAAAACATGAATGTACATAAACAAAGTCCATTATAATACCGCGTTCGTAAACCAGTAAGTAATCAAATATAAAATGAAGGGGGTAGGAGTAAGAAAACAAAACGTATCTGTATAATAATAATTGCAATACGGTAAAAGGAAAAAAAAAATTACCTGGTGAGGAAAACAAAACAGTTCACAGGAAGCCGTGTCACTGATTGAACGGTTAAAGCGATATTGGTACAAAGCTTCCATAATGGGAAAGTCCGTGTCATTGCTGCTGCCAACAAGAGCTGTGAAGTGGAAATGAGAGAAAGGATGGTCATTCCCTCTTCACAGTTGTTGGTGGCAGCAGCAATGACACAGACCTTCCCATTATGGAAACTTGTACGTACCAATATCGCTTTAACCCTTCATTCAGTGACATGGCTTCCTGTGAACTGTTTTATTTTCCACACTAGGTAAGTTTTTTACAGTATTTCACTTATTATTTTACAGATACATTTCGCTTTCTTATTCCTACCCCCTTCATTTTAGATTTAATTATTTATCGGTTTACGAACGCAGTATTTTAATGGACTTGGTTTTGTACAGTCATGTTTTTAATCTTGTTTTGATCGATAAAAGATACAAAAATCTGAACTGTGTCTATTTCTCGATTGTAGATTTTACTCTGAAGATGGAATAAGCATTTTCCGAAATGTCAGCAAATAAAGACCCTAACTTCGCTACGATGTTTGTGTTCTGCCTGGTGATCCTCTTCCTATCTATCTATCTATCTATCTATATATATATATATATATATATATATATATATATATATATATATATATATATATATATATATATTGTTCCGTGTGTAAGAATGTATATATATTTTTATGTACAGTATATTGTGCGTGTATGTATGTACAGTGCATGCGTGTCGCTGGACGTGTGTGTATGTGCGTCGATGCTGTGTAAGCCAGCATCTTCGCACATGCTCTCGCTCATGTTGTTGCCTGTATAGTGCGTACACACACATAAAGCCTTAGTTAATTCTGTTTGCTCCCTCAACGTGGGTGTGACTAAAATTGTTTATAGTATCAGTAACTTACGATGGAACTTAAACTGGCTACATAAAGATTTGTATTCACCAGCGATATTTATAACGTTTGGAGTATGGGGGAGAGATTAATTTGCTTATCTCTTTTCTGTATATTTCTCGTCTGGTCTCCAGCTGCGTGTTGACGCGTGCACGCAGTCGGAGGGTATATAAGGCAGAGAATTTTGAATGCAGAGAGAGGAAAGAGCGATGAACCATAGAAGAGTCCAGACGTGCCGATCCTGCTACTGCTTCAACCTCTCCTGCTGCTGCTCACGACCCATTGAGGGGGGGGGCCAGACAACAGGCCTAGGCCTTCTACGGCCCAGCTGAAGATCAGAGGTGCTGTGGTGTGGTTATACATTCAGGCGGGGTACGGTTTTATCAAACGCCAGGACACTGGCACTGATATTTTGTTCACCATCAGGTGATTGTTAACCAAATCCACGGCATTTCCAGCGCTCCCTCAGTGATGACGAGACGGTCGAGTTTTCCCTCTTCGGAACACCCAAGGGTCCTTTGGCTAGGGACGTCACCAGACCGGGAAGGGCTGTCGTGCAGGTCTCGGCCTATGCACGGCGGCATCCCACGGTTTGTCGGCACCAGCCCAGGGATCCGGGGTGTTTGGAAGTCATCGAGATGTGCATTGTGATGGCGAAGGTGTTTTGTGGGGGTGATAAGAGGGTCTTGCGTGTTCTACCTAAGATCTTCAAGGAGAATGGGCTGCCTAACCTTGTCATCCCTGAGTGCTTTGTCCACGATGTGCACACAGTCCCTTGGGGACGGGAGCGTTGGGCTTGCCAGGCTCGACCGGCAGCTCCTCGCCAGGCTCTGAGGAAGAGGCTTAGGCTGGAGGCCCCTCTCAACTGAAGGACGGCCTCTCAGGTTAACAACCTGGACCCGATCCTGACCAACGATACGACCACGGCAGAAGTACACCAGCTGCCAGCAATGTCTGAGGAGGAGCGGGACTCAACTGACATCGCCTCCATGGCCGAGGAAACGTCGACCGGCTCCTCGGCCGAGGAGGAAGTCGGTGAGTCCCCCCCCCTCCTCAGACAGAGGAGGGCACCCCATCTCGCCCTCCCATTATCGACCTTAAGGATCGGCTAGACGTAGCCTCCTATAGACACCTGGCTCTCAGCGCTCACACCCGGTTGCACCAGCTCGGAGCAACGACATATTTCACCCTCTATGATCTGCTCCGGGCAGCTGACCAGGGTGGGGATTTAAGACCAGTGCTGATTATCAGGGGGTAGGAGGTATGTCTAGCCGACCTTAGAGCTTTTTATTATATGCTACCACCTCGACTGTCCCCCTAGATCGTCAGCATTGTGCGGTGAGGGAGTGGCTTGACTTCTGTCCATAAAAAAATTGGAGAGAGAGTTTTTGTGGGATTGGCATTGAGAGGGAGTGTTTGGACTGGAGATCAGAGAGGGAGGAGAAGCAGTATTTTGTGTGTTGTATATATTTCTGAACATCTTTTCACTTCGTATCAACAACCAATTGCAAGTATTGTTTTTATTGTATAATATTTGTGTCAGTCGAGTGCAGTTTAGTTATCTCTTTTTGTATGATTTTGTTTCTTTTGTCTGGCAAGGTTGTTCCCAGACTTTAGTGTAATTGTTCAGGGTATTACCAGGTTGCTTGTTTTTTTCATTCTTTTGTGTTTCATTATCTCATTGTAAATGTTGTAAATGTTATTACTGTGTCCCCCCCTGTGGCGGGGGGGACACAATCTGGCCACACTATGGAGTGTAACTACTACTTTGTGGCTAGGTTGAGTTAGGAAGAATACCGCCACCATATTCCCTGCGTGTCGTAAAAGGCGACTAAAAGGGGCGGGGTGAGGGGACTAGGGACCCCCTCCTCTGTTTTTTAGTTCCTAAAAGAGACAGGCCAGAGAAAGGGATAGGGGATTGAGTTATCCCCGTACCCTGAAGATTGGGTCAATTAATGTGCATGGATGTAGTACGATTGAGGCTAAAAGGGAGGAAATTGGGAGAATGTTTGTGAGAAGAAGGTTGGATGTGTTAGCTTTGAGTGAAACGAAGATGGAAGGGAAGGGTGAGTCTCTGTTTGGAAGTGTGATTGGAAGATTGTCTGGTGTTGATAGAGGAAGGGCAAGAGAAGGTGTGGCCTTGTTAGTGAGTCCGGAAGTACAGGAGTGTGTGACTGAATGGAAGGAAGTGTCATCGAGACTGATGTCGGTGAAAGAAATTTGAACGTGAGTTGTGGGTGTTTGTGGGTGCATATGGCCTTGGTAGTGAAAGGGATGAAGAAGAGAGGGAGTCATTCTGGAATGATGTTGATGAGTGTCTGCAGAGTTTTGGAGCGAATGTGAATGTGGTAATGATGGAAGATCTGAATGCTAGAGTGGGAAATGTAGCAGTTGGAGGTGTAGTTGGTATCCATGGTTTGCCTGGAAGAAATGAAAATGGGGAACGAGTGATAGGGATGTGCGTTGAGCAAGAGATGGTTATTGGAAATACTCTGTCTGAGAAGAAAGATATTTATAAGTACACATGGGTGAGACAGGAGGGTGGAATGGTTGTGGATAAAGCATTGATGGACTATGTGGTTGTGTCTAGGAATGTAATAGGAAGATTGTTGGGTGTGAGAGTTCTGAGAGGGGAGGGTGGAGGTATGTCTGACCTCTACCTGGTGGAGGGAAAGTTAAGAGTAGGTAAGAGATGGGTGAGAGCTAGGAGGGTTAGGTGTGGCAGGGAGGTTTTGAAAGTGAGTTGGATAAAAGAGAGAAAAATATAGAGTATCAGAAGAAATTGAAAGACGAGTGGAACGCAGTGAAAGATCAGGAAAATGGCAGTGTGGAGGAGGAATGGCAGTTGTTTAAGAGTGCTGTGGTGGGGCATGCAGAAGAGGTGTGTGGTGTGAGATGTGTGGGTGGTGGTGTAAGAAAAGGAAGTGAATGGTGGTGCGAGGAAGTAAGGATGGCTGTGGCTGAGAAGAGACGTGCATATGAAATGTAGCTGTAGAGGAAGGATGAGGTGTCATATGAAAGATATAAGGAAAACAGGAATAGGGCGAGAAGGGCTATGCGTGATGCTAAAGTGGCAGCAGATGAGAGGTGGGGTAGGCGGTTGACTGAGAATTTTCAACAGAATAAGAAAATGTTCTGGAAGGAGGTTAAAAGGGTGTAAAAGGGAGAGTCTGGGAAGGAAGAGCGAGTAAAAGCAGAGGATGGAAGGATGTTAACTGAGATGGATGCAGTAAGGAAGAAATGGGCAGAGTATTTTGAATGATTGTTAAATGTAAAGGAGGAAAGGGTGGCTGAGATTGTGGCGGATGGAAGGGTGCAAGGAATAACTGTGTTTCGGGAGAGTTGAATGATTCTTTGATCACCAAGGAGGAAGTGGAGAAGGCAGTAAGGGAGATGAAAACAGGGAAAGCTGCAGGTATAGATGGGTGTGCTGTGGAATGCCTGAAGGGTGGTGAAGTGATTATTGTTGACTGGTTAGTAAGATTGTTGAATGTGTGCTTTGTGAAAGGTTTGGTGCCAATTGACTGGGCAAGTTCTTGTGTGGTCCCGTTGTATAAAGGCAGGGGTGATAAGTATGAATGTACTAGCTTTAGGGGTATAAGTCTGTTGAGTGTTGTAAGTAAGGTGTATGGCAGAGTGTTAATTATGAGAGTTAGAAAGGGTACGGAGGGAGTGATTGGTAATGAGCAGTGTGGCTTTAGGAGAGGGAGGGGATGCGTGGATCAGGTGTTCACTGTGAGACAAGTGTGTGAAAAGTATTTAGCAAAAGGGAAGGATATGTTTTGGGCATTCATGGATTTAGAGAAAGCATATGATAGAATTGTTAGGGAGGCTTTGTGGACTGTTTTAAGATTGTGTGGACTTGATAGTAGATTACTAAAAGGGTGAAAAGTTTTTATGCAAATAGTAGAGCGTGTGTAAGAGTTGGAAATGCTGTGAGTGATTGGTTTCCCGTGAGAGTGGGGCTGTGACAGGGATGTGTGATGTCGCCTTGGTTGTTTAATATTTATATGGATGGTGTTGTAAGGGAGGTGAATGCAAGAGTTTTAGGTGGAGATCTGAGTCTGGTGAATGTTGATGGTGGAGAGTGGAATTTGAAGCATCTGCTGTTTGCAGATGCTGCTGCGGTGGTGGCTGATTGAGAGGAGAGATTGAGACAGTTGGTAGAGTAGTTTGGAAGGGTGTGTGAAAGGAGGAAATTGAAAGTAAATGAGAATAAGAGTAAAGTGATGAAGTGTATGAGGTTGGTAGATGGTAGGTGGATGTATATAGTTTTGAATGGTTGTCAGGACTCCATATTATTAATACAAATCATAACAGAAAGCATGATGGAGAGATAGATAGATAGATAGACAGCACCAGACAAGGTGTGGGAACGGGAAATTAGCTTGCAACTCTTTAAGTGAAGGAATGTTGATCATGCACCGGAAGCAGTACATACACACAGACATACAGTGTTTTAGAAGCTTCCACGACAGTAGAGCACACGTGACACGTTGTTGTTGTTCGGATATTTGCCCCACCATATGGTGGGGACACGGGCAAACAAGAGAGCCCGTCAGAGGTGCACATGAGGCGCAAACTTGAATTATCGAGGGGGAGGGTAGTCCCTGACCGTTTGGAGTAGAATATTGAGGGAAGCGCGGGTGACAATGCCAGCAGCATCCATAGAGTCATCTCCGGACCATGCCAGTGCTGTGGCAGGTTGAGGCCTAAGCATGGTAGTGGCAGGGCAGTGAAGCAGATAGTGAATGAGCGGCTCCATAGAACTAGCTAGACAGTGGGTACACGGGTCTGGCTCTGCGCCAATAATCTGCCTATAGCCAGGGAACCCCAGATGCACGCGCCTGAGCCTCACTAGAAGATAATTGGGTGTACTCGGAGGAGGTGACAGCAGGGAATAGGACGTGGCAGTGGCATACCAGGTAGCAGAGCGAGAGCCCTCCGTTACCCAAAGCCGATGATCCTCTATGGATTGCCCGCCGATGGTAGCATTTAGAGTGCGGATGAGGTGCGATGGGCCGGGGCGCAGTGGAAATGTTATATCAGGGAGAGAGCAAGCTGCCCGTGCTGCACCATCCGCAAGCTCATTGCCGCGGATACCAACATGTCCAGGGAGCCAGTGGAGGATGATATTAGCACCCCTGCGGACAAGAAGGGATGCAAATGTATAAATGGCCGTGAGAAGAAAGATATTGTCCCGAAGGGAAAAGGAGCAGAGTCTTTGCAGGGAGGAAAGAGAGTCAGTATGAATAATGACGTGGTGGCGATGATGGTGATGGGCGTGTCGCAAGGCACCCAAAATGGCAGCAAGCTCTGCTTGGAAAGCTGAGACACCCTGGGAGAGTCGCCAAGACTCTACCAGTTGACCAGAAACAAAGGCTGCCCCAGCAGAGCCATCAGAAGAAACTGAGCCATCAGTGAAGTAGACGGCCGAGTCCGGTGAGGCTAGAGTCGCTACTCTGCTTAGCCCCTCCTGACGGAGGAGTGCAGGAAACGAGGAGCAAGGTTTAGCCTCCGAGGGACCAAAAATGTGAAAAAGCGGGGGATCCCATGGTGGTGGTTCCGCGTATCCCGGAAAAGGGGAGTCAGGATCCTGACAGAGGCTCTCTGCAGCTCCCAACCCATGAACAATGGCAGCTGTATTGCGGGCCCAGTCACGCTGAGGGGCCTGCACAGGTGGGCGACACAGAAGCCGTTTTAAGAGTGCCGAGACAGGCAGGTGGGGCCAGCACTGCACCAGCTGTAGAGTGATGAGCACCGCTCGTAGCGCAATACGACGTGCCAGAGATGGCAAACCACCTTCCATTCGCAGATTAACCACCCGGGTCCAACGTGGAGCACCCAGCATGACACGGAGGGCATCGTTCTGGATGACCTCCAGAGATCGAGACACTGGTGGAGTGAGGCCAGTCAGACAGATGGCGCTGTAGTCCACCAGAGATCGGATGGCGTGAATACAGAAAGTCCGGAGGACAGAAAATGATGCCCCCAAACTCCGCCTGGAGAGGTATCTAAGAGCAGCCATTCGGGTGGAAGCATGTTCCCTCAGATACCGAACGTGACAAGCAAAGGTGAGACCCCCATCTAGCCAGACCCCCAGATACTGGTAGACGGTGACCAGGGAGAGCTGATGACCTCCAAGCAGCAGTGGAAAGTCGGGGGGGCGGAGGCCAAAAGGCAGACACTTCGTCTTGGCGAAATTGATCTTTAGGCCTAGCTCGGTGCACTTGGCGTGCAGCCGAGAAAGGGCCAAGTCCGCCTGTGCGAAGCAGTCTCTCCTTGTAAAGACGAGGGCCAGATCGTCAGCATAGCAAAGAAGAGTTATGCCAGGCCCATATTCCACAATTAGGAGCTCCTCCATCAGGACGTTAAAGAGGAGAGGGCTCAAAATGCTTCCCTGGGGGGTGCCATTAGGATGAGGATGAAAAGGGGAGAGGTGCCCCTGAAAGCGGACCCCCGCAGTGCGTTCACTGAAAAAGTCCTGGACCCTGAATATGAGCCTGCCCCCTACTCCCCTGGCCGCAAGAGCTGCCAAGATAACAGTGGGGTTCACCAGTTCGAAGGCCTTCTCGAGGTCGAGGAAGATGGCCATCCCCCGTCCGCCCCTCAATTCCCCAAGGAATGATGCAAGGCAGTGGGTGGCACTCCTGCCTGGATGATAGGCATAAATCCTTGGGTGCAGCGGTCCCAGCCGCCAAGCAAGACGAGCCCGCACAACCCTCTTAGCTGTCTTAGCAATGCAACTGAGCAGGGAGATGGGGCGCATGGCAGTGGGATCGCAAGGCTTCGGAATCGGGTGGATAACCGCCATCTTCCACGACCTCGGTAGATGCCCCTCATACCACGAGAGGTTGAGCAAATCAAGCAGACGCTCTCTACCGCAATCTCCAGCATGAGATAAAATGGAGTACGTGACCCCTTCGAGGCCCGGCACAGTATCCTCCCGGCGCCTCAGCGCTTTCTGAAGCTCTCCGCTGGTGATTGGACAGTCAGCGGGGTCAGGTGTATCACACGCTGTCTGAATGGCTGCTATGCGAGAGGCGGACAGCTGCATTTGTAAGGCTCGGACGGACTGCGGGAGATTGGAAGAGGCTGAGCGGTCGGCGAAATGCTGGGCAAGACGGCCGGCCTCAGCGGCAGGGTCAGGGTGGGAGGGCGGACGAGGAGGACGTGGATCAGAGATGGACCTGATTCTCCCCCACATCTCACGGAGAGTGGAGTGAGAATCTAGGGTACGACACCATCTGATCCACGCCTCCTCTTTAAGGCGACGCTTTTCAGAGACCACATGCCAAGTGACAGCAACCAGGTACCGGCGGTGCGGAGATGTTCGGCGCCGCCGGTACTCCCTGCGTGCTGCATTCAGCCTCCGGTTCAATTCCCTGACCCTGTCGCAGTAAAACCAGCCGTCTCGGTAGCATCTCGCCGAGCGCCGCTGCAATGGAATGGCAAGAGAGGCAGCGTGCGAAAAAATATTTGCTGCTTGATCTGCCCGGCTCTCGAGGTCTGAGGCGGGAGAAGATGTTGCAAAGGCCGCCGTGAGAGCACGGTCAAAGGCCGCCCAATCCGCCTTGCGTAGACCCCACCGTGGTGTGGGAGGTGGGGGAGGGGGGAGGAGGGCGAGAGGCAAGCCAACAAGAAGAGCGAAGTGGTCACTCGCAAGGTGTGGGTGGAGTGACCATGACGCCAGGCCTGACAGTGGGGTTGAAAAAGGAAAGGTCGAGGCAACCTTTCCCAATATGGGTGGGCTCTGTCATGTCGTTTAAGAGGGAGACACCACTCATCTCCAGAAGTAAAGAAATGTGCCGTCCTGCTTCATTGGATTGAAGAGGCGATGATAGAAGGGCGTGGTGGGCGTTAAAGTCACCTTCTATTATACTCGGCTCCCCTGGCAGCCTGGGAGAACAGATCACCCAACTCTAGGGTGCCTATCTGGCTCCGGTATACATTATATACCGTCAGGGGTGACGTAGCCAGGTGTAGAACCACGCCCTGGACCTCCACATCAGATCCACAGAAAGGAGGAGGGTCACAATCTGTGCATGCAATGTGCTCCTGGACCAGAACGGCACACCCTCGTGTGATGCCACGAACATACGGGAGGAGATGGGTGGTGTAACCCGAGAGATGAAAAGTGGAACTATCCGGGAGCAGGGTTTCTTGCAGTAGGATGACATGGGGACGGTCCCTGTTGGCCGCCTCCTGCAGAAGCAGGAGCTTGTGCCATGCTCCTAAACAGTTCCACTGAAGGAGTCGAAGGGGGGAGCCGTCCCGCCATCCGTAGACAGACAGAGACGGACGTCCTCCAGCAACGGAGGTGAGGCCATGGCTGTCGAGGGTGCCATGACGGGCATCGGTTGTTGCTCTGGAAGGGGGCGAGGTCGACTCTGCTGAGGGGTGGAAGACAGGGCAGCGGCCTTCCTGGGCTTGGCTCGCTTGAAAGAGCGAGACGGCTTGTGTGGGGGAGTCCGTGGTCCCCCTGTTGAGTGAGCTGGACGTCGAGGGGCAGGGTGGGTGTCGGGACCATGCAGTTTTCTGGCGATTGCGCGATTGACGATGCGATCGGCTACAGAGGCGATTGAGGTCGCCTTGAGGGTGATCCTCAGTTTGAGGGACACTGCTTGGGCAACAGCCACTGCAATCTGTGAACCCAGGTCCCGCAGATCCACCGCCATGAACGCAAGGACTGGTGAAGCAGGAGCAGTGGGTGGACTGGGTGTGGAGCCAGGTACTGGTGGCGGAATTGTCAGTGGCTGACTGGTTGCTACAGTGGGAAGTGGTGGCGAGACAGGCGGCTGTTGGCGGTGGACCTCTGCTGTGGTCTGGACCACAGTAAGAGCTGAGGGCAATGGAGAGAACTCCTGGTCGCTGAGAGGTGGTGGGCGCTGAATGAGAGGGCGGCGCTGTTGTCCCCAGATGAAAGTACCGGGGGGAGCTGGAGTGGCGCTGGTGGCCTGGTTCTCCTGCACAAAAGCAACCTGCCTCTCTCGACCCTGGTTCACTCGTTGAACCCTCGCGGGGCAACTGCGGTGCCAGGCGTGGTGTCGTCCTGAGCAATTGGGGCACTTGGCCGCAATTGGTTGCTTTGCCTTGAACCACTGCAGGCACTCGTCCGTGTCGTGGGCGCCACTGCACATGCTGCAGATGATGGGGTGGTTGCAGTTGGCACGGTGGTGCCCGTAGCGTTGGCACCGGTAGCAACGGAGTGGCTCCGGGGTGAAGGGGCGAAGGTGATATTCTCCCCAGTTCCCCAGGTCGATCGCAGGGATCAGAGGACCCCGCAGGGTGACGATGACCTGTCGAGTCTCCTCCCTGGTCCGCGCTTTCTGGCAGCGGGTTGCCTCTTCGACCTGAGGGTGCTGAAGCAGTATCTCCATAGGCATTCACAAGGGATAACCCATGACAACTGCCTTCGTAGACTGTTGGCCGGGCGTCAGCTCGACTAGCTTGACAGGGCAGGCCTCGTCCTGCAGAGCTGTTCTCAAGAGGTCGTAGGCTCCCTTGTCCTTCGGCACCAACACCGAGCTTCCATCCCGACCTATCAGGTTGGAGCAGCGTAGCCCTGGCAGGTGACGCTCTAGTGCAGCCACGGCGTCGTAACTCGTCACATGCCCGTCCTGTACTGGCACACGGAAAGCTGGCAATGCAGAGCGGGGCGGCGGATGCACAGCTACTGACACGGAGGGACGAGCAGCAGAGGGACCCCTGAGGGGAGGCCCAGTGCGTACTGCCAGAGAAGGGCCGTTTCCCTGGCGACCACGCCTCGATCCCTTGCGTACCACGGGGGTGAAGCCCTCATCATCATGCAGAGCAGGATCAGCAGAGGGGGAGATCTGAGTCGCAGCAGGAACCTCCGACGGGACCTCCAGCCGCTTGAGAATACGAGGAGACCTAGCCGGCCTAGGCTCGTGAGAGGGTGCGCAGGTGGGAGTGCGAGGCTGCGGACCGAGGGCTTGGTTCACGGGAGTGCCTTGCCGTGGATTAGGGCTGGCAACTGCATGTAGGGAAGCTGAAGTGCCCTTGGTGGAAGAGAGAGGGTGGAGCAGGTGCAACCTCCTCCATAGCCTCATGTCGGCGGGCTGCCTTAGCAGAACGGGTAGAGGCACCACGCGAGCGAGGTACCGCTCCCGTAGACTTTGGTAGAGAGGGGTCAGCACAAGAAACCTCGTGAGCTGACGAGTGGGAGCTTGAGTCGGAAAAGTGACGCTCCAGCTTCGTGCCTGTAGCAGGACACGGGTTGGAGAGCCTCGACTGAGGGAGCGGGAGGCGGGAATGCCCCTGGGGCCTAGGGATGCTAGATCCCTTCATACTGCTCACACAAGCAGCAAAAAAAACTCAGTCAACACACACACACACACACACACACACACACACACACACACACACACACACACACGCACCTCACACACACAACCACTCAAACAGCACAAACAAAAAACAGCAAAAGTGGCCAAGGTCCCTACAGTGACGGGCAACCTATGCTCCCCGCCCTCTAAAGGGCGATGGGAGGCCCCGCCACTGCCCCTTTCGGGTCTTCCCTAAACTAACAGAGCCGCCCTCACTGCCTCCTATAACCAGGCCCTAAAGGCCCCCCTTCATGGAAGTGCCCTAACGGCACCCCTTCAGGGTTCGGCGTTGTACTACAGTGAGGGACACTAAGGCAGGCCAAAAAAAAAAAAAAAACACCCACACACACACACAGTCACAAACACACACACACTCCCACTCACACCCAGGCAATCGGAGACTAAGTCCCAGAAAAACCTGGAAAACAGCAAAAAATTCTTCCTCAATGCCAGAGACTAAGTCCCTAAACAGGCAAAAAGCGAGGAAAACGGACGAAAATCGCCACGAGTAAATGAAGCAGAGTTCAAATCTCGAGAGAAATCGGCCAGATCTCCACACCCGACAAAGTCTGAGCTAGGAGTCCACGTGACACGACCCTTGCTACACCAGAAGGTAGGATTCTGAGATCAGAAGGAGACTGGCCGTAGAACCAGCAGGTAGTGGAGAGAGTGAATAAGAAGAGGGGTCCAACTAGACTTTGTATATTAAGTCTCTATAATACATACGCTGCTCAACTTAGACTTTCTCTGAAGATAATAAATCAAGATCAGCTCCCTGTATTCATTGTTAACTCCTGCACTTCAATTACCAAAATAACTTTAACCAGAACTCAAGACTCACTTATTACAAGAATTAAGAGTTACATATATATAAATGCTGGCTACAAAGCTTTAACATTAAATGGTGGCAGTAACGAATGAGCCTACGAGTCTATGAGTCTACGAGCATACAGTAGCAACGACGAGTTACGACCGAGGATCAACA
Organism: Coenobita brevimanus; assembly: GCF_032717465.1. NCBI lineage: Eukaryota > Metazoa > Arthropoda > Malacostraca > Decapoda > Coenobitidae > Coenobita > Coenobita brevimanus. Next base: position 14,758,287 of record NC_136999.1, read on the forward strand.
AGCTCTACGATTAACTGCAAATAACAGGTCTACAAGACAACTTTATAATCTTCACGCAACTTCAAGCAGCAGCAAGAAGAACAAAAACCAAAGCAAGTAAAGGAAAAGAAAGACCAGAGCAACAAGTACAAAAACCCCAACACTCTCTCCCGCCTACCTCCATCGCTAACGCAGAGGTCAAGACACGGCAAAACACCAGAGCCACATTTATAACACATCTTACTCACCTTTCCTCACCCAGGTTACTCATCGCTACTCAGTTACTCACCACAGCTACCAGTGTGGGAAGTCGACATCACCATGTGTATCTGCTGAGACGACATCACCATGCATGTTAGCTGAGACAATGCCACGCCAATCAACGTGTGACTGACACCAAGCACTTCTCACCCACTACTCATTACTCATTATTCACATAGCTCCTACTCATACTCATTTATTTCCACAGTATCGAGTGGGAATTCGACGTTCTATGATGAGGTTCGCCTGTGACTACAGCTGTTAACCACTACATTCACCAGGCCATGGAATTTCCTGAGTAATATCGTCCATCAACACAGCCCTAGAATTATCGAGAGGAGATCTTCATTCAACTCTGCATTTATCTTCCGAGATCAACAGTTGCTTCGACACGCCTCTTCGATCTGTGTCAAGTGGTTGTAATTATACTTACTCATTTCTTCTCAGTGCTAAAATTAGATATATTCAACTCCTTTACTTATTTTTATATATGCACTTGTACACTCACTATCTATCATTTATTACAACTCATTTACTCATCTATTTAGTAAGGACATAAACAAAAGACGTATTTCATAACACCATACCTTAGCAACATGAATTCTTTTTAGATAAATGCTATGACAGGAATATTTTCGCCCCCACCCGTGTTAATACCAGATGATACACAGTTAGCACCCACTGTGGGTATACAATTAGGAGAGCACCAGGGCAACACACCCATCGTACAAAATTCACCACAAACTAAAGATAAAGAAACAAATACATCAGTTCTAGATGATGAGTGGCGAATCCCCTCTGATCCAGCGAGTGAGGACTTAGTCTTTGCCTTGCATACTTATGAAAATATACTTGACATAGTTCATCGTTCAGGGATAATCTATTCCTCTCGCAACGATAAACAAGTCCAAGTTAAATTAACAGAGCAACCAGTGAAAATGAACACCACAGATCAAGCTCGGATATTCGTTTACCACGAGGATAAAACTGCCCCGAAATTCTCTGGCACAGAAAAAGATCGTATTGACATCATTTCTTTGATCAATCAGTGCGAACAGATCTTCATCAAGAGGCACATTAAGGATGAACAAGAGAAAATTGCTATTTTTTCCTCTTGGGTTAGCCAGGAAAGATGTCCGGCAGGCGACTTACAGAGGTCAGATAAGCTCCTCAGAACTAAGACATATGATGAATTTATAACTTAATTTTTGAAGAAATTTTCTGGAGGTATGAACTTCTTGCCAGGTATAATGCCAGAATTACATAAGATTGTAGATCTTGTAAGGGAGCACACTACAAATCATGTGCTCAGTGAAATAACTGCTGATGTCTCCACGATCAAAAGGTCATTATCAGCTACCTTAGAAAACTAAAACTGGGTAACAGGAGATGGAAAGATGTCCCCAGACCTCGTCGTGGACATCATTGGTTATGTACCTGCCTTGTGTAAATTACCTGATAGGACCCTTAAGATCGCCAAGATGATCGCGTACACCCCAGGCATGTGCTTACTAGACTTAATGAACGAGGTAGAGATACATTGTAGCAAAGCAGGGATGACTGAAATACAGTCACATTCTAGTGGAATGGGAGTACCTGAGACAGTATCAACTGTGAAAACAGCTACAACTACCCCAAACAGAGAACAAAATCGATCGCGAACCGAAAGCAGGCAGAGCAAACAACTAAACGTGTCAAGGGTAAGATCACAAACACCAGGCTACAGGCAGTTTCATAAGGTTCCGCGCAGCCTAAGCAGATCTCGCGCCATAGACACAACTAAATATGGGAAGTCACCTCGTAGATCACAGTCAAGAGATGGGTCCATTCTATGTCAATATTGTGCAAAACCAGGACACACAAAGAATGAATGCTTTATCAAAACAAAAGAGGATAGACAAAAGACACAAGGATTTGGTCCTTTCTGTAGACATCATCGGTGCCAAGGGCACTGGACCAGTAACTGCAAAACAGTAGAAAAATTAGTGTCTGTGTTCAAATCGGGGGAAGACCAAGTCATGACAAAAAGGAACAAACGTATACCTCACATAGGAGGCATGTTGGGAAATGAGTGTATCTTGATACCAGGTGTATATGAGAATCAAAACGTTTCCTTATTTTTAGACACATGCTCTCCAGTGAACTTAATAACACAAGAAGAAATAAATAGAATTTTTAGAAATAAGAAGAAAGTAACGTTTCTGGAAGAATTTAATTAGACTTATATACAGTAGATGGAAAACAAATCACAGTAAAATGTATGATACTGTTAAACATCAGAGTCACAGATACTGCTAGACCAATCTCTGCATTTTTCTATATCGCTGAAAACTTGGCAGTTAAAGCTCATATGTTATTGGGCTTAAGATGCATGAGAACAGAGAAAATAACTTGACTCCCACAAATGAATGGAGTAGACTTTGATAATGAATTCATAGAAGAAATACCATCGGAGCCCTCACCGATTAGTAAAAGAGAACCAAAAAGAATTGGTAATATTAAAAGCTTAACAAACATACACAAACAGATCAGTGTATAGATCAACTCACCCCCCCCCCAGCTTCCATGATTAGAGACCCATGTAACAGTACTGATTTATCAGTTTTTCCCGCCCATCTCACCAATGATTTAGTTATACCACCTAATTCCTATATGAAAGTTACAATAAAGAGCAAATTACGGAATAGTGCTGTTCTTGTCTTAGAAGACTTATGCAAAATAAAGGGATTGTCAGTAGAAAACGCATTGTCAGATGAACAACGAAGGGCAAACTCAAATATTCATAATTAATCACATGAATGGGGAAGTACAGTTGAAAAGGGAGACTTGCATAGTTAATATTGAAAAATGTCCCGCCCCTTTGAAGGAAATAATTGTAGCTGGAGTGACAAGTGAGATAAAATCTACTGATAGAGAAAGCATAAAAGAGAATTTAATTCACTCAGGTGAATTTGATGAAGAAAATGATTTGTTAATCCTGCTGGAAACACACAGGGACACCGTAGCATTACCCGGAGAACACTTAGGGTGTACTAACCTGATTAATCACAATATTAATGTGCACCCAGATACACCACCAATTTTCATACCGGCCTACCGGATCCCACAATCTCAGCGTACACTCGCAAACCAGTATGTCGATGAAATGTTAAAACTTGGAATTATTGAGCCATCAGTCTCCTCGTGGAATGCCCCATTATTCTTCGTGCCCAAACGAAATGGAGAAATGCGTGCGGTAGTAGATTACAGTAAACTAAACAGTCACACAATCCCAGACTGATTTCCCATGCCATTGCTAAGCGACATCCTACAGAATATTGGACCAGAAAATAATGTATTTTCCACGATCGATCTGCTAAGTGGATATTATCAAATTCCTGTGGAACAGGAGTCACGTAAATACGCTGCCTTTTCCACAAATAGAAGACACTATCAGTATAGAAGGATGCCCATGGGACTGAGGACAGCCCCGGGCACATTACATATTGTCCGGAATTTTAGGACAAGGAATATTTGTTTATCTTGACGATATTATAATCACAACAAAAGATATCACACAACATCTCCAGAAATTAGACCTGCTCTTACAAAAGCTTGGTGATGCTGGTTTAAAAATTAAGCTTGCTAAATGCAAATTTTGCTTTAAGGAAATTAATTTCTTAGGCCAAAAATTAAGTTCTAATGGTATTCACACCACTGATGACAAAATACAGGCAGTGAGAGATTTTCCTGAACCCACTACGAATGACGAAGTTAGACAATTTTTAGGTCTAGCTGGGTACTATAGGTCATTCGTACCACAATTCTCTCATATAGCCTTTCCTCTATTCCAACTACTCAAAAAAGATGCTATATTCCAGTGGGAAGAAGAACAAAAACAAGCATTTACCAAACTAAAAATTAAACTAACAAGTGCACCTTGTTTGGCATATCCGGATTTCGCAAAATCATTTATTATATGTATATACACATGCATCAGTGAAAGGATTAGGGGCTGTACTGATGCAGGAAGATAAAAGAGGACAGAATCAACCAATTGCATTTGCCAGCAGACAAATAAAAGGTGCAGAGAAAAATTATTGCACTACAGACCTAAAAGGCACTTGCAGTGGTTTTTGCATTACAAAAGTTTCGAGATTTGGTATATGGTTACGAAATACAATTATTCACCGACCATAAACCGCTGGTGGGTATGTTTAAAGATAAACTATCTGCGAGGAGAGCAAGATGGAAATGTACAGTCGAAAACTACAATATACATATTCATTATATACAAGGCAAAATGAATATAGTAGCAGACGCATTATCTAGGAACCCGAACACAATTCAGGTCGCGGCATTAGATCTCAAAGGAGACATCCCAAACCACGATGATATCGCAAAAGCACAAAGACTTGATCCAATATGGTCTAAAGTTATATACAAGGTAGAAAGTGGAGATGACATACAATTACCCAAACTGCATGTACCACTCGAACAATTCACAACAGTCAATAATACTTTCTACAAGATCAACCCAGGACAACCAAAACGCCAAAGAAATACTAACCAATTGGTAGTACCTAATGACATGATACCCCATGTATTACGAACGATACACGATAGCCCACATGCAGGACATCCTTGTTACTGGACAACATCACGAAAAGATATAAACAATCATATGGACAGATGCGAATCATGTGCAAAACACAAAGGATACCCAATTTCACCTGCACCGATGGGTAATTACCCCGTACCACATCAACCATGGGACGTTGTCGCTGTTGATTTACTCAAGATGCCATTATCATACAATAATAACCAATACCTATTCGTAGCAACGGATCATTTTTCCCGTTATGTAATTTTAGTTCCAATTAAAGATAAAACAGCAGAGACAGTAGCAAAGGCAATAATAGATAACGTATTATGTCGCTTTACTACCCCAAAGGTACTAATAAGTGATAATGGAGGAGAATTTAATTCTGGTATCTTACAAAAAATATATAAACAATACAACATCAAAGAGGTTAACGTTTTAGCCTATCGCCCAGCATCTAAGGGGTTAGTAGAGAGACAAAACAAAAAGTATTAGATGTGCTACGACACATTCTCATTGAAAATTATGCAAGCTGGGATGATTGGATTCCCAGTGTAGAAGCCTCAATTAATGGATCTATAAATAAATCCATAGGTGACGCACCACATTTCATTATATATGGGACAGATTAAAAAAAACTACCATACGAGCTCCTAGAAGGTGACAGTCTGCCCATATACAATTACGATGATTACTCTAAACTCCGTTTACGTGAATTCCAGGACATACACAAAGGAGTAAAAAAACAATTGACTATGTCCAAGGAAGAAATGACGGAGGTATTTAATAAAAAGGCAAGAGATTCGCCTATCAGCTTAGGAGACATTGTCTATGGTATCATTCATACGAGAGACAATAAATTATCCCCAAAATTTGAGGGCCCATACAGAGCAATTAACATTAAAGCAAAGTTTTAATTAAGTCACTGTCAAGTGGCGAAGAGAAACAAGTTCATATTGACCATTTAAAACGAGTTTCAAGGGAACTATCCAATAATTATTCAGCCTCGGATACAACCGAACAAGCGAACGTAACTCATGAAACCAATCAAGAAAACAACAATAATTACAAAAGTAAATTAAGGTCATATACCAAACAATCAAACATAGGTGCAACTGTTCCAGTAAAATCTACAGTACATAATTTACGAGATTTAAATATCGATTTAAACTCCTTCTATAAATGAAATAACAATCAAGTTATTGATCTACGTTAGTCAACCGTAACGCACATCATCACTATCATCGACCACAGCATGACCATATTAGAAAATTAATAGATTTTTTTGTCGGTAGGTAACGATGAAGGGACTTATGCTATGGATTCTCCTCTACATAGCAAGAGGATATGCGCACTTAGACCCCCAACACATAGTACGGCAAGGATGCCTCATAGCTCCAACGGCCACGACGTCAATCGTAAAAGATGTCATGAGTACTGAAATAAGTCTGGATTACTTATATGAATTACCTTCTTATCTAGAAAAAATCGCAAGACCCATGAGAACCCTGGACTTCATGATAGGAGGCTATGTTTCACAAGCACATAACACAAAGGAAGTGGATGAAATAGTGAAGTTAGCGAAATGGAAAATTGAACAGGCTAAGTCAACTATGCTCATCATGATCCAAGATCTCCCATCTCATGGAACGGAGGTATTGGGCGACAAGAACAACACCACACGTACTCGCCAAAAGCGTGGTTTGTTCGACCTGGGTGGCGCAGTTCTTGGGAACATCTTTGGATTGGCTGCAGAGGAAGACCTTCAAGAAATAAACAACAAATTTAATAAAATAGCTCAGGTACTAACATACCAAGATAAATTCATCACAGGACATAACTCAGCAATGAAGACAATCGTGAAAAATCTGAACATGGCTAAAAACATGGCTCTCGAAAATGTAGATAAAATAAATGACATGGAAGGTAACATAACACTTTTCCAACACTTCATCATCATCACGGAACACATTGACACAATTCTACTCCAATTAGACAACACTAGAGTTCGTTACAGAGCGCTTATGCAAGGAATTTCGAATGCCGGTGATGGCAAGATCACAACTGACTTACTTCCAGTTCATGAGCTACGTCAGATAATTAGTCAAGGCATACATAAACATAAAATGAAGCCTTTGTTCCGAAGTAGGGAATTCATGCAGTATTATCCATATTTAGAAGCAATACTAACACCAACATCAGTAGTAGTTCATGTACCATTCATAACTGACGACCTGTTCACAGTATACGAAATACACCCCTTCCCTTCTAAGAATAATAACACTTTGGTCATCATCTACATCAACACAGACACCGAACTCATCATGGTCTCCAAGAGACGGAACACTGTCACTTTCACAAGTGAATCAACGACTGAACGAAAGTGCCGCACATCCTTACATGCTGTTCACCTTTGTCCTGCGCACATTTTCACGTTTCAGCCTACTGATACAGTCCCTTGTGAAATGGCTATCATAGGAAATCACAATATTCATAATCATTGCAACTTCACTTTTGCTCCAGATAAGCTTGTACACCATCAACGCATCGGACACTCACAGTTTTTTTTATTTCACTCATAACACATTAGTTTACATAGTCTGTCCAGATATACCACCATCTCATACTTCAGCATCAGGATTATACATAGTACCAGACTACTGTGCGGTATTTTTATTTTATTTTATTTTTTTATGTGTCCGACTCTGGCATAGGCTTCACAGCCTGCTATCAAGGCCCAGCAGTCCTCCTACATACCATACACCTCTACAATGTCACCACTTCGGCGCTAACACCCACCGTCCATATTGAATACATGCTAGGGCTGTCTCATACAGGACTGGTGTATTGGTATTAGCGGGGGTATTTTTACGACATGTCGGCGGGTCTTCTGGTAGATCAGTAAAGCCTGATTTAATGAAATTCAAATCCTTAAACTGTTCCTTGCCCCAGCCGGGATTTGAACCTGGGTCCGTTAGGACCGCACGCCACTTCTCTACCGGTTGGGCCACCGCCTCCCCCATGTCCACTTTATCCACCATCAGTCACTATGCCATCCTCAATCATACACACAAACATTTCCACCCACTGCCTGATATGGACTTAAACATGAGCACAAGTATTAAGTTGACTTCACCTAAGTTTGAAACTATGGAACTGATCAATGAAACAATGAAGCCCTGGGAAGATTTGAGTTTGTTCAACCCATATTATGTGTATAGCCCAGTACCTACTGTCTTTATAATCTTCTGTATTGTATTTGCAGTAGTGCTGTTCGCAATGCACAGAATGCATGCAAGAATTGCAAATTTGGAGTCAGTATTTAGTGGGTGTAGAGTTAGCATCCAAGCCAACCTCCCTGTATGAAGTGTACATATTTTGTGTATAGTATTAATTTTATTAAAATGAAGAAGAAGAAGAATGACCCATGACATAGAAGTATACCAGTATCATTATCTCAATATGAAATACTAATAGCTCTTACCATAAGCTTAACTTTGAACTATTTTTTTTTGGATATATGCATTTTACTGTTACACATACACATTTTACAAAATGTAATACAATAACCAATTTAACCATATTCAATTATGTATACAACTTGTTTAAAATGTAATCTTACTGGATCATTGCAATATTACCATGAATATTATACCTGTACAATATTATAATCAATATTATGTATTAAGAGTGAAGAAGAAGACTATTATGTATTAATAGATTAGCATATTTCAATGATGATTGCTGTCGGAGGACCGCCAGCTACGTGACCGAGCGATGTCAGGACTCCATAATATAAATACAAATCATAACAGAAAGCATGATGGATAGGTAGATAGATAGATAGACAGAGCACCAGACAAGGTGTGGGAACGGGAAATTAGCTTGGAACTTTTTAAGTGAAGGAATGTTGATCGTGCACCGGAAGCAGTACATACACACAAACATACAGTGTTCTAGAAGCTTCCACGACAGTAGAGCACACGTGACACGACCCCTGCTACACCAGAATGTAGGATTCTGAGATCAGAAGGAGACTGGCCATAGAACCGGCAGGTAGTGGAGAGAGTGAATAAGAAGAGGGGTCCAACTAGACTTACTTAGTATAATAAGTCTCTGTATAATACATATGCTGCTCAACTTACACTTTCTCTGAAGATAATAAATCAAGATAAACTCCCTGTATTCATTGTTAACTCCTCCTCCTCTTCAATTACCAAAATAACTTTAACTAAAACTCAAGACTCACCACTTACTAGAATTAAGAGTTACATATATTTAAATGTTGGCTACAAAGCTTTAACATGGTGAGTTGCTTGAGGAGGTAGAGTGTTTTAAATATTCAGGGTCACATGCTGCTGTGGATGGAAGAATAGATGCAGAAGTGAAGTTTAGAATGAATGAAGTAGGTAAGGTGCTGGGAGGAATGAAAAAAGTGTTTAGATGTTGTTCGCTTAGAATGGATGTAAAGAGAAGGCTGTATGAGGGTGTTGTGGTACCAACTGCGTTATATGGAGCTGAAACATGGAATATGGGTGTAGCAGAGAGGAAAAGTTTGAATGTAATGGAGATGAGGTGTCTGAGGAGTATGTGTGGAGTGACGCGTATGGACCGAGTGCAAAATGATGAAGTGCGAAGGAGAACTGGAATTGTTCGGGAGATGGCTGGTAGAGTTGAGCAGAGGGTGTTGCGATGGTTTGGGCATATGGAGAGAATGGATAATGAGCGAGTGGTGAAAAAGATAACTAGATCTGATGTGAGAGGTGTAAGGCTGAGAGGGAGACCACAAAAAGGATGGATGGACAGTGTGAAGAGAGCGCTGGATGCGAGAGGGATGTCTGTTGAGCAAGGAAGAGTGGCTGTGCGTGACAGAAATAAATGGAGAGAAACTGTGAATGAATAAATGATGACGCAGCCCTGAGTGGATATTCTCCCGCATTTGTCTAATCAGCTGATCAGGTCAGGTGCAGGTAAGGGGTCTATTATGATGTGGCAGGGGTAAACTAGCCCTGCTGTCGGGCCCTGCTATGGATGTCACTGATCGCACTATGGAGTTGACCCTTGGGTGGTGTTGTGCAGTGAGGATCTGTCCCTTTTCCCTTTGGGGCTAAGATGCGAATGAATGTGTTGAATGGATTGAGTAAATGGAGAGAGTGTCGTCCTGTCTCGGCTACCTCCCTTTCCTCGGGGGAAGCAGCCTAGGTATATAGATAGATAGAGATTTTTCATTGTGATTATTTTGGCCCTTGCTAACTTCAGCTAATTTTATTTACTTTCTTACCATTTTTGAGAGATTGGTGTTAGTTTTTTTTTAATTGCCTTTCTTATCTTAAATATTTGTTCAGTTCCCTTTTCAATTTGTTTTTAAGTTTTTACGCAGTCTGATTTGGTTATCTTGTGTTGCCTACTCCCATCTCGTAACATATAAATTGGCTTTACCTCGCCGGGATAATACCCTGATATTTTATTTATTATTGAGTCATTGTGGGAGAGTGTCATCATGGAGGGTAGAACTAGTGATGTTACTGTGGCGCCCCTACATATGAGTCAGCAGGATGCAGTTGATTTCATCAACTCAGGACCAATGGAGGGTAAAAGTTAGGAGATTGCAGAGGCACGAGTTAACCTTAGTTGCTCAAGCTCTTGATATTCAGAGTGAGTCAGGTAATACCTTCCCGTTAACTAACTTAATCTGCCACCGCCTGTTTGGCACAGACCCATACGAAGTCCCAGGATCCTTGCCAGACCTTGAATTAGTTTCTAGATCAGTTCATTCATCCCATGATAGTTTAGCTGAGGTCACTGTCGTCCAGCAGAAAGAATCTATTGATGCAGAGCAGGCTAAGCGCAATCATGAGTATAGGATGTTACAGCTACAGCTTCAGAGGGAGAAGAAGGAGGAGGAGAATAGCTAACTACAGTAGGAGAAAATAAAACTGGAGCAGATGAAGCTTAGCTATGAGATGCGTATGAATTGCCCAAGTGCCCCAACCAATTTTCCCCATTCTTTTTCAGACTTTAGAGCCACTGAACCCACTAAAAAATTAGTTCCCCCATTCAGTGAGTGCTTAGTCCTGGAGTTCTTTGACCGATTTGAGAAGATTACTACAGGTAACTAGTGGCCCAGAGACAGCTGGTCATCTCTAGTTCAAACAGTAATCAAAGGTACAGCATTGAGTACCTTTGACAGTCTTAGCCACCAAGAATCACAGGATTACGAGTTATTAAGCCATACTGCGTGCATACGAGATGAGACCTGAAGCTTACAGACAGAAGTTTAGGAATTGTTGGAAGTGCCCTCATGACACTTTTGTAGATTTCAGTAGGCAGATGACTGATGCATTTAATCAATGGATGCGAAGTGAGCATGTCTCAGAATCTTATGTTAAGCTTAAGGAACTTATTATCCTCGAGAACTTTCCTGATAAGATTAATACAGAATTAAGAACTTACCTTGCTGATAAGAAAGTTACGAATGCTGCTGAAGCTGCAGTTTATGTAGATGATTATTTACTGTTTAAGAATTTGAATAAGGGTAAGAAAGTTCCTAGGAGTGTTCCTTAGAAGTGTTACCCCTCTCAGCTCCTCAAACAACCATCTCAAAAGCCCAACTCCACGAATTCCTCCACACCCAAACCTGATACACCTCACATTTCCCCAAAACCTACATGCTGCCCATTTTACTTACTCATATTGCAAGAGGCCAGGTTCAATGACTATATTACTTGTACGATGGAACACATTCTATCCATTTCTCCTTTCTCTGAAATCTCCATTCTTGGAGATTTCAATGTTCACCACCACCTTTGGCTCTCCTCTCCTTTCACTGATCCACCTGGTGAACAAGCCTACACCTTTTCTATCCTTAATGACCTAGAGCAGCTTGTACAGCACCCCGCCTGTATCCCTGACCGCCTTGGAGAAAGCTCCAACATACTTGACCTCTTTCTTACAACTAATCCTTCTGCTTACACTGTTAATCTTTTCTCTCCGTTGGGCTCCTCTGATCATAACCTTATCACCTTAACCTGTCCTATCGCTCCAGTACTGCCTGCGGACTCTCCAAAGAAAAGTCGTCTGTGGCACTTTGGAGCTGCCCTCAGGCAGTACTTCTTTGATTTTCCCTGGAATGATTATTGCTTCCATGGCCGGGAGCCATCTGGGTGTGCCTTGTACATTACGGAGGTTATTCTCTCGGGCATGAAAGCTTACATTCCTTTCTCATATCCTTTGACTAATGCACGAAAACCTTGGTTTAATCACGCTTGTTCTAATGCTGTCCGCAACAAGGAGAGGGCCTATAAAAGGTACTGGAGCCAACCCACCCCTGAATCACATCTTTTATAAGTTTCTGCCCATCTGTTCAATCGCTCTGCCGGTAAAAATAATTTAATCTGTACAGAATGCTCTCTCAACTCTCCAACCTTGCTAAATTCTTCCCTGCTCCTTCTGGCACATTGCCAAAAACCTTTCTAACAACTTTACTCTCATCATCCAACTTCCCTCCTCTTTTTCTACTCTGATTGCTCTGTAGCAATTTCTTCTACTGATAAAGCAGATCTCTTTGCTCAAGACTTTCTCCTCCAATTCCACCTTAGACGATTCCTGTGCTATTCCTCCATCACTTCCCCCCTCTGACTTCCTCATGGCTAACATTATAATTTCTTCAGCTGATGTACTTTCTGCCATCACAGGCCCTCAATACTAATAAGGCATTTTGGGCCTGATGGAGTCCCTCCTGTTGTTCTCAAGAACTGTGCTTCTATGTGCTTACACCCTGCCTAGGCAAATTTCTTTCACATTTGTCTAGGCTCTCCAACTTGTCAATTTTCCTTCTTGCTGGAAGTTTGCTCTCATTCAGCCAGTCCCAAAGAAGGGTGACCATTCCCAACCCTCTAACTATCAGTCCAATTTCTTTTAACATCCTGTATCTCAAAAGTTTTCGAGTTCATTCCTAATAGAAAAATTTTTAAAGCATCTTTACTATCATACCCTTCTTTCTGATCGTCAATATGGGTTCCGTCAGGGGACGCTCCACAGACGATCTTCTCACATACCTTTCAGACTCCTGGCCATCCTCCTTTCGGGACTTTGGCGAAAACTTTGCCATTGCACTTGACTTGCCTCAAAGGCTTTCCGTTGAATCCCAACAAATCTTCTTTCCTAACTGCCCTCTTTTGGTTTTCTATCCTTCTATCTGTGCCTTCATCTCTAGCTTCCTCTCTGGTCTTAGTTCAGTAGCCACAGTAGCAGGCAGCCATCGTTCTTCTAGATCTATTAACAGTGGTGTTCCTCAGGGCTCTGTCCTATCACGAATTCTTCTTCCTTTTATTCATCAATGACCTTCTAAGCTGTACATCTAACCCTATCCACTCATACGCCGATTATTTTCTCACCCTTCACCTTTCGATTCGATTCCCACAACGTCCATCTCAGCAGTTACTTCAACAAACAAGGGTTGAGAGCTATGTTCACACCTAATTTCTGACTTGGCTCGTATCTCTGACTGGGGTAAAAATAATCTTGTTGTTTACTTAATGCATCAAAGACTCAGTTTTTGCACCTATCAAACCGACTATACCCACTAATGTTTAATAATATTCAGCTTAATCCTGCATCATCCTTGATGTGCTTAGGGTTTCATTTACTCGGGACTTCTCTTTGAAAGATCATATTACATCTCTTGTAAAATCTGCTTCCAAGAGACTAGGTGTGCTAAGCAGACTCTGTTCCTTCTTTACCCCTGCACAGTTGTTGACTCTATACAGGAGTTTTATTCGCCCCTGCGTGAGAGGACAGCTGTCATGTGTGGAGAGGCTCCCCACATACAGCTCTTCTCAATTGGGTGGAATTAAAGACTTTTCGTCTCATTAACTCTCCCCTTCTTACTGACTCCCTTCAACCTATGTCTCTTTCGCCACACTTGCTGCATCTTTATCTCTTTTCTATCGCTACTGTAATGGTCTTATTTCCACTCTGAACTGTCTGCATACGATCTCCTCCACCTCTACGACAAGTGCGTAGCATCTGGCTAGCAGCAAACTCACCCCTTTTCTGTCCAACTCTCTAATGCAAAAAAGAGTTAACCATTGCTCCTAGTCCTTCATTTATGCAACAGGGTCAACTCTGGAACTGTCTCTGTCTGTATTTCCTGCTGCCTCAGATCTGCAGTCTTGCAAACGCAGTATGTCCAGGCA